>NW_026068144.1:1022378-1122663 GCF_014885135.2 Alexandromys fortis | reverse complement strand
AGGATAATGACACACGTGTGTGAAGAACGTAGGATAATGACACACGTGCGTGAAGAACATAGTATAATGACACACGTCTGTGAAGAACATAGTATAATGACACACGTGTGTGAAGAACGTAGGATAATGACACACGCGCATGAAGAACATAGTATGACTCATATGCATGAAGAACGTAGGATAATGACACGCGCAGGAAGAACATAGGATAATAACACATGTGCAGGAAGAGGCCTTGTTGAAACCCATTACCCAGTGTGCTGATATAAAAAGTTAATTTAAGGAAAAGATTACGTGGATCTTCATGCTGCACACTGGGACATTCCAGGCCTCTTATAGTCCTAATCTAGGAGGGACAGCCGTCTGCTACACGTTATGTGGTTGTCTCCAAGGACACTAAGTGGCCAAGAGAACTTTAAGAGAACTAGGAGTTCTCAAGTGAAAAGGCCCATGCGTGATTGATCAAAAGCAGGCCAGATTCTTTCCAAAGTGATCCATGAACATAGCCAAAAGGGGGCAGAAACACAAGGAGTGGAGAAGAGGAAACGAGGAGACTGGTGCCATTGATTTCCCATAGTTCCTAAATGCACTATTGTTTAGTGTTAAACTTAAATAAAATTATTTTTATACACATTGAGCGATTTTTTGATGTTATATTATTTGCATTTTGTAATACAGTAACAGAATTTTACAGCCATCAGGCCTAAATTACAATATAGATAAGTAAAACATTGAAAATGAATTTTTAAAATGTCACTGACAGAAATAAAAATACATTGACCATTTAGAAAGTTACTAATGATGCAGAGTAGACTGCTGGTACTCGGGCAGCTTCTGAGGAGCTACAGTGGAAAGTCCACAGCCAACCCACGCTGCTCTGGCTCCGGCTACTCAGACCTGAAACTGGTTCTCTTAGCAGGCGCTTTCTTTTTTAAGTGGGAAAAATGTATAGCAATTCCTATCCAAACAAAATGAGAAGGATAAAAAATTTTTTTGAACATTCCACTTGCCTTTGAAGGCAAGCTCAAGTTTCCAGATCACCAGGAGGTGGCACTATCCTCTTCTCAGAGCAGGAGCAGCCTAGCTCTTCCAGCCACTTGGAGTCTAGGTGTAGTGTTTGTCTTCAGGGACCAGAAGCTCAAGTGGATTGATCTTTAGCAAGAAAATTGTTCATTTCTGCAGAGTCTACGTAACCGCAAACAGCCCCATACTGGCCACACTAAACTGAGATTTCTCTCATATGGTCCGTTTTTCTTGGGTGTTTCTTAGTAAGCAGAGGTGAACTCATAAAGCTCTTCTCTTTCCCAGAGATGCCTGCCTGCAGGGTGGTCTAGTGCGTTTCCACAGAGCCAGCCCATTTATTTATTGACTTTTGCGCACTTGTTTAAAAGTATAATGTTTTGAGAACACAAAGGTTATTGGGTATGAGAACAGAGTAGACACTGATTCTAGGCAGGAGAAAAGAACTGGGTGGGTTTGGGGATGTCGCTGCCACCTGTGTCTGTCTTGGTTTATCTGCATGTGTGCATGGTTTTTGTGTGGATGTGCACATGCATGTGGAAGCCAGAGGTTGATATCAGGTATCTTCCTCAATCGAAGTCCACTTTGTTTTTATTTCTGAGATAGGGTCATCTTGTTGGACCTGGAGCTTGCGGATTTGAGTTTAGCTCTTGGAGCAGTACAGGAATGCGTTTGGGCTCAGGGTTTCCTCAGTGCTCTTCACCCACAATGGTCTGATCATTTCCTGTCCTGTGTGGTCCCTGAAGTCTGCTCTCCTTCGCCTGCCCCCGCCACACTTACTCTTCCAGTCCTGGGATCTCTGAGCTGGGTCTTCCCATTTCAGTTAAGGCCATCAAAAAAAAAAATCCTCCACAGGCATGCCCGGAGATTAATATGGGTCAGTGGTTTGACCTGTGGGTCACGACCCCTTGGGGTTGAACGACCCTTTCATAGGGGTCACATATCAAATATCCTGCATATCATATATTTACATGATAATCATTAAAAGTAGCAAAATTACAGCTACCAAGTAGCAATGAAATAATTTTATGGCTGGGGCTCACCACAATATGAGGAACTGTATGAAAGTGCTTTAGCTTTAGGAGGGTTAAGAACCACTGCTCTAAATAACTTGCCCAGGTGTCTCCAGAGCCTTGCTACTCAGTGATTCTAGGTCCTGTAGCTGACAGTATTATCTGGCACAGCCTTGGAATGCCTATATTTAGAGCCCCCCACAGTGGGCATTTGGAGGCAGAACTAGCCTAAGGGTTGTAAGTAGGTGGATGTTGTGGCCTTGTGGGGGATGGGTCTGGCTGTTGTCACGTGATCCTAGGAAGTCCCAGGACAGCTGAAAGCTTTAGTCCAATCCCAGGCTCCGGCAGGTTGCTCCCACTCCGGCTTTCCACCTTCCCTTTCCACCCCCTCACTCCTTCTTCCTGCGGCCCCTTCCTGGTGTTGATTTTATTGCCATCTAACAAATCCACCTTGTCACCAGACCTTTATTACCTATAATAAAAGTTATCACCTGCCCCGTAAGTCAGAGGTCAGGTGGAATTGACTCCTGCAACCCAGACAGGCCTTAAATTTGTACTGTCTGCGGGCAGCCTCCCAGGTGCTGGAAACGGGAGCCTGCACCGTGTGCATTGCAAGTCCTTGCCGCGGCTGCCAGCAGGGCTGGTGGGGTGGGGTTTGCAGCTTTTGAAAGCCATGCCCAGGTTTTGTTTCTAAAGTTAGAATATTGTAACATGAAGGGGCCTGCTTGTTAGGGTTTCAGTCCCACCCGGTACCTCACAAGCCCGGAAGCCCCAAAGAAAATCCCACAAGGAGTCCGCATTAATTATAAACTGGCCCATTAGCTCAGTCTTCTTATTAGCTCTTGCAGCTTATATTAACCCATTATTATTATCTATGTTAGCCACATGACTCGATACCTCAGCCATGCAGGTTACATCTTGCATCTTGGTGGTCTGGGCTGGAATGGGAAGAGCTTCCTTCTTCCCAGAATTCTCCTGTTCTCATCGCCCTGCTCTACTCCCTGTCTGGTTGACCCGCCTATACTTCCTGCCTAGCCAATCAGCATTTATTTAAAACATGATTGACAGAATACAGACAATTCTCCCGCACCAGAATATAAATTAGTGGGCTTGTCATGACATATGCTGTGTGTGTGTGTGTGTGTGTGTGTGTGTGTGTATGAAACAATGTACTCTGCCATTGTTCATCTCCTTACCAGCTGCCATCTCTGCCCACAGCACCCACCCCACCTCTAGCCCCCTTTCTGGTCACCTTCCTGCTGGCAGATAGCCCCCACCTTCCTTTTGCCTTCAGGTCACACCCCTTCACCAGTCATTCCCGCCCACTGCACGCGGTTCTTCCCCACCTAACTCTCCATTTTTGAAGCCGGTGTGAAAGTCGCTCGTCACTGCCAAGAGCGAGAGGAAGCTTTCCACTATTAAAGGGGTTGTGTAATTAGATTAACCTCATTTGAGTAATCCTGCTCTTTGGTTAACCCAACTGACTTCTACAGTGTTACAGAGTCACCTGATCTCAGTCACGCTCCCTTGTCATAGCCAATCCCACAGGCCAGGGTGGGAATTTTCATCTTCAAAATCCAGCTTAGCACATTTCCCCACTATTCTGCTTGAACTCAAATCCTTCCCTCTGTCTCCGGAACCCAGAGAACTCAAAGTAGAGTATCTCATGAATGTAACAAATGGCTGCCACTATGTAGCTGCCAAAGGAGCCAGATGCTGGAACCTTACTGATTGGCCACAGCCTGGTGGCAATACACAGATTAACAGAAATGGGTTAATGTAAGATGTAAGAGTTTGTTAATAAGAAACCTAAATTATTGTTGTAATTAATATAGTTTCTGTGTGATTATTCGGGTCTGGGTGGCCGGGAAACAAACGAGCAGTCTCCACTTACAAGGTGCTAAAAAAATCCAACAATTTCTTAAGCTTCCTTAAGAACATCTGAGCTATTTGAGCCCCACAGGCTGGCAGCTCTTTGCCTGTTCTGATTTTTACAGCTCACCCACTTCATGCTTTAGATTCTTGCTTTTGCCCTTTAATGCAGTAGGCTTAATACACTTACCTCATTTATTCCTTACATGGTGCCTGGGAGACTTTATTACCGTAATTTTATGACCAGGACTTGCCTTCAGAAATTTCTAGGGTCCCACAACAATATCAAAGTTGCTTGAAAAGCCAGAGCTGCGAGAAGCCAGTGGGAAGCTGCCATGGAATTGCAGATGGGGTTTCAGGCCAAGCTCCCTCTTTCCTCTGGTTCTCTGCACCCAGGTGAGACCAATGCACAGAGCTGGGTTGTGGCACCTTTCGTTTCGTTTTTTACCTTTTGTGTTTTGTTTTGGAACAGGATCTCTTTACATGGCTCTAGCTGGCCTGGAACTCTCTATGTAGATCAGGCTGGGCTTGAGCTCATAGAGGTCTGCCTGCTTTTGCCTCTGGAATTCTGGAATTAAAGGCATGTGCCAATAATCTTCTTAAAAACTCAGACCAGCCCAGACCTGTTAACCTCTAATGAATTTGAAACATGGTCATATCTCTAGCATTTCGGTGACCTCTATAATTAGATATTCTCTATGCATCTAGAAGTTTCCACAATATATTCTTTTCCTTGGTAGACAACACTAGAAAAACTGACTTAAATTTTAGCATCAGGAAATAGTTCAGAATCACTGCTGCCCAGTGATGGACCAGGTGCCCAGTGGAGCAAGGGTGGCTTGCGCAGATAGCAGAGTAGTTCCAAATCACCTTTAACAGCATTTACGAAGGTCCCAAATAAGACTTGCTGGAAGGTTTGCCCAGAGGCATGGGAAGGCTGAGGAGAGGTCCTCAGACACAGAGCACCGTGAGCACCTGCCCTTCTCCTGGTCCTCCTCGCCCTCTTCAGCCTCCGCTGCTCACTTTCATGGATCAGGAGTTCTGATACCAGCAAATGGTGCTGAGGAATGACTTTATTATCTGAGGGATTTTTTAGAATTAATATACTCATAGTTTGTAGATTTGATAGATAATATATAATTCAATATATTCAACCTGATAGTATATTCAAAGAAAGTTTCATTGTTACTGAAAGTTATTACAAGTCAATCTAAATTATCTGGGTGTTGTGATGAGAGCCTGTAATCTCAGATGGAGCAAAAGGACCTGGAATTCTAGGCTAGCCTGGGCTATGTAGCAAACAAATAAAAAGTATATGGACTGGAGATGTAATTCAATAATAAAGTGTTTGCCTAGCATACGCATGGCCGGAGTTTGATCATGAGAACCAAAACACCAAACCAAACAACTCTCAAATGATCAGTATGGTTTTTGTTGTTTTCCTTTTTCTCTAGGTAGAGAGTATAAGAAGGAAATTCATGCAAATTATAAAAGATTCCAAAAAGCAAAAAGTAGAATTCCTACTTTATTCACATATTTATTCATAGATGTTCTCGTCAGGCCTGGACTTACCAGGGACAAGAGTCCCTGAAGGTTTTTGGAGTCTAACCAAACAGGAGTATAGAATGGGCCATGAAGTCAGGTGCAGAAAGAATAAGATTAGGTCTGTGTTTAGCAATAGAGAGCTACTAGATGTCTTTGCAACTGAAGGTTCCCAGGTCACTGCAGGGCAGACAGCGCTGCTCAGAGAGAGTCAGGCAGGGCTCCAGGCTTCTCCTCGCTCACCTGCAGCGCAAACACGCAAGGTCCTGCAGCAGATTTGTGATAAACCTGGTGACAGCTCTGGCACTAGCTAGCATGTTAGCATTTTGCATTAAATTTTGCTCCAACATTGGGGTTGTCTGGAAATTTCTTTGTTTTCAACACATGCATGGAGTTTGAAATGTCAAGCCATTGTGAAAATGCTGTCCCCAGCCTTCCAGTGCCCAGCCAATAAGGCAAACAGCAACCCATGTGAGTTGAGTAAGATAAGGGCTTATTTTAAAATAGAACAATCTTGCCCCATAGAACTTGTGTCACTGGGAAGACTGAGAAACAGCAGAGAAGCATTTTTATAGTTTCCCAATAGTCGTAGAAAAGGTTAAATAGAAGGGACAGATTGCCTAAGACTATTCCTCTCCAAAATATGAAGTAGCAGTCACAGATGGCAATTATCCGAACCCAGGAAGTTCTGAAAGGAACAGTAGAAAGTGTCTGCTGGAGCACAGGGGCGCAAACATGAGCATCTACAATGTGAACTAAGGAAGGGGGAATTGGTGAGTCTTTAGCATGTGTGGCCAGCACACGTGAGCAAGGATAGCATAGAAGCCTGAGGGCGAATCAGCTTCACCGTGCAACGTTATTAATCATTATTAGCAGTGCCTTTTCCTCTGCAGTGTTCTATCATTGAAAAAGGATGCTCATACATTGTTTTGAGGCTCAGTAAACCTCAAGGTAGATAGGGAAGTCTTCACTCGGTAACGCATCTGTCCCAACATCCTACCAGTAGCAACAGCCGTAGCTCACAGAAGGCAACACAGAAACCCTACAGGTCACATGACTGTGTGTATTGTGAGGTCAACCGACAGCCATCTCCCTACTTCCTAGACCCAGAAAGAAAGAACTCACAGACTCCAAGTCCAGGTGCATGTCTGTTGTATGTATCCAGAGGTCAGAGGTCAAACGAGGCCTTCATTATCAGAGGGCTGCACTTCCAAGTCAGTGTTCTGAGAGAATGTTTGCTCTTACATAAAATATTGTCAATAATAATGAGTACCACAGTTATTCCAGATTTACTGATGTCCTACTCTGTGCAGGCCAAAACCAGAGACCAAAGGTCTGGAGGTAATGGAGGACAGAAACTCTTCTTCAGACTTTCTCAGTGAGAAGAGAGGAGAGGAGAGGGAATTCTTCACACACTGGAGATGGGGAAGATGCGCTTGGTTCAAAAGAAAGGAAAAAAAAGTGGATTTGGAGAGGCCCCTGTCATGGCTCTTGCCTGTCTTTCTCCATACAGTTGCCCCTAACGAGGCCTCGGGCTATCCTGAGTCTGAGCATTTGATTTATGATCGTAACTTGTTGTGCAAGGGAGATTGTTATATAAATGTGGCCTGGGTACTTCAGAATTTGGTCACGTGAACTCTGGAGCCATGCTTTCTCTGGTCCAAGGAATGAAGCAAGCCTAGCTACTGTCCACTCATAAAACATGATTTGGGTGGAGTAAAAATGCAAGAATTGAAATGCTCCCCCAAAAAGTGAGTTGCTAAAATAACAACCATACTGTTTTTTAACTCGGAGGTGTCAAATTCTGATGTCCCTCATAATTAGAGCTTTCCAAATCCACCAGGGATAAATCAAATCACCTAAGGAAAAAATCGGAAGTGATGGAGGAGAGGTAAGTGGTATTCGCCATAAAGATGAGTCAGTAGGACAGCAGCTACACCCAAGGCAACACCAGAATGATTGACTGCTGGGCCTGGCTTCCAAGCCAGACCCTGAAATGCAAGACCCCTGTTTGACTTGGCCACATTGTCAGACATCCCTCCTGTTCCTCCATAGCTAGCCGGGGCAGGATACAAAGAGTGACCGGGCAGCACAGAGACCCATCTTGAGGATAACACAGTCATCACATGGCCGTTGGTCTCCGAATCTGGAAAATGAGAGTATTTAGACAGACAGTAGTCATGAGCCCCCCTGGCCTTGTAAGGTGACTCCATCGAGACAGCGTAACTGGGTCACGACTGCTCCAAAGCTTCCTTCCTTCAACACATTTTAACTGTGTGAATTATGTGTGTATGTGTGTATACACGTAGATATAGAAACATATATGTACAATAACCAAAGAAAAAGTGGCTATTAAGTTGAATAGAGCATAGGAGGGGTTTGAGGAAGGGTAGCTGGGAGATGCTGGGGGAGGAAAAGGAAGAAGAAAGTGATGTAATTTTAACATTTAGTAAAAATTATTTGAAAAATAAAATAGGCAGGTGGTAGTAGTGTATATGCCTCTGAGTTTGAGGCCAGCGTGTTCTATAGAGTAAGTTCTGGGACAGCCAGAACTATACAATGAAACCCTGTCTTGAAAAACCAAAAA
This sequence comes from Alexandromys fortis, assembly GCF_014885135.2. Taxonomy (NCBI): domain Eukaryota; kingdom Metazoa; phylum Chordata; class Mammalia; order Rodentia; family Cricetidae; genus Alexandromys; species Alexandromys fortis. Next base: position 1,114,629 of record NW_026068144.1, on the reverse strand, counting down.
AGAAAGGAAGGAAGGAAGGAAGGAAGGAAGGAAGGAAGGAAGGAAGGAAAAAAAAGAAAAATAAAAATATAATAAAATTGGTGTCACTTAAAAAAATAAAATACTTTTGATCTCGTGAATGGGTTCCTACTTTTGAGAGACTGGATTCGTCTCCAGGCGTGAGTGAGTCTCTTGGGACTGCGTTGGTTACTAGGAGAGCAAACTGTTCCACAAGGAACCTGGACTCTGGCTCCCTTCGTCTCCAGCCTGTGCTCCTGTCTCACGTGTGTCTGTTTTCCTTCTTGTTTTTCCATGACTCACGAAGCATCATGAGGTCCTCACAAGAAGCTGAGCGAACGCCAGTGCCGTGCTCTGAAATTTCAGAACCGTGGGACAATGTAAACCTCTTTCAAACATTACAAACCCCCAGTGGCAGACGCGCAGCAGAAACCGGATCGAGGCAGTCCGCACCTTAGCCTTGGGGAAGTCGTGATTCAGGTCCCCTCAGACACTTTTAAGAGGAATCCACCCACGGGGCCAGGAAAAGGAAGAGAGGTGATCAGCCACTTTGCGTGGCTCTAAGCGAATCCTGAACATGGATGACCTTTGCTCTGCTAACCTGCAAAATGAATGACCAGTATACGTTTTGTTTACTCTAATGCATTGTAGGAACAACGAGGATGACCAAGGAATATTCTGTGAACTTTAAACAATTCAACTTCAGTGAGGAAGGAGCACAAGGGGCGGAGCACTCATCACCAAGGTCTCCCGCGCCATCCTCACCAGTATTAAAGGGCTCCCTGGTGAGGGTGGGCACACTTAGGCCTCAAAGGCCTCCAGGTTAGTTAGGAATTGGGACTGGGCCTTGTTACACCCAGTACCTGAGCCTTGGAAGAAAGGTTTTCATCGCACTCCATGCGGGGAGAGGACACTCGCGCATGTCTGCTCCCCCGGCAGTCAGGACAGTCATGTGTGGACGTCGTTCCTTTATGCCCTGCTCTTAGCGGGCCTGGGCATATAAATTGTAAGTGGTCCTTGCACTGTAGAAAGTGAGATATATATTTATAACCCTAGAATCAAAGTCTAGTCGGAGTTCTTTTACGCCAGCTGGTTCCTCTGATCATTTGCTCTGTAGAGAGACACTAGGCTGTTGTTCTGACACGGAGGTTGTGATGGCACAAGGACAGGGTCATGTTTTGGTCTCCCTGTTGTCCAAATTCTCATTTTATCAATCTTCCGCTGTCCTCTGCCAACGTCAAATGCCAATATATGTGTTGTCACTCTTGGGAAAGTTACTGTTTCCAAATGACCAGTCACAAAAATAATTCAGTGGGGGCTGGAGAGATGACTCGGTAGTTAAGAGCATTGGCTGCTCTTCCTGCGGACCCAGGTTCAGCTCCCAGCACCCACGTGGTAGCTGACAACCATACCTAATTCCAGGGAAATTTGATGCCCTCTTCTGGCCTCCTCTGCGTTCATGTGGTACACAGGCCTACACCCTTAAATAATAACTGAAAAATAATTAAATGGGGACGTAAATGAAATGTAAGCTGTGGGACAGTGCAAAGGACGGACTCCCGTAAAGTCAGGGGAGTGAAGTTCCGCTTCCTTAAGAGACTGAAATGAGGGAAGCCTTTCCTAGAGCAGCAGGGATGAAGACAGAGAGGCAACAAGCTCTGGACACCTTCAAATGACAGTAACCATTTCCTCTCGTTTTCTTCATCCTCCTAGGCTGGAAACCTGGATCCTGGTGAAGAAATTGGAAAACAAGGAGACATTCTCAGAAAAAGACGAACCCAAGTCCACTCAGAACTGGTTCACTTAATGTTTCTGGTTATTTGGACACTTCCTCAAGATGCCTATCCCAGCCCCGCTGACAATTGTGTCGGTGTAAGGGCAGCAGTGGCAACGCGTGTGAGGAAGGCACAGGGTACGGAGATGCAGTCAGGCAGCACTAAGGATGTGTGCTGAGTGCCGCTCTAATTTCAGCACCGTGGAGGCAGACACAAGAGGAACCCAGCGTACCTGAGTTCTAGGCCAACGAGAGACCTCCCACCAATGAACACAGGTAGAGAGCACCTAAAGAACAGCCCATGGTGTTCTCATCTCCAGGTGCACACCCACACACGTGCACACCCACACACGTGTGCACACACACACGTGCACACACACACACGTGCCCCCATGAGTACCCAGACACAAACACATTCTGTAATTGAAGGGATTTTCACTGTGCAGGAGGGTTTCTCTGCTTTCCCCCACAGGATTGCGCTGACAAAGCCTGTCTTGGCCTTTGGTTGAGGTGGCACCATCTCTCACCATCACCCAGATCACTGGGCATTAGATAACAAACTGCCCCAAAAAATAAAAATAAAAATAAAAATGAAGGGACGAAGGCCAGTGACTACCAACTGGTTGCTAATCCTTTTGAAATTTTTGCATTTTCAATTCCAGCTAAACAAGTATCTCCAGAGCATCTTAAAGAAAAATGTCCATAAAAAGGTAATTGCAGGATGTGTGTGCCCGGAACCCCAGCATTTAGGAAGGGGCACTGAGGAAAGAATGTCTTGTGTTCCAGGCTAATGTGAACTACAGAACAAGACCCTCAAAAGAAAATATCACTAACCATTAAAAAGGGTGACATACTGAGCAGGTTTGTCACTCGGTGGGCTTTTCAAAAGAGCCACAAGAGGGGCAGGACACCAGAGCTCCCCTTCCAATGCCAGGCTCCAGGAAAGCCACCAGCACAGAAGTGGCTCCATTTAAGGGCCAGCCCCCTGGGGTGGTTGGCACCAAACACACAGGGCGCATTGTGTCCCGGTTGTCAGTCCCCGCACAGGGAAAAAGTGTCCTGGCTCTGGGTTCCAAAGACACTTCCTGCTGCACTTCTCGGGACTGTGAGTTTGCAGGGCTGAAATTCTGAGCACTGGGCAAAGCCCTCACAGGTCACCACAGCAGAAAGGAAGCCAAGGCTCTTGCGTGAGACCCACTTCCCATTCAGACGTCAGCACAGTTTCAGAAACAGTCTATCTGGGCAAACATGCGGTGCAAAGGATTTCTCCATTATTTAAATCATTAGCCTTAAAGACTGACTGGGGGGGGGAACAAATGTACATTTCGTGATATTACTTTATCATGCATTGGGATGGAAGCAGCATCAGTAAGAAAGGACAAACAATCCCTAACTCCATCACTTCATGGGCATGCGTGGGTCACCCATTCCTTCCTAGACCGATGCCAAAGGCTGGGGAGATGGCTCAGTAGATAAGGATGCTTGCTATGCAAGCTTGGGGAACGGCCAACACCTGTAACTCTGGAGCTGTAGAAGAAACCCTGTCTCAAGGAAAGAAGGCACCAAATAGAACCTGACACCCTCCTCTGGCCTCCATGAACATATACACAGGTCCATGTACTCACATGCATACATGCTCACTCGTCTCCCATACACACAATGATTCCATCTGATTTCACATCACCCTGTGATGTAGGTAGGGGGTACCGCTGTCGTATATTTATAGAGGAAGATAATTAGGCACTTGGGCTGGTTAGAGAAATTGTAGACCCCCAAGGTCACCCTCCCCTCCTCAGCAGCACTGGGAACCCCTCACTGTTTCGTCTTCCATCCATGGAGTTTCTGAAATCTCACGAGCTGCAGCTAATTTTGGACTAGGTCTATAACGGCAAACTATGATTGGTTTTTCTTGTTTCATCCAAATGTTGCACAGAGCAAATATCAGCAAGCATTTACAGATGACTTCCCCTTTATTTAATTTTTTGAATTAATGTACAAGTAAAAGGCTCCCATATGGTGTTCCCAACACACTTTGTCTCAGTTGTTCCCGTGAGCTGCCCCCCCTCCCTAATCTCTCTCTGCCCTGGGTATATTAAAAATCTTTTTAATGTGGTTAGTGATGGGAATGGTAACCTGAACATGGTATAGAACAATTGTAGATTTATGTATCAACATGCAAAGCTTAACTAAATCAGTAGCTACATTTATTTTTGGCTTTCATTCACATATATTGATAGCTTATATAGAAAGAGTGAAGAGGATCATTACCCCGGGCTCTCCATCCCCTACCCTGCCACTAAAGGTCTCCTATGACTGAGAGAGCCCTGGGGGATGCACACAGCGGTGCACTTTAAAATGATTAGAGTGTCAAGGAAAGCTTGAAAATGTCCCGTCTCGAACAAAGCCACGGGACAGACAAAGTCTTCCCCGGGTCCCACCCAGCTCCCTAACCACCGAAGAGGGTGAAGCACCACACGGTTATCACTCAATGGGCTTTTGAAGTGACACAGGAGCAGCAGGATACCCGAGCTCCCCTGCAGGTTCCTGGCTGCTCCAAATGGCAGGTGCTCCTGTCTGCTGCGTCAGGATGGGAACTTGTGGCCTGGCAACCGTGACTGAAGGCTATAACCAATCATCTCACACAGCCTGCCTGCCTACCGAGCATCTCACACACACACACACACACACACACACACACACACACACACACACAATTACAAACACACACACACATAAACAAAACCACACATGCACATACATAGATGCACACAGACACAGATATAAACACACAGGAGCACACAAACACAAACATAAACAAATATGTACAAAGACAGATTATACAAATGTGTACACATAATACACACAGGGACATAAACACAAATATGCTCAAACAGACACACATACAGCCATACACGCAAGCTCACACAAGACAAAAAGACAAACATTGACAACACAACACACAGGAACATAAATACAAAACACAAAGACATAACATGCACAAACACACATAAACATACAAACACACACTGTGATTATAGTTATGTGTCTCACCACTGGCCCAGAACACACTAGCACCAAGTGACTGTGGACAGACATCTCTGAAGTCACTTTCGCTCTTATTAGGCTTTATCAGCAGATTTCTCCTATCTCACGATACTGAACTGACATAAAGAAAAGAGGTGTTTTGCTGTAGAGATGCAAAAGTGACCATCACGACAGTCACATCTGGTCATTATGCATCGACGTATCATAGTCCACATTTGGGATTGGGGCATCTGTAGTTCCCACCTCCAGGAATCCTCAAGACTCTGAATGCAAGAGACGGTGCCTGCCTCCATCATTTCTAACAATAGCAACAAGCAAAATTGATAAATTCAGTCAGACCCAGGGATGCAGAAAGAGCCCAGGACTTCTGCCCTGACCACCTGTCAATTTGGCTCTCTTTCGGGCTGGGTTTGTTCCGGTAGATCTTTCCCTCTTCAATCATTCACACTCAATATCCATTGCCTTTACTCAGGTCATGACATCATGTCTAAGGGATGAGATAAACTAGCTGGCTACACATTCATCTAGTGTCTGTCCCTAGATCCAAACGTGAGGGCTAACTCTACTCTCAAACACTGAGCCATGTTGAGACAGTCTAAAAAAGGAAATATTTCTACCAGAGTTACTAAATTGCTAAAAGAAATTACCACTAAATTAATTAAAGAATTACAATTTAAATTAAAGTAAAATTAATTAACTTAATTAAAATTAAATTAAAAGAATTACTAGCGGAAAATTACTACTAAAATGGACTTTAAAAAGACAAAATAAAAATTTGATAATGTTAAAACAAGTAAGTTAAGAAAAATTCAGGGATTTGCCTGTTACAAAGAAAAAAATAACAACAGTATAGTATGTTCATGAAGACATAGACCTAACTCAGTATTCTCAGATGTGTGGTTCCCTCAGGTCTGAAATAATCAGCAGATCTCTCCTATCTCACTATACTGTACTGACGAAAGAAAAGACATCCTTGATATCTGGATATCTGCATTTCACACTGAGCCTCATACTATTAAGTTTATATATAAAGAGCCTGGCTTAAATCCAGTACTGGAACTTTGTCTATATTATATTTTAATATTTTCTCTCTCTCAAATACACACAGAGAGAGAGACAGAGAGACAGAGAGAGACAGAGAGAGACAGACAGAGAGAGAGAGAGAGAGAGAGAGAGAGAGAGAGAGAGAGAACCTTGGTTTCCTTTTCCTTTTGAAATACTCTTCCTTGGCCTGGAGCTCACCTCTAGGCCAGGATGCCTGACTGGACATCAGCTCCTAGGGATCTACTGGAGAGCTAGGTAGGATATAGAACTGTTCATATCCCCAGACACCTCACAGATATTAGGTGGACATGGAAGGCCATCTGCAAGTCCAGCCTCAGAAGACACAGGAGAGCCTCGGAGCAAGCTCGTACATAGTGGGGAGCTCTTGGTTTGACTGCAAGATCTTGCCTCAGTGAACTCAGTGAATACAGTGGAAGAGCAATCAAGGGTTCACATAGATGCATGAACATGTGCACACCCTGCACAGACCCTCACAAGTAAATAAATATGTGTACGCAATGCACCACACACACACAAAAAAAATAGGGGGAAAAAGAGTGTTTCAGTTATATCTATGCTTGAACTTGTGGAAGTCTGTTTATCTTGGCCGTCATCCAACATAATGCTTCCTCCTGACATTCAGGAAATTCACTGAATGAAAGAACACTGTTTTTGATACAGCTATGTTAGTATTGAATGCTTTTTCATTTTGTGTAAAAAGGCAGGCGACTTCCCTTGTAAGGCAGGAATAAGATTTAATATCTCATCACAAACATTACTATTTAATCATCTCTGTAGTAGAAATGCACCAGAAACACTATTCAAGTCTCATGTTTGTTTATTTATTTATTTATTTATTTATTTTGTTGTTGTTTTATTACTTCTGCAATAGATGACATTTAGGAAGTGGGAAACCTAGAAATGAAATTCTTTTGTGTCTACTCTGCTGAATGAATGTCAAAATAATGTCTATCCCTGCAGAGATGGGTCAATAAATTCCCTGAAGACTTTGCCCCAGAAAATAATATGTAAGACACAAACTTGTGTGCTGTTACTTTGATGCTAAGTGACTGGACAGTCCCTGGGAAATAAAAATGGGAAGTGTGTGCAAAAAGTGAACTGGTCACTGTGATGGAATGAGCTGGTTGCTTCGGCGTGAAGGATGTCTCCTGAGAGTAGACAACCACTGCTTTGGGGAGCACCTGAAATTCGTCCCATTCATTTATGGGGCAGGAGGAGTGAGCAATGCCTTCCTACTTCCTCCCCATGTCCCCATCTCATTGACTAGTGGGCTCACTTCAGTCCCCACATGCCTACTGGGACTTTCAGTTGCCCTCGGGTCTTGTCCAAGCAAAAGCACAGGTAAGGTGGTCTCTCCTTGTCAGTGGCCACATAATGAGCAGTAGCATGAGCCATTTCTAGAACATTCTGGCCAATCAGCAAGGTTACGTGCTGAGGTTGGAAGCACAGGACTGGGAGTAGGGACAGAGCGACAAAGGTACAGAAGCTGGGTCTAGTGCACACAACCACACCAGGGAAATGAATTCCTGTCTAACATTTCTCGCGGTCAAGTGGCACTTGCCTCACCAAGCCTTACATCCACTCAGGGATGAAATTTACTTCTGTCTTCATTTAGTCAAACAAATAGCTGGAAAATCAATTATAGTCATTTTTTTTTTATTTTTTAGCCCCTTTCAATATTTTGCTAAGCAGAGTTAACCCAAAATTTAAGTAAATTTCTAACCACTAGTTGATGGTCAGTAACAGCTTTTGAGAGTCAGACACTGAATACATAAACATCGACACCAGTCTTCCCCGGTGTCTGCTCTGGGTGCAGCCATGACAGGAGGAGGAAGAGGAGGGAGACGATTACAGTAAGGGAATACTATAAGCTTTTTCTCATGTGGTTCCTAGCTTGCAGATGGATACACAAAGTCACGTAGATATGACATGAAAGCAGAGTGAAATTATCTAAGGGAACTAGGAACTAACGGGAGGAAACACAGAGAAAAAGGACAGTAGAGAGCTGAGCGCTCCCAGTGAGAGCAACGCCACTCTCAGGCACTAGCGGGTTTTTAGGGAGTGGAATGAAAATGCCAACTACTGTGGTGGCTTGTGTTCTTCTGAAGGGCCAGTCTGCATAAAGAGAAATTGCAAACATATCTGTCCCAATTGTTCCCAGGTGGAGGTGGCACAGGGAAAGGTTTGTAAAGGACACAATAGGAAAGCACTTTAAAGAGATAATAAAGAGAAAAGGCTGGAATGTGATGCTCTGGTTGAGTCACCTCAACCTCCAAATGACTTGGAACTCTGTGTATTTGTTTTGGGGGCAGGAGGAAGGCAGAGGTAAACAGGGGAAAGTGATTTCCCGGTTAGCCAATGGCTAGATGGAAGCAAACAAGCCAGACACAAGCCAGGATGTGATCAGGAAAGACCTGTGCATTCATGGTGTAGCAGGGATTCATCACAAGCAAACCAACAGTCAGTATCACTAATACATACAGATGCAGAAACAAGAAAAGCCTGAAACAGGAGCCCAGCGGCACCTTGAAAGTGTTATAAACCACGGTGGACTGGGACTGGTCGTCAGGGTGTCCAAGATTTACAAGTCCATAAACATGACACCTTAGCAGAATGGATGCTCATCCCCACAGGTGCAAAACAGGAACAAAATGCAACAACACTCAAGATTTTAAAAAAAAATCTCTAAAGAAAGTAGGTTTGAGAGAAACTCCCCTCAGCAGAACACAGGCTGTGTATAAAGTCAACAGCTAACACTGTAACTAAAGCAGAGAATCTGAACAATTAATTCCTGCTTTCACTAGTCCTGTTCAATAGCATCCTGGAAAGACCAGTCAGCGTGATAAGGCAAGAAAAAACCATGGCTCTCAAGTAGGCAGGAAGAAGTAAGATTATCTTTGTCGGTAAGAGCGCGTGACCAAATGTGTAGAAAACAGTAACTCACAGCAGTAGTGGCAGCAGCAATAGAACCTGTTAAAATAGGAAACACATTTAACAGTGTCAGAATCAAAAAAGAAAAAATAACCTAAAAGCCTGTGTCATTTCTATAATAAGAATTCATAAGAGTGATAAAAGGACTGAGCCATGCCTATTCAAACAGTTATTAGAAAAAATGTCAGTAAAAAGACAGATTAAATAGCGGGTTCCAACCAAAGAAAAGTTCTCTAGAAGGAAGAGGACAGGAAGGTGGAGGCCTGCGTTAGGCCAGTCTTTCTAGAGCTCTTTATTCTTCAGGAAATTTCCAGGGCTCGGGGAGAACACGTCAATCATTTCTAAAACCAGCATCCCCAAATTTTCAAAGCACCTTCCACTAGCCCCGTGTCCACATCCATGGCACACACGAGAGGCATTTACTCCCACCTTCAAAATCCTGACTGAATGAAGAAGTCTCAACACTCAGGTCCAAAGTCTGCGTTCGAACCCGAGGCAAACCCCTTTGATCTGTGAGACAAAATATCAAAGACAAAGTCTGGAGCAGGGTCGGGGGCTCATGCCTGCAAATCCCAGCGCTTGGGAGCAGAGGCAAGAGGATTGCCGCGAATCCCAGGCTAGTCTGGGCCACACCGTGGTGAGTTTTAAGACGTCCTGGGCTATGGCATGAGAGAGACCTTTTTCTTTCCTCTTCTTTCTAGTTCTGTAATTCAAAGGTGAGACAAGACTAGGACAAATGTTCCTATTTCAAAAGGGAGAGGAGTACTCAGAAAAAAAAATCAGACTGAAGTCCAGCAGCAGACGCAGCTAAGCTCAACTTCCAGCATGCTTATGAAGGTTGGAGGGGTCCAAGGCCTCAGGAAGCCCCCGTAACTGTTGGCCACGGTCTGTGGCAGCTTTCTCAGTGGTACAGCGATGGCGTTCACAGACTGACATGGTATACAGCTGGTGGCTCTACCTTCCTGAGTTTCAAGACTAGCAGTGGCACTCTCTCAGCTTCAGTTGGCATCCCTGTGAAGAACCACGGTGCCCCTCAAGTAGACCTCTCTCAGGCCCCGCAGACTCTCTTTTGAAATCTCAGTGCAAGCCACTATGACCCTATAACTCTTGCATGCTGTCTGCCTGCAGAATCAGCACACAGAGATGCCAAAGCTTACTGATTACATCCTTTGGAGCAGTACCATCGTCCACCCCGGAGTAGCCTCTCAGTGCCTTGCTGGACAAGAGGGAGCATGCAGCGATCCCATGGACAGCACAGAGACCAGCCCCTGAAACACTTGACCCTTGGTCTGCCATGGACGAGGCTGCCCCGCAGATTCCTGTGGTGACATCTGGGCATCTTTCTTTTTCAGTTTCCTTGTGTTCAGGACTTAGATTCTCTTCTCATGGCTAACCTCTTTAGAAACCAATTGCCGACCGTAATCTTTTCTCTTCAGTATCTGCTTGTTGTGGCCTTTTTTTTTTGGATAGGCTGTGAATTTTCTATATATTTTTGCTGTTGTTGTTGTTGTTATCTGTTTGTTGTTTGTTTCTTTCTGAGACAGGGTGTCTCTGTGTGGCCCCGGCTGTCCTAGAACTCACTCTGTAAACCAGGCTTGCCTTGATCTCGTAGTGATCCACCTGCCTCTGTCTCTCGAGTGGGATTAAAGGTTGGTGCTCCCACTACCTGCTTGCTGTGCTCTTTGTCACTTTCGCTCTGCCTCATGCCATTGCTCCCAAGTCCTCCTGCACACATTTAAAAGCAACTGAGCAGCTGTCTGAAGTCTTTGATGGAAGAGAGTTCTCCCCCTAGGTCCTTTGAAACTTCATCGTTCATGAGTACACGCAAAACTCAGCTGTTGTCTATGCTCCTTTATTTAAAATAAATATTTGATTGTAACTTTTTAATAAATCACTTCACATGGTTGTTTTTTCCATCCAATTTCAATTCCTAGTCTTGATCTTCTTTTAAAGATTTGTTTGTTTGTTTGTTTATTTATTTCACAGTGTTCTATCTGCATGTATGCCTGCACACCAGAAGAAGCTACCAGATCTCATTACAGATGGTTGTGAGCCACCATGTGGCTGCTGGGAATTGAACTCAGAGCCTCTGGAAGAGCAGCCAGTGCTCTTACCCTCTCCAGGCTCTGCTAGAGGCATCTGTCAGACTCCATGTGCCACTATCAAGGCCATTTAAAATCCAGCTCTCAATTCTCCTGTCTGCTTTTTACCTAGGAATAAATCTGATAAATGTGAGTCCACATTTTAGGGCCTTGCTAGAGCAAACACCCACTGTTGATGTAAGTTTTCTGGGGTAGTCCATTTCCTACAGCTATACCAAAAGAGAAGGGGGGTTTTACTTAGCTCACAGTATCAGAAAGTGAAGGCCAGTATCAGGAATCTTATCTCCAAGGCCTTTGGTGAAGCCCTTCTAGCAGGTGAAGGGAGTGAATGCTGAAGAAGGCATGTTGTCATGAGGTTAACAGTTCATCTCTGCCAAGGACAGTCCTGCTAACGATCCGACCACCTGATACCATTGTCTCAAAGCTTCTAGCACTTCAAAGGAGAGCAAAAGTCTCCAGCACAAAACCTTCTGGGGGTCAGTGCCTTAGAGGCCTGGGAGCATTGAGGAACGGGGAATGCAGAAGTCAGAGGATGTGAACGAGTGCCACACAACACTCTGTCTGTCTTGTGCACACAGTGGCTACACACGTCTGCACAGAATAAGCCTTCACCACTCCACCAGGGGTGGAGGAGTGTCCATGGCACCCCACTCTTTTTGAGAGTCTGCTAGCAGTTAGTGATTGTAGAAAGGCAATTTTCTCGTGTGGTGTGGTGTTACCACTTGGAGTTGTCTTTGTTCCTGCCCGTACTGAAGCAAGCATCTAACTAAACCCAAGTGAAAAAGAAGTCACGAAGGGGAGAGGGAAACAAGAAAGGGTACCAGCCGGTGAGTGAGGTGGCTCAGCATGTAAAGGGACCTGCCACCAGCCCTGATGACCCAAGTCAATCCCTGGGACCCATAGAGAAGGAGAGAACAGAAACCCACAAGCTGTCTTCTGACTTTCACACATGTACTGTGGTGTGCATGAATCACACTACACATTACACACACATGTGCACACACACACGTGTGCGAGCACACACACATCTGTATGTGCACATGCACATGCCACGAGTTAACAGAGTGCAAAATAGAGAAATTATACATAACCAAAGGAAACACACTCTTTGGAAACTTGACAGAAAACAGTGTGTGGCGAGGTGAGATGGTTCACGCAGAGATGGCAGAGTTTGAAGTCCAGATGAGCAAGACAGCAAAAGGCCAGGAAGAAAATGCACACAGCTGCTGCTCATAGTCCAGTCTGAGGGTGTAGAGAGTTACGTCATCTTTCTACTTTCCTGAGTTATATATGCAATAACACACAGGCATAAGTATTACAGAATAAATAACTAAATACTGTTCAGAATTGAAAAAAAGTAAAAAAAAAAAAAAAAAAGGAAGGAAGGAAGACAGGGAGAGAAGAGACTTAAGACATAGGGTCAGTTGAATTTCAACAGGGGCATCAAAGTCACTCAGTGACCAAAGATCGTATGTCTTTATTTTATTTATTGTATGTGATATGTGAATGTGTCTGTGTCATATGTGTGTATATATGTGTGAGCGTGTGTGTAAATGTCCTGTGTGTGGAGATGTGGATGAATGCATGTCATGGCTTATGTGTGGAGGTAAGGAAAGTTTTGAGAGTTGGTTCTCTCCTTCCACTGTGGATTTCAGGGACTGAACTCAGGTCATTAGATTTGGGCAGCAGGTGCCCTTACCCACCGAGACATCTTACTGGCCCCAGAAAGGTATGTTTCTAACAGTTAATACTGAAGCAACTTAAGGTCAGTTTTCAAGTAAATGTAAATCAAAACTATAATGATATTTCACTTTTCATTAGTTAGGAAGTCTATAATCAAATGGACAGGTGATAGCAAGTGTTGGTGATGATGTGGCGGAGTGAGAACTCTCAAACAGGATGGAGGGGGCGTTACATGATAGTCATTTTGGAAAAGAGTCTGTGATTCCTCAAGAGATTCGACTTAGGCTTACCTTATAACACTAAGAAAAACCCACGAATCAATATAAAAGCCAGTGTGCAGGAACACCAGCAGCGTTCCCCATAGGAGCTTTAGAAGGGGGAGGGGAGTCCACCTGCTTATCAGCCGATAAATAAATAAATAAAAAGTAGCAGAGCCTAGTAATGGAATATTGTTTGACAATAAAAAGGGACAAAGAATTGACACATGGTTCCGCAGACTGAATTCTGAAACATACTAACTGAAAGGAGTCGATCACAAAACAAAATATACATAAGTTTCCGTTTATACATAATGTTCAGAATAGACAAAGCTATAGAGACAGAAAGGACATTAATGGTTGCCTAGAAACGGTGTGTCCATATGTCAATAAAGCTGTTTTAAAAGGGGTGGGGAGAGATGGCTTAGCAGTTAAGAGTCCATACAGATCTCACAGAGGACTAGGTAGCTCATAACGGCCCATAACTTAAGCTCTAGAAAATGTGAGCCCTCTTCTGAGCTCTGAAGGTGGTACCTCCACACACATGGCGCGCGCGGGGACACACATACACAGAGAGAGACAGAGGCAGAGACAGAGAGAGACAGAGAGAGAGCAACGGAGCAGAGGCAGACAGAGCGAGGGAAATTTAAAATGCATACAGATTGGTGAACGAGAGTTAGTTACTGACAGAGAGAGGGGGCAGCGCACTGCACAAAGTGCTAGGCAGGGCTGCAAATCTGAATGGTATTGAGTGACAGAAAGCTGAGGTACGAAGGACAGACCTACCAGGGGGCCTTTCAATGATCTGAGCTTTAGCAATGGCTGCAAAGTAGTCTTCTGAGACTTTTCAAGGGAAAGAGAGAGATGCTGCAGAGACATCTCACTTAGTCCCCCCCCCCCCCCACTTGTTAGTCTGAAGGCCCAGCAAGACACATTTAAACTAACTTTCTCAGCCTTGGCCTGGGGAGCTGTGAGGCTGGGAGCTGAGCTGGAGAGTTCCTGTTCTTTGCTGTGTGAGCCCAGCCCGCTGCACTGTTGAGTCCCGTGAGATCTCAGAACCGGATGCAGAACTCACTGGTACTTCTCTAGCACCACGTCTGCCTGCATGCCTCCCTGCTCCCCTCCATGGTGACAGTGGACTAAACCTCTGAAGTCTGAGCCAGTCCCCAGCTAAATGTTCTCCTTTATAAAAGTTATGGTGGTCATGGTGTCTCTTCACAGCAATAGAAACCCTACCTAAGATAGTGGTTCCCTTCCTCCAGTGACGCTCCACGAGCTCTCAAACAGCACTATTAGCTGGGGGCTGAGTGTTCAAACACCTGGCCTGCAGGGACAGGTAGCATTCACATCACCGCATGCCTCTTCCTTCAGCTTGACAGCCGATTACGTCTGGACCCAAACGCACTTGGGTACTCAAACGCGTCTGGTTGAGAACTACAAGTTTGTATGTATGTTTTTATAAGTGGTTTTCATAGCAAATACTTAGCTAGCCAGCTCCCCACAGGGGCCAAAAGCCTTTGTTCAGAACGCTAGTTGTTTTGCATGGTGTAAATACTCCCACAGTGGCTACTAATACTGTCCTCCTGGCTTGCAAAATAACCACAGAGTTAGCAGCCAACTTCTACCAGCCAGCTCCAGCGCATTGCAGATAAGGGCATAGCGTTCTGAGAGAACATTCTATCCTAGAATATCCGCCTCTGCTGATGTCAGCCTGATCTGAGGAGCCAGGGCCCAAAACTCCAACTTCCATGATCTCCGTTCACTGTGGAACCTCGCCTCCTGTTCTCAGGCTTCCCCACGGCGGCGTGCTAACCTAAGATGTGTTCCACTTGAACTTTCCTTCACAGAAGCTTCCGGAGCCAGAGTCTGAAATGGAGGAGGCCCCCTCGTTCCAGCTGAGCTACGAGGCTGCTTATTTTCCCCTGTCCTGTTAAGCTAACAAATGGGGCTCAAGGCCCCTAGAGAAAACCCTTAATCATGTAGGCTGAAGGTCCTGGCAGAGTCTGCCCCTCTTACATTGCTGTTGAGTAATAAGTCAACTGGGTTGAACTTGTGTAGCATGAAATGGTCCAAAGAACAGGTCTCGAGGAGAGCGTGCATGGCTGCATAGAAGCCCGGGCGTGGGCCAGTCCTCCTCCTGTCTTCTGAGAGGAAATGTGGTGAGGATGTGCCGAGTCAGAAAGCAGGGTCTTCAGGAATGACCCTGAAGATGCACCTGTGTGCTTGTGTTTCCGGGTGGCTGGGAATCCACGGTGGGCAGAGCTCAGCCCCGAGCTTGAAGCCCAGGTCATCACCACTATGAAGCCCGATCACAGACAATGCTCTGCATTATCATCAAACCATTGCAATATGTGAGTTGTTGGTTCTGTAGAATATGGAAATAAATTTTGACGAGACAATGAATGCTTTGGCTTTACTGAGGATGACACAAATTCATTGAACACTTATAAAAGGATAATTATTAATAATACTACACTAAAACACCGATTAAAAGAGAAGTGAATGATGTCTGTGGGAGTATATCAGATGTTGTATATATGTGTACAAAAATGTCGTAATAAAACCTATTATATGTATAGCTGATTGCTGTAGGAATTCCTACCGCCAGTAGCCTTTAAGTTACCCGCCCATTTGGGCGTGGCCTCTTATACTATTTATGTCAAAGTAAAGCATGCATCGGGCCTCTTTTCCGGCTGCGGGATTCAGTTGCTGTTTCCCGTTCCAGCAAAGGATTGTGATGTGTAAGTTACCCCTAAATAAATAACCCTCTGTTATACTCAATTCTGAGCTAGTGTGGGATTTCTTTTAAGCGGTCTTCTTCATCTAGTACCCACGTGGATCCAGACTCCACACCCACCGGGTTGATTGGCTTAAAGGCCTAAGCAGTCCACAACCCAGAAAGTCTCCCCCCACCCTCCACCCCACCCACTCAGCTTGCTTTTACTTACTAAGTGGATTTTTTGTTGTTTGTTTTTTTGTTTTTGTTATTGTTGTTTTTTTGTTTTTGTTTTGTTTGTAGCGGAGCTAACTGCGTGTGGCGACTAGGAAATTTCCCAAGCCTGCGCAGGCCCTCTGCCCTGACTACCAGGTCCCCTGCTGTGTGGCACTTGCGCAACTTCTGGTTTGTACTCCTCGCTCCTGAGTTCTGGGCTTCTTGCTCCGTGTACGGTGTAGGCCCATGTTTCTACACGGTGTGACAGCCAAGTTCTTGGGCCTTGGTTGGTATCCAGAGCAGTCACGTACCCTGCCAGCCAGGCTGTCGCTACCCTAACAAAAGCTTGGGATCTGTTGCTCCTTCTCTTTTGTAATTATGTAGATCGCCTGAGAAGAGGTGTTGATTCCAAGCTAGTGACCGAGCTGCAGATGTGACTGCAGTCCTGCAACCCCGGAAACAGAATGTTAATAAACTTCCACCTTAGTTTACCTTGGGGGACAAAAGGTGTTTTGAATAATAAACGTAGCCTGAGACTCCCTTCCGATATTGCTGTGTGAACTGTGTCTCAATTATTCCCGCCTCTCCATGCCAGTCCAGAGAGATAAAAATAGTCAGACACCGACATAGTGCACCTGCAATGTGGGACTGACCGCTGAACCCTGAGAAATGCCGGAGGAAAAAATCAGAAGTACGGAGGAGAACGTGCGCAACATGCGAGAATAAATTTCACCACACATGGATACATGAGTAGCAAGCGCTCAGATAATAAAGCGGGGCAGTAATATTGGGAGTAAAATTTGTAAATATAGAAATATGAAACAAGGAAAAAGCAATCAAATGACTATACAGTTTTTTGGAGATATAAGACCGAGGAGAGAGAGTACAGCAGCATCAGATACAAGAATTTTTAGAATTTATAGAGGAGATATGCCCTCGGTTTCCCGAGCAGAGGACCTTAGATGTTGCAGTATGGAAAGAAGTGGGAATGAGGATTCAACAACATTATTGTAATTATGGACCATAAAGCATCCCTGAAGATACGCCTTATTTCTCGATGCTAATACAGGAAAGGTTGGACTCAGATCCTGACCAGCAGGAGATAGTTCCATGCACACCACCTGAGGAGTTTCTAGATAGGCTTTCAGAACAGAGCAGTTACAAGAGGTCAGAGACCAATGATTTAGATTATGAAATGGAGTCTTCATCTCTCTCACTAGCAAACAGCAGCGTTGAGAGACAGAGACACGAGGACAGGGTTCAGAAAGAAAGAAAAGGCTTGAGAAGGATGGTAACCTCACTATCGCAGATTAGGAACTATGCAGATACAGGACTCTTGTCAGAAGAGCAATACTCTTCCTACTGTAATAGTGGGTTTAAATCACAGTTCGGAGTACACCAAAAGTGAAACAGAAGCATAACGACAGCAGTGAATCTCCTCTGCTTGTGTCAGAGAAGCCGCTAGCAGAGGGGAAGAGGTGCAAGGATTTCAATTGCTCCCGGTAATGGAGCAGAGAGATGCGCAAGGAAATCTGCTCAGAGTACATACCATTTACGTTACTCAAAGAATTAAAAACTGCTTGTGCTCAATACGGTACCACAGCGTCCTTTACCCAGACACCGTGAGAAAAAATAGCGGCGAAAGCAGATTGGAAGCAGATAGCCAAGGCTTGCCTGTCAGGAGGAGATTATCTATTGTGGAAAACCAAATTTACAGAACAATGTCAGGGCACAACTGAGAGAAACAGAGCTCAGCAGATTCCTATTTCATATGAGATGCTGGCAGGCAAAGGAGCCTATACAGGAACAAATCAGTAGTTAGAATATGATAGAGCAGCATATGTCCAGATCAGTACAGCGGCCAAGAAGTCCTGGAGTAAGCTTCCATCATCAAATGAACAGACTGAGGAGTTATCTAGTATAAGACAGGGACCAGATGAGTTATTTCAGGACTTTGTTTCCAGACTAACGCTGACATCTAATAGGTTGATTGGAGACTCAGAAGCAGGACAGATAATAATTAAAAAGTTATCCTTTGAGAACGCCAATGCTGTCTGCAAGGCAGCTATAAGACCTTTTAAAAAGCAAGGTAACATTGCACACTATATCCGAATTTGCTCGGATATTGGTCAATCATATACACAAGAAATGGCCTTAGCTGCTGCCTTACAGGGAAAGACAAGGAGAGAGACCTAGCCCCAGGGAGAATGCAAACTACAGAAATTCCTAGAGGCTGTTTTGGGTGCAGTCTTATATGGCAGCAGGTCAGATAATGCCCTGATAAGAGAGTAAGCCCTAGGACTAGAAGAGAACCAGGATTGTGTAGGAGACGCAGGAGAGGAAAGCATTGGACTAGCGAGTGCAGATCAAAAAGAGATGACTTCGGAAATCTCCTTTGGGGAAATGGACTCAGGGTCCAGCCTCAGGCCCCAAGACAAAATTATGGGGCAATCTAGCAATCTGTTCCCCCACAAGGAAATCTATACAGCACCTTTTCAGAGCAACCCCAGGTAGTGCAGGGCTTGACCTCGGTTCAGCCATATACACAGTTCTGACACCTGAAATGGGAATGCAAGCTCTCCCCACAGGGATCTATGGGCCTTTACCAAAAGGCACTGTAGGAGTACTCTTAGGGAGAAGTAGCTCGACTATGCAAAGGATCTTAGTGGCTCCTGGAGTCATAGATGCTGATCTTGAGGGAGAGATCAAGGTGATGACTCACTCACCAAGTGGGGTTTCTGTAGTAAAAGCAGGTCAGAGGCTGGCACAATTAATTATACTTCCCGTGGTGCAAACTAATAATCAGAGTAAGAAAGAAGAGAGGAAAGGTCCTCAGAGAACAGAACTCACTTTGTTTATAAATAGAAAAAAGTTTTCTGGCCTTCTAGATACTAGCACAGATATTTCAGTTATAACTGCCAGCCAGTGGCTTTCTAAGTGGCCAAAACCGGAGACTACTGCACAACTATAAGGAAATGGTCAGACTAGAAATCCTGAACAGAGTAGTAATGAACTGCATTGGAAAGATGAGCAAGGCCATGAAGGACCTTTTATTTTTTTTAAATATTTATTTATTTATTATGTATATAATATTCTGTCTGTGTGTATGCCTGCAGGCCAGAAGAGGGCACCCAACCCCATTACAGATGGTTCTGAGCCACCATGTGGTTGCTGGGAATTGAACTCCTGACCGTTGGAAAAGCAGGAAATGCTCTTAACCACTGAGCCATCTCTCCAGCCCCATGAAGGACCTTTTAAACCATATATTATTCCTTATTTACCCGTGAATTTATGGGACCGAGATATTACATCCAGAATGGGAATATATTTATATTTCCCCAGCACAGCTGTTACTAATCAGATGTTTCAACAAGAATTATTATTAAATCAGGATCTAGGCAAGAATATTAAGGAAAAGATTGATCCTGTCATATCAGACAGTAGACCTCCTAGAGCAGGATTAAGGTATTTTTAGGAGAGGTCACTGAAAGACCTGCACTCCATGCAGACCCAATAATATGGAAAAGTGATAAACCTGTATGGGTACATCAGTAGCCTCTAAGACAAGAAAAATTACAACTGCCCAGCAGTTAGTGCAGGAACAGCTGGATAGTGGGCACATTTCACCACCTAATTCACCATGGAACTCTCCAGTTTTGTTATTAAAAAGAAATCAGGAGAGTGGAGATTAATTCAGGATTTAAGGGAGGTTAATGCAACCATGCAGCCAATGGGAGCATTGTAGCCAGGGCTGCCTTCTTCTATGGCAATACCAAAGGGCACACATAAAATTGCTTTAGACTTAAAAGATTGTTTTTATACCATCCCTTTGGCACCACAAGATTGCCAAAGATTTGCTTTTAGTATTCCCTGAGTTGATTTCAGAGAGCCAATGAAGAGATATCAATGGAATGTCTTTCCTCAGGGCATGACAGACAGTGCCACCTTATACCAAAAGTTCATAACTCAAGCTATACAAAGGGTTAGAGATCAATTTCCACAGGTTTATATTATCCATTATATGGATTGTATTCTGCTAGAGACATATGGATTATTACAACAGAGCCTAAACCATGCAGGGTTAGTTATTGCTCCAGAGAAAGTACAGAGGCACCCACCTTTTCAATATTTAGGTCATATGTTATACCCCAAAGAAATTAAGCCTCAGAAGATAGAAATTAGGAAGAATGATTTAAAAACTCTTAATGAATTTCAAAGGTTTTTAGGAAATATACAATGGCTGACGCCTTATCTAAGGTTTTCCACAGGAGACCTTGAGCCTCTAAGTGAAATCCTTAAAGGAGACAGTGATCCAAATTCCAGCAGGCAGCTTTCAGACACTGCCAGACAGGCTCTCTCACAGATAGAGCAGGTTATACAGGAGCAACAGGTAGGCTATATTGATTACAGCCAAACATGGCAGGCGTGTATTTTACCTACAAGGTTCAACATATAATCAGGAATAGGCTTTGTCCCATATAGATAACATACATCCGATCTCATACAGGTCTGCCAGGTCCTCTAGCACAAGGTAATGCAGAAATTGATCAATTACTGATTGGAAATGTGTTGAAGGCCTCAGAATTCCATAAGAAACATCATGTCAATAGCAAAGATTTAAATAAAGAGTTTTCTATTACATGGTAACAAGCTAAGGAGAATATAAAGAAGTGTCCTACTTGCTCTTTTATAACCAAACTCCACTACCTGCAGGGAGCAACCCAAAGGGTACTCAAAGGAATGAAATCTGGCAGATGAATGTGTTCTGCTTTTCAGAATTTGCAAAATTAAAATATGTACACCACACCATTGACACTTGTTCAAGTTTTCAATGGGCAACTACTTTGAGCTCAGAAAAGGCTGATTCAGTAATCACACATTTATATTAGAAGTTATGGCCATCATGAGTATACTTGCATGAATAAAGACAGATAATAGTTCAGCATATATATCTAAGAAAACAAAACTTCTTTTACTTATTATAATATAAAGCATGTTACAGGTATACCACACAATCCTACAAGTCAAGCAGTTATAAAAGGATCAAATCAAAATATAAAAAATATGTTAAACAAACAGAAAGGGATGTAAATTAATACCCCCAAGAAATAGATTACATAATGCTTTATTAACCTTGAATTTTCTTAACGCTAATGAGAAAGGAACCACAGCGACAGAGGAACATTGGATAATAGAAAAGTCTTCTGAATTAAATCAGCTGGTGTATTTCAAGGATGTGTTGACCTCACAATGGAAGCCAGGAGATATGCTACATTGGGGAAGGGGTTTTGCTTTTGTTTCCACAGGAGAAGAAAACCTATGGATACCATTGACATTAATAAGGATTCACTTTGAAAAAGAGAAATCTCTTGATAAAGAGAAATGACAGCTTATCCACAATGGTGACAATCATACAGGTGGTAAGGAAACCATATAGAATTGGGACAGGGTTCTGCTCTTGTCTTTACAGGAGAATACAAATCTTCAAAAATTCAAGAGACTGTAGATGTTTGGATACTGACAGAAGGAAAAATAACTATCCAATAAAAATCATCCAACAAAAAAAAAAAGGATTATTACCTGTAAGGACAGGTGATCCAAACATATATATTCAAATAAATAAATATATACATATATTTATATGAACATATAGAGCTGGCTTTGGAATTGGACAACAGTTCTGTCCTTTTCTACATTGAAACATGTTTTTAAAAGAAATATTCAGAGATTTTGTATCATGTCAAGAGCCATCTGGTATAGGACAGAAAGAAGAAAGAATTTAGAAAAAATTTTATTTTTCTTTATATCTATTTTTGTCTCTATCGTATATTTCATTGAATATATATGTTTGTATACTTCTATATAAATAATATTTAAGTTTTCCACAATGAACAATGAATTTTCCTGCGGTAATCTTTGAAGTTTCCAGGAAGAAAATGGGGCCCCAACCACAACTCCACCTGGTTGATATGATATCACGATGCTGATAGCGCTACTATAAGACCTGTTTTGGGTACCAGATGCTCAAGATGATTCGAACTTGGTTAGCTGAAATGGTGTACTTTTTTTTTTTTACAATGTTCTGGCCAGAACTCCACATAGGAACCTCAGAAAAACCCTACCAAATACTCAAAGACTATTTGCAATTATACCAGACAGTAATCTTCTAACTTAACCATCATTTTACTTTCACAGGATCCCATAGTGTTGAAATAAGAGCGGCGGGGCTGCGTCCCCAGCACCCCGGCCGCCTGCTAGCTTATGCCCGAAATAACAACACACAAACTGTATTCATTTAAACACCACTTGGCCTGGCTAGTTTCAGTTTCTTATTGGCTAGCTCTTACATATTGTTCTAACCCATTTCTAATAATGTGTGTAAGCACCCCAAGGCGCGCTTACCGGGAAGATTCTAGCCTCCGTCCATCCTGGGTCGGAGCTGCCTTGGAGAGCAGAGCCTGGTGTCTCTGCTCCAGAGAGCAGAGCTGTCGGGTCTCTCCGGGAGCAGAGCAGAGTCTGACCTCACTTCCTCTTCCGCCCAGCATCCTATTCTGTTTTCTCCTCCCACCTATGTTCTAACCTATCAGGGCCAGCCAAGCAGTTTCTTTATTGCTCAATGACCTTCCTCCATCACCATAGAAAGAACATCACCCCTATGACAGCTGGAAGTAATTCTAGAGGATGACGTCCCCTCTCCCAACAAACTTTGTCCTCAGGGTTAGGGACATTATTTAGGGGTTGATTATAATTGTTATAGGGTTAGGGGTTGGGGAAAAATTATGTAGGATCAGGCATCTCTTTGAAAAAAAAAAGAAAGGAAATTGGATGGGATAATAGATTAGTGTGAACTTATTCACACTAACAATAATAGTGAGTAATAGAATGAATACTTGTGAGTTATTCTTTATAGGCAATTTACATTGGTATAGATTCTTGTATATTGATACAAAAATTATATCGAATATGTTCCTATTTTGTCTACAGTATTTGTATAGCTTGGCAAAGTTATTTTGTTATATTGTATACATACATGCTTCTACCTCTGCCCTAGACATTTTTATAGTGATAGAATTTTAGGATATATTTATCATATTGCATTATACATTTCTACCTCTGATAAAAATACTTATACATTTTGATATCATTGTTTTCATTTGTTGAACAGTTGTTTAAAGATGGTTTAATATTCTAATATGAAGTCTTAGTCTTTAAGTTATATAGGTATTAATATTCATAGGTCAATAGTCATTCATGTTTGTCATACTTATAGTTAGACTAATCATGTTCTTTAGATACATAGAGATTGTATTCTGCATTGATAGGTAATCTTCAACCACTTCAAAGAGCTGTAGAATATAGCATTTAAATAATTTAGGGTTCCATTGATGTGAGACATGATTGCTCCTGGCCACAATGATCTATTTCTGAGAGAATGTTGAGCACTAAAGACACTCCACTTGGAGCTTGTTTTCTTCTTGGCAAAACTGGCCTTTGGGCAAGGAACTGCCCATGCCTCGACCACTGACAAAATACACAGTGTTCAGACAAGACAAGCAGGATACAAGAAAAAAAGACTGTTGAATCTTGCCAAGACAGGGTAAGATGGTTTTGAAAAATTTCCTGCCTCCGAAAATGGTCTGTCAGTTACTCTAGGCCTTAGCCAAAGTTGGTTACTCCAACATTGCAAGTGAGACTTTGGGTGATTGCCCAGGTAGCCAGTTGTCTCTGTCATTTGTTGCACATTTTGGAAGTTGTTTGATTGCACTTTCTGTTTCCTCAAGTAATATTATTTCCTTTCTCAGGTCTTCAATGCGGTTGAAGACTAGATAGTTATAGTTACTTTGCTCTCTTGACTTGTATTTATTATACAAGACTTATACTCCTTAGGATAGGATAATTATTGAAACATTTATTACATGTTTCTTGCTTGATATTGTATACGCTGGTTGTAATTCTAGTTTTTATACCTGATATTTGTTCTTATTGCATATAGCTTTGTATTAAGCTTAGAACTTTCTTATTTAAACAAAATGGGGAGGTGCTGTAGGAATTCCTAACCCCAGTAGCCTTTAAGTTGCCCACCCAAAATGTAAATGTTTTTATTCTATATATGATGATGTAAAGTGTGAGTCTGACCTCTTTTCCAGCTGTGGAATTTGGTTGTTGTTCCTCGTTCCAGCAGAGGATTGTGATCTGTGAGTCTAGCCCTGAATAAATAACCCTCTATTATACTCAACTCTGACCTAGTGTGGGATTTCTTTTAAGCATCCTTCTTCAGCTAATATGTGCCAATTGAAACTTTTAGATGTTAAACAGTATTGCTGGTATAATCACACATGCCTATGACAATGTAAGAACCTATTTACACTGACTTCAATAATGAATAGGAACACATGGCCATTTTCATTTATACCTAAGCTTCTTTAAGGCTGCAGTGTGTAGTGAGCTGTAGGTAGGCCGGGTTTTCATCTTGCCCAGCTCCCGCATGGTTAGCTTTACACCTGAAATAACAACACACAAACTGTATTCATATAAACACTGCCTGGCCCATTATATCTAGCCTCTTCTTGGCTAATTCTCACATCTTGCTTAACCCATTTCTAATAATCTGTGTAGCACCACAAAGTGGGGGCTTACCGGGAAAGATCCAGCATGTCTGACATGCATCCATCTTGGGCCAGAGCTTCATCGCATCTGGCCCAGAGAGGAGAGGTATGGCGATTGTCTCACTTCCCTCTTCCTCCCAGCATTCTGTTCTGTCTACTCCACCCACCTAAGGGCTGGCCTATCAAATGGGCCAAGGCAGTTTCTTTATTAACCAATGACCTTCCTCCATCAGCAGTGGGTTTTGTTTATTTTTTAATTCTGGCCTTTTATTTTAACTGTCTTTCCAAGGAAACTGTAACATGAAATTATTTTAAAGATGAGTTAACTACATTGTGGCCTATGCCTTTTTTCACATCTTAAATGCTTAATCTTTAACTGGGAGGTGGTGACACACATCATTAATCCCAGCACTTGGGAGGCACAGATAGTTGGATCTCTGTGAGTTTGAGGCCAGCCTGATCTACAGAGTGAATTCTAGGACAGATTCCAAAAACTAGAGAAACCCTGTCTCAAAAAAGGAAAAAAACACTTAATTTTATTTGATTGTTTGCTAAATGAAAGAAGTCAGCTACCTTTTTCCCAGTCCCATCCCTTGTGCCAGTTCTGTGGTGATAAATACCTGGAGACTGGGGGAGTCTCTACTTTGGGAGGCTGCGATGTTATGAAGTAGATAAACAGGAAATGACATACAAGGGCAGAAGTCATAAATGAGGGCTGATAACACTCTCAGAAGGAACTTCAGTAAATTCCATGGGGAGGGACTTGGCAGTCGTCACTCACTTAAATTCACTAATGGCCTCCTTGCTGTGTGGACATTTGAGCTGCCTCTACATTGCTCACACTGTACGTGAGAACCAGCATTATTTAGACAGCCCACAAAACTAGATATCCCTACCTCACAAATGAGTCAATAAATGCAGTAATTTTTTATGATGATGGGGTGCTATAGGATATACTACAATAGGACAGAAGAAGTGAAGCATGTTTCAGTGTGGGCGCACCTTGGAAATATTTGGCAAAGGAAAATAAGTCAGTTAGAAACCCCACATCTGTATACCCCACATCTGTATAGATATAATCTTATGTTTATAGATGACTAGCACAGACAGATCTCTGGGCAGAGTTGGCTAAGGCTTCTGTCGTAAGTGGTTGGCAGCTGATGGGTATGGTGCTTCCTTGGAGTTGACTAAATTATTCATTCTAAGGCCAAGGCCAATTGCACACTGTCTTAGTTAGGGTTACTATTGCTATGATGAAACACCATGATCAAAAGAAACTTAGGGAGGAAAGGGTTTGTTTGGCTTATGTATCACATTACTGTTCCTCATTGATGGAAGTCAGGACGGGAACTCAAAACAGGGCAGGAACCTGGATGGGTGCTGCTTACTGGCTTGCTCCCCGTGACTTGCTCTGCCTGCTTTCTTATAGAACCCAGGACCACCTGCCCAGGGATGGATCCACCCACAGTGGGCCCTCCTCCATCAATCAATAATTAAGAAAATGACCTAAAGGCTTGTTTATAGCCTAATCTTATTGAAATATTTTTTTCAATTGAGGCTCCCTCTTCTCAAATGATTATAGTTTGTGTCAAGTTGACATAAAACTGGCCAGCACACACATCTCTACGAATACACTAAAGGTCATTTAATTACCATGATCAACAATTTATTTATATTATTGAGACAGGGTCTTGCTAAGTTTCCAGACTGCTCTTGAGATCCTGAGTAGCTGGGATTATAAGTGTGTCCCATCACCCACAGTTCCATAATTATATAGTTTAATATCTGTTTCTGTGTGTATGGGATGGGGATCTGTGTGTGGGTACACATGTTCACACATGTGTGAATGCACTGTCTGTGCATGACTGAAGAGGATCTGTGTGTGGGTGCACATGCTCACACATGTGTGGGTGCACTGTCTGTGCATGACTGAGGGGGATCTGTGTGTGTGTACACATGCTCACACATGTGTGGGTGCACTATCTGTGCATGACTGAGGGGGATCTGTGTGTGGGTACACATGCTCACACATGTGTGGGTGCACTGTGTATGCATGACTGGGGGAATCTGTGTGTGGGTGTACATGCTCACACATGTGTGGGTGCACTGTCTGTGCATGACTGAGGGGGATCTGTGTGCAGGTGCACATGCTCACACATGTGTGGGTGCACTGTGTATGCATGACTGAGGGGGATCTGTGTGTGGGTACACATGCTCACACATGTGTGGGTGCACTGTGTATGCATGACTGGGGGAATCTGTGTGTGGGTGTACATGCTCACACATGTGTGGGTGCACTGTCTGTGCATGACTGAGGGGGATCTGTGTGCAGGTGCACATGCTCACACATGTGTGGGTGCACTGTGTATGCATGACTGAGGGGGATCTGTGTGTGGGTACACATGCTCACACATGTGTGGGTACACTGTCTGTGCATGATTATGGAGGCCCAGGCCTGACACTGGGACTCTCCCTGGATCAGTCTCCACCAGATTCTCTGAGGCATCATCTCTTGATCCCACCCAGAACTCACAACTACAGGGTAGTCTGGTTAACCACCTTGTCCCAGGGAGCCTTCCAGCCACGGAATTACTGGCAACCCGAATGTGTGTGTTCTCGGGAGCCCTAAGCTCCAGCCATCACAGCTGCACGACAAGCACTTTGTCCCCTGAGCCATCTCCACAGTCGCATAATCATACACTAAACAGCTGCCCTGTGTGTGAGAAATCTCAATGTGTAGAGCTGCTGTGTACCATTAGTTCCTACATACAGTGCTCTCAGAACAGTGTCTGACACACAGTAACGGCTGCTCAAAGACTGGCCTGTTATTACTGATGTCATCTAACAACAAGAGACCACTTTTTACCTGCCAGATTAGAAAATATTAAAAGCTTCAATAACACCCAGTAATGGCTAGAATCTCTGCACTTGGATTCTCCTTCACTGTAGGTGGAAATGTAAATTTTGTTGTCTCATGGCTTTGCTTATCAAATAATAAATATTCATATTTTGGTTCAATAATTTAAGAAAATTTCTCTCTGCTCCTTCTGGCAAGGCTTAAATTACCAAAAAAGACCTGGAGAATTATTAATATGTGTCTGGTTAAATAAATGATTTCACAGTCATATGAGGAAACATTATGAGGCTGCAAAAAGGAAACAGGGACTTTGTGCAATGAGTTTGCCTTTAAGATATATTACAAAGGGAGAAAAATTACAAGGCTTACAGTGGTTTGACATTACTGTAGAAAGTAATTTATGTTTGTGATAATAGATGTTTACACACACATTTATATTCATATTTATGGATATATTTATTTGCATGGAATTTATGAAAGGAAACAAAAGGGAATTAGTAGGTTTTGGAAATCTCAGGTCAAACAGACTTCCATTTGGTTCTACTTGCTTTTGTATTGCTTGAAATTCTGGCGTTAGTAAAAAACATACTTTTTCTTTCGTTGAGACAAATTGTCAGGTAGTTCAAGCTGATCTCAAACTGACCAAGTAGCTGAGGAGGATCTCGAACTCCTGATTTGATTCTCCTACCTTTGCCTTTTGAGTGCTGGAATTATAGGTATATGTCACCATACTTGGTTCATGTGGTGCTGAGGATGATTCTCAAGGCTTTATACTCACTGGGTAAGCACCCTGCCAAGTAAGCTACAGCCTCATACCCAACAAAACATCACTTTTCAAATGGGAACATAAATTAGAAGAAAGAAGAAAGAGAGCTCCAAAGCAAATGAGTTGGTGATTTGTCACACTTTCCTCAGTGGCACTGACTCTCACATTGACTAGGGACTTCTAATGTTCCGCATGCCCTTCAGCGCTATGAGAAGAACCTCACCAGGCATAGTTCCCTCCTCACCACTTACAAACTCACAGCGGGAACACAAGCGCTCCATCAACAATGCTAGAGCTCGTGTACAGGAGCTGTGGGCTATGGTGGTAACTTGACTGCAGCAAGAAGATCTCAAGCTTTAAGAGCAGACCAACAGAGTGTCCTCATGCTGCGGCTGCTGGACAGTGCAGGATGCTTTCTGCTGTGGTAGCTGAAGAGCTCTTAGTTTGGAGCTAGATAATAGATTCTGACACACAGAAGGTACCGTTCCTTCCCATGCCTACTTAATTTATCCATTTTTTTCCCACTGGGAACATAACACTAGCATGTTTATTGTCCGTTGAAATGCCCATGAGAGTAATTGCATCCTCGGTTATAGCCTCTTATTGTTGAACATTATTAGCAGAATATATAGTCTTGTGATGACATAGGAAGGCTAACTATTTAACATGGGCCTCATGGTCAATGACTCTACATTCATTGTTTCAAGGCCTGGCACAGTCTTTCTTCAACTGAGTGACACAGTGCAGATCTGTCACCAGATGTATGGTGATGACGTGACGGCTGACGAGAAGTGTGCTGTAGTTACCTAGATTGTCTTCATGGTGACAGTTGATGCCTTCACTTCATCCAGTCTCTTTGATGCATCTTTTTTTTCCCCAAGATAGGGTTTCTCTGTAGCTTGGAGCCTGCCCTAGAATTTGCTCTGTAGCCCAGGCTGGCCTCAAACTCTCAGAGATCCACCTGTCTCTGCCTCCTGAGTGCTGGGATTAAAGACATGTGCCTCCACTCCTGGCTCTGATGTATCTGCAATTAACAAATCAATGTGTATATTAAGCAAAGAGGAAAAGACTGGGTGGATTTCGTGACCCTGCACTAGTCTTTTCGTGAGATCTATGTGTCATTGCCACAGCTCTTCAAACCCACCAATGACGTCCATCTTCCATGCTTAACTCCTCCTTCAACTGCACGTGAGAACACTGGATTCTGCTCACCCTGTGGGAAACATCACCATTGTGCCGCAAGATATAGATGTGGAGAGAAGCAAGTTTTGTTAAGCCAAATACTGAATTATTATGGTTATATATTTCACTTTATTACTTTCTTGTAACACTAAGTATAATATAAATCTTCTGTGCACACATGTGCATGTGTGCAGATGCACTTGCCCAGGGCTGTGCAGTAAAGGGCTCACATAGAACAGCCATTTTCCCCTTTTGTTCTTTACCTTCCTGGTGTCTCTCACTGAATATGGAGTCCAGTTTCATCTAGAATGGCTGGCCAGCAGCTCCCAGGTCACCCTGTTCCTTCCTTCTGTGCAGTCCTGGAGCTATAGGTCTGTACCATCGCATGCAGACTTTTATATCTCCATGTGGTGCTGGAGGACTGAACTCAGGCCCTTATGCCTGTACAGCAGGCACCTCACCCACTAAGCCATCGCCCGAGCCCTATCTTAAGAATTTTAAGAGCACCCTCAAGTCTTCTAAATATATAAGGTTGATAAGATATATCCCATCTGGAAATTTGACTGTCTATGTTTTCAGATAGCTGGAGTTGACTCTGTTGTAGACAGCCCACAGGTACAGTGACCATCCTGGGCATCACAGGAGACACAGCCCACAGGTACAGTGGCCGTCCTGGGCATCATAGTGTAGGATGGAGCCATGCCACAGAATCTCGGGTGCTCACTGTTACAGTGCTGACAGAGCACTGTAGTCTGACAGCCTCATGAACTGTAAGAGTCCCAAGAATTAAACTTTGGGATGATAGTGTTTTAAGATACTGGAGGCGACTTTTACCTGTTTGCTAAAAAATTTCTGTGAAGGCTTAAGTTACTTCAAGCAATCTTTTAAATTTCATTTCTGATATGATAATGTGTAAATTTTAATCACAGAGCAAAAGCCTTGTTTGTTTGTTTGTTTGTTTTAACACATTTAAATGTGTTCCCCTTGCCCTTCACGTGTATAAGAGTTTACACCTTGAATTGTGCCAATAAACCCCCACGTTCCTAAGGAGTCTTCAGTTGGCATTCTACATACTGTGTTTTGTTTTACTTTCTGTAAAATTTGCAAGGAAATTTAATGTGTGTGTGTGTTGTGTGTGTGAGAGAGAGAAAGAGATATCTCAGTTCAAAACAATGAACTTATGATATTTTTAGGAAAATAGATGGAACTGGAGATCACTATGCTAGACAAAATAAGCCAGGCTTAGAAAGACAAACACTGTGGTTTGTTTCATATGCAGACTGTATCTTTAAATATACGTCTGTGTGTGTGCATGCGTGTGCGTGCACGTGCACCATTAACTTATAAGGAGATCATTAGAGGGGAGGAAGAGATCTTAAGAAAGAGGGGAAGGAGGAAAAGAGAGGGTAATAGAATATGTGAGATATGAAAGCGGAAGGGAGCACCATTTGAGGGGGGAAGAGACCGATAAGAGGCAAGGGGGCAAGGAAGACGGGGGAAGCAGCAGGGATGGAGAAAAACTGAAATAAATGATAATTTGCATTAACTCTCTATAGTAAAATCCATTCGTATGCCAAATTGAAGATGTAGAATAATCAAGTCAAATGTGTTCTAAATGTATTTTTGAGATGTGGTAGTGCAAACATCCAGTCAGCAGGGGGCGCCACAAACACCTTCTTTGCTGTGTGAGGCCAAAATGGGCTGACCAGGGTTTTGGGTGGGGTCTAACTGTGACAGCACTGTGGGAAGCATTTGTGACTTTGTGTATTCATGTTATTAAGTGAGCTTCCTATACGGACGTTTTTAGGAAAAGGAAGGAATCTGATTATAAATGAACATGGGCTAGAAACTGTCGCTAGTGGGACATCCTTTTCAATTCTTATAAACTGTCTCTTTGGAAAGGCTTATTCCTCTCTACCTGGAGTTTTCCCCCACCCCACCCCCACACACCACACAGCCTGGGTTAGCAGCACCATTGCGATACACTGGCTTTGCGGGAGGCTTTGTTTGCTTTTTAGAAATTGACTTTTTTCCTTCTTTATTCAGACAAACTGGGTCCTGAAAATCCTCTTTTATTATGCATGTGTGTGTTTACGTCTAGACATTTGCTATGACTGTTGGCTGTTTATTGCTTTA
This sequence comes from Alexandromys fortis, assembly GCF_014885135.2. Classification (NCBI taxonomy): domain Eukaryota; kingdom Metazoa; phylum Chordata; class Mammalia; order Rodentia; family Cricetidae; genus Alexandromys; species Alexandromys fortis. The sequence continues at coordinate 1,083,296 of NW_026068144.1, read as the reverse complement.
GGAAGTAGAGATTGCGTGACTATCCACAATGCAAGAAGATCCTTAAGATGTGTCCAGATCGTTTTACACCATAACTTCACAATCTGAAGCAAACCCACATCCCACTGCAGTCAGCAGCCCCGATCAAACACAACCATGTAGTGGGGCTAGGCTTGTAGGAATCTGGCTAAATACACTCATTGTACCTTGGGCATCTTTCAGTCTTGACACTCAGCCTGGAAGAAGAAACTGCGTTTAATATCTCTGAAATACATGCTTTGGGATTCTTCAGCACCGCACCATGGAGAGAGATGTTAAGATAGGATCTGTGGCCAGAGCCTCCACCTACCTCCTGGGTGCCCAGAAATGAGCTCCGTCATCACTCGTAGGTTCATAGCTGCGGGTCTTCGCACTGTCCCTCCGTCTGCACTACACTGGTCACCATGGCAGCTGAGACCAGCTTGAAGCCCCGTCCCTCACTAGCTACAGTTTAACCCTGGGATATGGCTAGGTGAGGGCAGGAAGGAAAACATCTTCATTTGCTGCTGCTGTTTTTCATTTGGACTTATTTTACATTGACTTAAAACATTTTTAAAACGTATATGGGTGTTTTGTCTGCATTTATGTAAGTCAGAAGAGGACATCGGATCTCCTGGAACTGCAGTTGTGGATGGTTGTGGGCCACCGCGTGGGTTCTGGGAATCCAGCTCAGGACCTCTGGAAGAGCAACCAGTGCTCGTAAGCACTAGGTCAACACTCCGGCCCTAAAATATTGTCACATTTATGAGTTGTTTGTACTTTTACATTTTCTCTATTAGCCCTGCTTTCCCCATAGGAAGTGCATGGTGCGCTATCAGCTCCAGCCCAGCGCCGACGTTCTTCTAACCTTTTTAGACTTTACATCACATTTCAGTTTTAACAGCGAAGACACAGAATAAAATCCGACCTAAAGTATTCATGTACAAGAAGTGTGCTTCCCTTGAAGGTTTGCAATTAAAATATTAACATTCAACATAGCAAACACTTTACCTTTATCTCCTGGGACTGCCACAGTAGAGAGAGCAAGTGCACTCTGTGACCTCAGGATATTGTTATTTAATCTTCAATCTTCGGGGAGTTTCATTTTCTCCCCTCTGTAGTATGGAAAAATTATTCAGCTCTGTTACAACTAAAATCATTAAATGCGTAAGAGGATGAAAATTTCCCAGTGTTCAAATAGCATGCCATCAGTCAAAACCATGACAGACAGACAGACAGATAGACAGTGGCTCTTGAAATCTGGAACTTCAATGTCTTGTCAGCCGTACATATGTGATTTTGGTTTTTACTCACAGCGCTTTTGACTATAGCAGATGCCCAAGTGCCCTACCCTACAGATATTACTTTGTTAACATTTTAAAATGCTCAACTTTAGACACCTCTTTTAGTCTATGACAAAGCAAAAGTCAATTTTAGAAAAAGCCAAGCCTCAAGCTCTGCATGGCCAAATAACCTTGTGGAGGTTTGGGCATCAGACTCAATGAATGCACACGGGATCCTGTCCCGGAGCTCATGTGAGCCTCTGCAGGGAGAACTGGGGCACCTGACCAAGGCCAGCACAACCAATCATGACGGAATGTGGCCGCCACACCCACCTGCCCACCACTTGTCCCCTGGAGAGGAGCCAGGCTGTCTGCTTTCTTCTACCAGGCTGAATTCTGTGTTAGTTCTTCCTGGAAATTCCTGTGCTGGGTTAGGCAAAGTGACAATACAGGCCAGTATAAACCAGGTTCACACTTATCAACAACTATATGTGTGTGTGTGTGTGTGTGTGTATCAACAACTATATACATCTATCAACAACTATATATATATACATAATACCCATATATGTAATATTCAACTCTATGTAATATCCATATATATATATATATATATATATATATATATATATGCAATATCCAACTCTTGAGTGCTTTTTGTGGTTGGTTAGCCAGAGAGATCATTTTGGAAATACATTATAAGCATCAGGCACCCCTTTATTAATCTTATAAAATCTTACAGTTCTCTGAAAGTTACCAGCAAAGGGGAGTTCGGTTTGGAGTCCTATCAAATCACATTCATATTTGAAGCTGGGGTGTGTGGGGATTCTGAATAAAGCGGTAGGGGTTTCTGCACTTCTGTTTCTGTGTCTTTTGCTCCCAATGCCACGTTTTAAAACCAGAGCTTTCTATATACTTCTCTTGGAGGTTGGCCACATTCTAGTTATGCGCCCTGGCATATCTTCTGCCATTTCCAAAGTTGTTCAATGGGGTTTTGCTCTTGTCAACTTTCAAGATTCCCTGGAAGCTTTGGAGCTGGCAATGGCTGTGGACGACACACTGTTTGGGGATTGCAATGCAAGACGATACTGAGAAATGGGGACAAAGCTCATCTACTGCATGTTTAGCTTTTATTTTACAGTTTTGGGAAAACTTGAAAAGTGGGCTTCTATTAAGACTTAAGGGGTGTGTGTGTGTGTGTGTGTGTGTGTGTGTGTTACAGAGAGTCGAGATCAAGAAGCCTGTTGGAGGTTCTGACTTTTTGAGGTGGCTTCTCATCATTAAGGTGGGGAGTTCAATGTTTGTTTTCTTTCTAGTCAGCATCCTTTTCATTTAAAAAGATACATGTATTCCAAGTTTTGGGGCAGACAGACATAGTGTACCATGTGATTTTGTCTTCTCATTCTGCATACATGTCCTGTTGCACTTCGTAAAAGCTCAGTGTGCACCTATGCAGAGTACAACTCGATGTCAATGCATCTAAAAAGTCGTACAGTGGTAATCATAATGGAATTCAGACTATTTCTGTCACACACACACACACACACACACACACACACACACACACACAGCGCTCCCTATCCCTTGACCCTGGGCCATCACTGATGTATTTCCTGTCTTTAGGTAGGTTTGGAATGGTGCAATGCGTGTCTTTTGGAATGGCTTCTTCCGCTGAGAATACAGTATAGCTTACAATATTTGACCATGACCTTTTGCCTCTGAAGATGTTACTCTTGCGTTTCTTGCTGAATTAGAAAATCGAGTACAATTTTCATAAGGCAAAAATTAGAAACTAGTTAACGCAAGTGGGCCTGTTCTACCACAGAAGGAAACCCGTATTGCCAACGTTAAAAAACCAGACTGTGAAAGCAGCAGGCGCCGAGCAGTGTACGTCACAAGGTCCCTGTGGTGCGGGCTAAGGGGGCAGAGGGTACGGTGGAAAGGAACTCCAAATTTTAACAAAGACGATCCATCAAAAGGGGGGAAGGGATCAAAGTGTTGGGCAGCTATCTTTTAAGATAGCTTCCTCCCCTCGGAAAACTGATCCTTGAATACTTAACGTAAATCAGTGTAAACCCCTTCTCCGTGTCTCTACAGGGGTCCCTGGGGAGCGGGTTCCTCAAGGGTAAGCAAAGGAACTTAAATCACAAGCAAGCTTTCCTTCTTGCCCTTTCCCCTTCTTCTCGCTGGCACCGCCGAGCCTCGCTACAGTTTGCTCAAATATTTGGAAGTGAATTTAGAGTCCTCCCCCCCAACTTATGATTTTATAGCCAATAGGTGATGAGGCTTATTTGCATATTTCCAGTCACTTAAGCAGCAGTGGAGTGGAAACGGTGTCAGACTAGATTCCTCCTCCTTCTCAGAGGAATTCTGCCCCTTCCAGCTGCCCTGCCCTCTCCCTTTAAAGGTTGACTTGCCCTGCGGCGCTCTACTGCGCTTCAGCCCTCTTGCGCCTCTCGCTCACCCCCTTGCTACGCCGATCCTCTCTCGTCCGCCTGCCCGCGCCGCGCAATTCCCGCAGCAAAGCAGAAGGACGCGCCTGGAGATGGAGAGCAAAGCCCTGCTCCTGGTGGCCCTGGGAGTGTGGCTTCAGAGTCTGACCTTCCCCGCAGGGGTGGCTGCAGCAGACGGTACGTTTTGCACGCCAACACGCCTCCACCTGCAGACCCGGCCGGGACTGCTTCCTCTCCATCTGAAGATGGGAAGGAGAAAGTTGGAAGTGGCGCGCACTGGGGCTCCCGGGCGCAGCAGGGAAAGGGAGTCCCGGGAAGGGTGCCTGGAGTGGAATTCAGGAGAGTCAGCCTCTGATCACGCTGTGGCGACTCCGGGTTCCCGCTTCTCTCTCTCTCTCTCTCTCTCTCTCTCTCTCTCTCTCTCTCTCTCTCTCTCTCTCTCTCTCTCTCTCATTCCCACTCTGTCCCTTGCTCTCTCCTGCCTCGGACCATGGCAGGGAAGAGTCAGGGTTGTGACCGATGCGACTGGGAAGGCGTGGGGGTCGAGCGGTGCAGAGTAGCGACAAGCTGAAACCTCCCTCCATAGGAAGTGGGAGTGTTGAATGCAAGGCACGCGGGCCAAGGTGGCTCTAACTTGGCTGGGACCATGAGTCAGACTCCTCCGGAGGCGGGAAGAGTGAGCCGAGTGTGGTTTCATTAGGGGTAGGAGTGGGAGGACGCGTTGTCTGCATCCCGGCTGCACAGGGCATTGTCTCTCTCAGCGCAGGGCTAGAGCAGGGAGTGGGAGTGTGCAGTGGTGCACAGAAACATTTGGTGCGGAGTCCCAGGACCCAGCGTCCTGCACGCATTTCTGCGCCGGGGAGCGCTCCGGTCTCCAAGCTTTTGCGCTCCGCTTAGCTCAGAACCCAAGAAAACCCTGCAAAGGGCGGATCCTTCGGTAAACGTGGCTCAATCACCAGCACTCTGGGGCTTCTGGCCTGTTAAGCACTCTATCCTTCAGCCCTCCAGGAAAGGCTCGCCCGAGGCGAGGCATTCTGCTAGCTGAGAGAAAGCGGGTTTTTAAAATTTTTTTTAAAGATATATTATTTATTTGGAGGCGAGGCATTCTGCTAGCTGAGAGAAAGCGGGTTTTTAAAATTTTTTTAAAGATATATTATTTATTTATTTATTTATTTATTTAAGCGTCTCAGGCACAACTGCTGTCACAAAGGAAGTCACCTACAGGTGACAAGTTACAAGGCTTCTCTTTGCCTAGAGAAAAAGATTAGGGTCAGTTGCTAGTTTCTTTATGGCCTTGAAGTCGAGACCTGCCCACAACTGAGAAGCCTTGTAACTTGAACCTTGATTGAGCTAACAGAGCAGAGACTCAAAATGTAACTGAACCCAGTCATAAAAGGAGGTTGGTGTTTCCTTGTGTTGCTGCTGGTGGACTCGCCACAGAGGGTGGTGTCCCCTGGAGGTGCTGGAAGGTGGCAGGTCCGTCCGCAGCCTAATTCCAGTCTTAGTGGAGTCTGGGTCTGCAGCTGAAAGCGAACTTGATTTCTGCGTATAGTTGTAAATGTCTTTGCTGAGTTGTCATAGACAAGAGAACCCATCATGGGAGACCAGCAAGGAAGATAGGAATCTCCGGTGTTCGGGAGCCCTGAGATTGTGCCTTTCCTGTGGCAGGCTGTCTTTCTGCATCGTTTGCCATTCTGCTTAAGAAAATAGGAGCAAACTTTCAATTCATATTCCAGAAAGCACATCACAGTATAAGACTGCTTTTACTGTAAACTTTGTCGGGCTCTTCCACACCTTCAAGTTTTGCTAAGTTTCCTTAGAAGGTCTGGACGCAGCTTCTCAGCTACTTAAGTGTGTCACCCTTGTGGGGTGAGCTGCATGAGTTCTAAAATCAGGAAAACTGGCAAGGCTCAAAGTGCCTGAGGTCCTACATTATACTTTAATTTAAATGGACACCCAAGTAATTGTGCAATAATTTTGGACCTTAGCCAACCCCCGATTTTCCTGCAATAAAATGTATTAGGGAATATTATGCCAAAGCAAATGTAAAATTATTCTCTCTGATCATCTTTCTGTTACCTCTACCTGCCCTTCATCGTGTGCTTCTTCCTCTAGCCCCTTCTCCAGCAAATGAATTCACCTAGGGGTAAGACCAGAAAGGCAAGGCGCAGTTTGGAGTGACCCCAACTTCCCTTTGGGCTCTGAGAGCTTCCTTGTTCGCTCTTGATTTCCCCCTCCCCTGAGAACAGTGTGTGTGTGTGTGTGTGTGTGTGTGTGTGTGTGTGTGTGGCATTGCCCTGGAGTGCCTTCTTCCTGGAGATCTGCAGCCTCTCCTGGCCCGAGTCAGGAGAGTAGGGAGCTAAGAGAGAATGCAGAGAGGATCCTGCTCCTTGCTGTCCTCTTCCAGCGTGCTCACTTGCAGGCTAATATCAGAGTTAAATAACTGGTAACGACGGCAGAGCAGCAAATGCCACTGGGAGAGAGATTGACAGGGGAGTGGTTGATTAATAGCTGCATTGAGAGGTGGGGGGAGTCAGTTGGGGGGAAGAGTCGCAATGGAAAGATGTTCAGTTTCTTTCACCGAGTGTATTTTTAGCACAGCTTCCCTCTGTTGCTACATTGTAGAGGAGACCATGATACTCAGCCAGCTGTTTCTGTTCTGTTAGAATGTCCAACACTTGATGTTGGCCTTTCCTTCTTCATCTGTTTCCACATCATTATCACCAACGCTGCATTTTTTGCTTGTTTTGTTTAGTTTTTGAGGCAGAGTTTCTCTGTGTAGCTCCGGCTGTCCTGGAACTCATTCTGTAAGCCAGGCTGGCCTTGAACCCATTGAGATCCACCTGCATCCGCGTCTTTATCCTGGGATTAAAAGCATGTGCCACCATCTCTCTGCTGGGTACATTCTTTTATCTGGGAAAATGTTCTGGCCATCAGAATGGTGGTTGGTGCTGGATCTGGGTCACATATGGTGAAGAAGAATTCAATATAAGCATCATTATTCTGCAGGTCAGGAAACATCATTTGAATACATTAATAATTCTCCCCGCCCCTATCTGTCTCTGTCTCTCTCTGTGTAGACTTTGTAACCTGATAGGAATTTGTCACAGGAGGTCCTTGTCACACCCACTCTTGGCATAGTTCAAACTTTTCCAGTTTCTGAAGGAGTAAATAATAGATTATAGCTTACTCTGAAACTAAGAGTTTATTTATTTTTACAAACTGATCGCTGTTTTTCCTCCTTCCTCTCCTCCCAGTCTGTCCCCCACCTCCCCTTTGTGCCCCCAATCAACTCCTCTTCCATTCTATTCAGAGAAGGGCAGACCTTCCATGGATATCAACCAGACCATAGCATAAAGTTGAAGGCTGAACAAGGTTATCCCAAAAAGCCAGCACAGAAGTCAGAGGCAGCCTCCGCTCTCACTGTTGGGAGTCCCACAAGAAGACCAAGCCATACAACTGTCACATATATGCAGAGGGCTTAGGTCAGTCCCCTGCAGGCTCCCTGGCTGTCAGTTCCGTCTCTGTGAGCCCCTAGGAGTCCAGGTTAGTTGATTCTGTGGGTTTTATTGTGGTGTCCTTGACCCCCTGGCTCTTTCAGTCCCTCCTCCCCTTCTTCTGCAGGGTTCCCTGAGGTCTGCCTAATCTTTGACTGGGGGAATCTATCTCTGTGGAGCTTATAGTTTAAATAAGAGAATGCAATGGCCTTCTTTTGGCTTTGCTTTTGTTTTGAGGCAGGGTCTTCCTATGTTACCCTGACTGGCCAGACATTGAGCATGTAGACCAGAATAGCCCTAAACTCACTGAGATCCACCTGCCTCTGCCTCCTGAATACTGATGTTAGACGTGTGAGCTCCCATTACCAGCTTGGAGTGCCATTCTTCATTTGGCCTTCCCTCAGACCAAACGTTAGTATGGTAATCCAGTCAGACTGTTCGCACAGCGAGCATCGACTGTCGCGGTTGTCTATATCAGCAAAGAAAAGGTAATTTCATATTAACTCTGCAAGAATTTTGAATTTCAGTTAGAAATATTCATTTGGATACCTACAGGAGGACCCTCCACCCAGTTGTTCCTTCCGCAGGCCACAGGGTCTCCTTGAGCAGTGTCCACACTCACTGCTCACAGCCGTTTGTCACCCTGCCTTTAGGTATTATGGGATTTGTGTCCTAATTTTGGAACGCATTCAACACGACATTTAGGTAGTAGTCCTTTTTATTACTAAATTTAAAATATTCTTCTTTTCTGTCTATAGAAGGTACAAACTCTAATTTGATAGCTGAGCCACAAACGATGCCCGCACTGAGGTGTCTAAGCACACTCCTGGGAGCGGCCAGGTGGCAATGTTGGTTTGTCTTTTCCGCACCAAAACCGACCGCTCCATTCACGGAAATTGTTTTCTTTCTTTTTCTTCTTGCAACCCCGCACCCTACAGTGCTGTGCCCGTCTGAGAACAGGTGTTTGACAGATGCAATGCTTCAGGAGAGAGGCGAGGCCGGGGTGCATTCTGACTCTGTGCACTTGCTGCTTCCCCTGCTAGCTCTCTCCTGTCTCCAGTGTCACGGGTCCCTTCCTCGGAGCTCTCCACGGAACCTTATCCTTCTCTGTTGCTCTTTGACGCATCCTAATTTTATCTCTGTGATTATTATTCATATCAGGGTAAATGTCTCTTCTTTGTTCTAGACTTCATTTGAGCTATTAGCTTAGAAATTTAGGAGCAAAGATCACATGGTAATGGAAACACATAAGCTTGTGATTTACCTGCACACACTCGTCACCCTGGTGTTTAACTCAGACATGTCTGTGTGGTCCTGATTGTCAGGGTAGCATTAGTGTGCTGCATGCCTCTGCCTCTCTCCCCCATTCTCTCTCTTCTTCCTCACTCCCCTCCCCCTTTGCCCCCCTCTCCTCTTCCTTTCTCTAAAGTGGTCTTAATTTACCAGGGAACCTAGTAGAAGGCAACAGAGTTGGATGAGTGCAGAGTCACCGATCACATTTCCCCGTTTCCTTAGCAACCGTCACCTCAGATTAGCTGCAGCTCATCTGCCACTGCAGCTGTCAGCCCAGGGTGCACCTGGGTAATAAACACTCAGGGAGTCCATCTTCTTGCCTGGAGTCCATCTTCTTACCTGGAGTCCATTTTCTTACCTGGAGTCCATCCTCTTACCTGGAGTCCATCCTCTTACCTGGAGTCCGTCTTCTTACCTGTCTCACATGCTCTTCTCCGATGCTTCGGGGACCACAGAGGGTGGGAAGCACATTGAATTTTAGGATACTGAGACACTGTTCAAGAGCAGCATACACTAGCAATATAAAAAAGTTTTCTGCATAGGCTAAGCAGTAGAAAGATTTGTTTGTGACTTTGTAGCTAACACAGAACTGATACTATTGTGGCGCTCAGAAAGCAGCAACGTCTTCATGTGAAAATGTCACACACACACAGAGAGAGACACGCACGCACACACACACAATTCTTCCATTAAAAGTAAAATGAAAGTTCCCACAAGCAATCTACATGATGGTGTATGAGTTCCTGATGGTTTGTTTTCTCTAAATCAGCAATGGGTCCAATGGATATGCTGGTTGCGGGGAATCCACTCTGAGCCTTGGATAGGCATCTTGGCGTTAAACAGATTTTTTTTTCTTGTGGAAATGTACAAAGTCATCCTTAATAATTTCAAAAATACCCATGGCCATTTCAAAGCAATACAAGGGCCACTAAACTGCCCATTTCTAGGTAAAGGAGACCCCAGAGAGCGGCATTTGAGGAGCTGTTCAAGTCCTCTTCTGATGTGGCAATGCAAAGATGGGCATTGAGGGAGCTTGTCTTCTGGGCTCTTCAGTGGCTCCTGCTTGAGAAGCACTGATAATCAGGACGGCGCAGCAGACTAAGGCCATAGGCCAAGCCAACCGCTTGAGTTTGATCCCCAATCCCCCATGGAAGAAGGAGAGAACTGACTCTTTCTCTTTAACGGGTACACATGCGCTGCTCTATGCATGTGTGTGGCACACACTGGATATAAACACAGTGGAATAAAATTGACAAAGCCAGATTGTTGAAGGGGAGGAAGAGATATTGAGGTAGAGAGAGGCGGAATCAAGCGAGGCCAGTTTACTTCTTTCTTCCTAAAATGCTTTCTAAAAATAAAGCAACTTCTTGGGCAGAACCAGATCAATTAGGTTAAACACATGTAATATTCTTTTTCACCAACTGGTAAGGTTAGCAGTGTTTTCCGGATAGGGAGGAAGATGCACATATTCTTGGTAGCAGGATGGACTCGGTGAGTTCCTAAGAGCTTTAAAGATCAGGGGTTTAGCAAAGCTCCTTAGTTGGATAAAGTCTTACAACTGTTGCGAAACTCATTTCTCCCTAGCAATTCAATTGTTAAGAAATATCTCCTGTGCATTAGGCAGTAGAGATTGGCTGTGGGTATGCATATGTGTGCTTGAGTTACTGCTGGTGTTGGATCACTCAGCAGCTAACCACAGCATTGAATAATAACGTCTAGAAAGGGAAATGCTTCCCGCCCCCAGATAATCGCATGACGAGCCCAATTTCAATGACTGTCCTGTCAGTCTTGGTGCGTCCTTCTTGCTTTCCTTCAGGCCTTGATTTCCGAAATGTCAGCTTGAAATGAAAGGATTCAAAGGTTTAGTTGTAAAAAGAGAACAGCAACATCCTTAGACATCAGAGAAATGCAAATCAAAACAACTCTGAGATTCCATCTTAAACTTGCAAGAATGGCCAAGATCAAAAACACTGACGACAATTTATGCTAGAGAGGTTGTGGGGAAAAGGGAACATTTCTGCATTGCTGCTGGGAATGCAAACTGGTACAGCCCCTTTGGAAATCAATAAGGTGATTTCTCAGAAAATTAGGAAACAATCTTCCTCAAGACCCAATAATACCACTTTTGGGTATATACCCAAAGGAATCTAAGTCATACCACAAGGACATGTGCTCAACTATGTTCCTAGCAGCATTGTTTGTCATAGCCAGAACCTGGAAAAAACCTAAATGCCCCTCTGAAGAATGGATAAGGAAAATATGGTACATTTACACAATGGAGTACTACACAGTGGAAAAAAATAATGACATTTTGAAACTGTTGTAAGGAGGGGCTGCTTGTTCGTCCTGGCTGCCCGGCTAGCTTAGCCCTGAAATAAACACACAGAAACTGTATTAATTAAATCACTGCTTGGCCCATTAGCTCTAGTTTCTTATTGGCTAATTCTTACATCTTAATTTAAACCATTTCTATAATCTGTGTATCGCCGTGTGGCAGTAGCTTACCAGGTAAAATTCCCAGCATCTGTCTCTGGCAGATCCATGGTGTATCTCCGACTCTGCCCTTCTTTTAGCATTCACCTCTGTCTTCCCTGCCTACCTAAGTTCTGCCCTATCAACAGGCCCAAAGCTGTTTCTTTATTAACCAATGAAATCAACACAAAGACAGAACCTTCTACACCATTTCCCCTTTTCTTTTAAACAAAAAGGAAGGCTTTAACATAGTAAAATTATATATAATGAAACAGTTATCAAGCAAGAATTACAGTTACAATATTTATAAAGATGATTCTCTCTAATAACCTATATTTCTTAATTATACATTACAGTGTTAAATAAGCTAGCCTCGAACTCAGAGATCCACCTGACTCTGCCTCCCAAGTCCCAAGTGCTAGGATTAAAGGTGTGCCCTGCCACCACCCAGCTAAGATGTGCTGTAATTTTAAAAGATTTGACTTTGTGTGGAAGATTCTAAGGACAAAAGGAAGAGGAAAGCTACCCTAGACAACATATTGATCATGACTCACACATGCCATGGTGTCTTTGAATGTTCCACGCTCTTGAAATGGCTTGAGACAGCTCATGCTGCCATTAGGAAGGGAAAGGTTTCCTTGGGCTCTCAACTTTTGTTCTTTTAAAATTCTGATGGGGGGAGTCCCTTCTTCAAATGATTCCAGTTGTGTTGCTATAGTTCTGGGTTGCAGGTTCCAATGAGTCTCAGTGTTCTGCTATGACTGTGTTGTCGCCAGATATTTAGAGAAAGGAGAATAGCTCACAGCCTGATGAGAGCCGTGCCACGCAAGCACAGGTTCCTCCACGATCATGGACCTTGAACTTGAAGTCCTGGGTGCTAGTCTACCCTCTTTCCCATCTTGGCCAAGTCACTTGAGACAAGATGAAAAGAAGGAATTTCCACACAGTAGCTCACTCATGTGAATTAAACGCATCTCCACATACTCCCTAACTGGATGTGGACTGAAGAAAAGGCTGGCAGTCACAAAGTGCCTAACTCACAGTTAAGGTCATCTCTGTCCTCTTCATCACTACTGAGGCATCAGTCATTCTTTTGCAATCCACATTCTCGTTTTATTTTAAATATATAATATATACATATATTTACATATATATGTATATATTGGTTTTTGAGACAGAGTTGCTCTGTAGTTTTGGAGTCTGTCCTGGAACTAGCTCTTGTAGACCAACCAGGCTGGCCTTGAATGCACAGAGATTTGTCTGCTTCTGCCTTCCGAGTGCTGGGATTAAAGCGTGCGCCAACATTGCCCAGCATCTTTTAAAAATATTATTTACGTGTGTGTGTGTGTGTGTGTGTGTGTGTGTTGAGTGTATGATGCTTGCATATGTTCAAATGCACATGTGTGCATGTGAATATGGAGGCCTGAGGTTGATGGTGGGTGTTATTCTTGGCCATTCTTTCACCTTATTCTTTGAGGCAGGGTCTTACAATCAAACCCAGAGCTCACTGATATGGTTATTACTGCCACTTGCTCTCCTCTGCCTTGTGAGGCTGGACATCAACAGGTCACTGTCGCGGGGAACCCGCCAGGTGAAGCGGTGAATGGACACTTAAAAGAAATCCCACACTAGCTCAGAATGGAGAAAGAGATATTTATTTAGGGGTAAACTCACAAATCAGAATTCTCTGCTTGACCGACTGAATCCCGCAATCCAAACGAGCAGCCGGCGGAAAGGAGGAAGGAAAAAAGGGACGGATGCAGATTTTGCATCCGCGTATATAGTATAAGAGGCCACACCCTGTAGGCGGGTACTTACAAGTTGCAGGTCTTCCTACAGCAGGTCACCATTCCCACCACATGAGCCCCAGGGATTCTGGACTCAAGTCTTCATGCTCGCACAGACCTGGATTCATTTTTTGAAAATATCCTCTAGAAAAATCAAGGGCATCGTTGTCATTGGCTGTTTGTGAACCTAAAACCTCTAAGTCCCAAGTAAAACAAAATAACACCCAACCACGAGTAATCTCTCTAACTTCTTTTCCTGTAGCCAGAGGAGACTTTACAGACATCGAAAGTAAATTCGCTCTAAGGACCCCTGAAGACACAGCTGAGGACAATTGTCACCTCATTCCTGGAGTAGCAGAATCTGTGTCCAACTGCCACTTCAACCACAGCAGCAAGACCTTCGTGGTGATCCACGGCTGGACGGTAAGAGTGGTTGCAGAGGGGGTTAGGGTCAAGCAGATCCCAGTTCTTGGAAGCCCCTGACCTGTAGCTGTCTGTTCTCTGACAGCTTTGTTCTGAGCGTGAGTTGAGGCAATCGTGGTTCAAGTTCGTCCCTACAGTCCCAGCCAGGTTCATAAACTTTTCCCCTGGCTGACTCCCACCTTTGCTTCAGCACAGTGCCTGGCTGGGGCCCTTGAATCCTCTGAGGAGGTGGGGAAGAAGATGTTTATCAGGAGGTTGTCATGGGAGAAGGCTGGAGAAAAGCCTTAGGAGGATAGTTCCGTCTATAAAGCATTTGTCTTGCGAGCACATGGCCTGAGTTCTATTCCACCACTTAAAAAGTCAGTAAACAAAACGCAGGGCACAGAGTCACACTCGTACAATTTCAGGGAGGCAGAAACAGAGAGATCCTTGGGGCTCACTGGCAAGTGAGCCTAGCTATTTGGTGAGTGCTAGATTGAGAGCCCCGTCTCAAAAAGCAAAGTGGACGGTTCCTGAAACCAATCCCTCAGACTCTCTCACACCCATGCAGATGCAGGCACACACTTAAAAAAAGACAGGAAAAAAGGTACAAGCTATGATTAAAGCTACTTATTTAAAATATTCATAAATGGTCCCTCCCAAATAGGCCAACTAGTTGTTTTACATGATGCTGGTCTTATGTAAATATTTTAATTTACTTTGGCAATTTTCAATTTCTAATGAGCAGGTTGCATTATTTACTAAAAATAATTTATACTATATGCATGGTTAAAGATGGGTCATCTTCTTGGTAGATACAACTTTTGAATGCTATAGCTGGATACTGAATTCCAGTGAGGGAAATTAGGTAAAAAAAATTATGTATATAAAATGATGTTTACCGGCTATGTCTTCCCACCTACTGAAGTGATCTTTTCATTGAAACCATAGGACAAATACCATTGTCTCCATGAACATGCCAGCAACAGGACTCATGCAGATGTATTTTTTAAGATGTACCCATTCACTAGTGAACATAGTACAGTCTATAGCATACGATGAAAGTCTAAGTCCCTAACATAGCCGTAAGTAGGACAAAGATCTTTGGGGTGTTTAGAGACATTTTGGATGTGCACAGCATGAGTCTTAATCATTTCCGAGAAGTTTAAGCTCAGTGAGCAGCTTCTGCATGGGAAGCAACTGTGCCTCTCAAGTCTTAAGCATCCCAATCTCACCCTGATAGAATTTGGAGCTCTAGGAAGTTGCGGGAGGGTGAGGAGAGTTTCCCTCGCTTGCTAAGATGTCATGACTAAAGCAACTTCTGGACGTAGTGCCAGCTGCTGCCCCTGGCCCTGCTGCCTTGCTAAACCCACGGGTGCTCTTCAGGTCATGGATCCTATTGTTCTGAGTTTTAGGCTCAGGCTAGGTTGCTGGCCAAACAGCCTGCGTCTCCCTATCACATGGGCTTGCCTTGTCTGGAATCATAACAAAGCCAGCTGATCATGGCTTATCAAAGCAAACACAGACTAGGTTCAGTCAAAAAACCACTTGCTGCCGGGAGCAGAGTGGGCTCTGGTTTGGAGACTTGTCTGTCGTAAGAAGAGAAACCGAGAAAAACGAGACCTCTCCCGAGTAGATGAGAGTGCTCAGCTTGCTCAGCCTCTTTTGTTTCTTCTATCTGCATTTATGTTGAACCAAAAAGAAAGGATTAGATTAGTTGCTACTGAGTTACTAGAAGCACCCAGCAGTACAGGTAAGTCAGTCACCTGCCCTTTGCCAGACAGCCTGACTTGAAAATGCCGATAGAGAAAAAGGTACAAGAGAACCCAGACAAACAGCTTACCAGAGATAAGCTTCCAGGCCATTCAAGGGCACAGACTCTGGGAAGTCAAGACCTTCTCTGTCACAGGAGGACAACCACATACTCCCTGGAGCTTTGTGCCTGCTGGTTCTCTGGTGCGGTGTGGAAGGTGACAGTCAGTGAGTTAGCATTACATTCTGGAGAAAGGCCACTGTTTTCTCATGGACTTGCTTTGGAGCTGCAAAGGCAGTCAGTGTAGCAGTTAGGAAGAGAGGTAGCTAACACACCCTCTGAACCTGGACTTTGAGACACTTCAAAGAGTCTTAACTGGATTCCTGGTGGGCTGATGTCACCTTTACACCTTGTCTTCTTCATTTTCTCTCTGTGCTTAAAATAGCTGTAGCGCTCACCCTAGGCCCGCTCGGAGACTGCAAGCAGACTGGTTGCAGTGGAAGTGTGTGGGGAACTTTGCGGCCTCCTGGGCCAGCCGCGCAGTGCAGGTGTCCCAGAAAGGCCGAAGTTAGTTTACAGAACTGATAAACAAGAGAGGTAGAACTACAGTCCGTATCTCTAGGGCTGGCCTTGCCCCAACACAGGGCACAGAAGCTGGGTGAAAAGTTGTGCACTTTGTCTAGGGCACGGAGTGAGGTGAGCTTCATGGCTTCATAGTGTAGTCCAGTAAGTGCGTAAACAAACATGGAGTCTAAAAGAGCTCATATCATAAGTGTAAAACTCCAAGTGGAGACAGTAGGTCTGTGTCTATAAGGTTCCCATTTCTTTGCTGGTTTTTGGAGGTCTCCATTAAGGTACCTTAAACACATGTATCATAATATTCTAAGTTCAAGGCAACTCAGAGGTTAAGAGCACTGGTTGCTCTTCCAGGGGTCCTAAGTTCAATTCCCAGCACCCACATGGTGGCTCACAACCATCTGTAATGAGATCTGGGGCCCCCTTCCGTCATGCAGGCAGAACACTGTATACATAATAAGTAAATAAATCTTCCAGGAAAATATTCTAAGTTCAACGAATAACTGATAGCCTTTCCTTTGGCTGCAGTGCGACCTGACCCTAACCTCCTTAGCAAACCATTCTTTATAAGAAAAGCAGTGCATTGCATCCCTTAAAAAAGTCTACCTTTCTTATTTTGCAGTTTTGAATGTTGAGCCTTGGGCTCTGTACATGCAAGCCAAGCAACTTAGCCTTGGTACAATGGCCCTGCCCTCCTCCCACTTTTGTTTTTGAGACGACCTCACTAAGGTCCCTAGTGCTGACTTTGAAGTCATTCTGTGACTGAGGCAGGTCGTGAACTTACCTTTGCTTCACCCTGCAGAGTTGCTAGAATTATAGACGTGCCAGACGGGCCTGCTCTTCTGGGCAACATTTCCTGGCTTAATTGAAAGTAATTAAACAACATTTCTTTTCTGAAAGTGTGTAATTTGGTTGTAAAGTCTTAATACATTGGCCCTGACCTTTTTTTTTTTTAATAGGGTAAGTTGCGGATGTCTCAGTAATTGATAAAACATACTTTTTAAAGCCAGCTAATCCCCAGCCTGCTGTTCCCGAGGCCAGCATCTTTCTGGTGTGCTCACAGTTGCCCTGGGAGGGGAAGGAGTAGGAACAGGGTTCCCCTTGCAGTTTGAGTTTTCACGCTGAGTCAGGGGGCTTCCGTGCAAGCTTTTATCTCTCATTTCATGGTGTCATATTTACAGTGAATTATGTCTAGAAGAAATCACATTCCATCTTTTTTTAGGTGACAGGAATGTATGAGAGTTGGGTGCCCAAACTTGTGGCTGCCCTGTACAAGAGAGAACCTGACTCCAATGTCATTGTGGTGGACTGGCTGTATCGGGCCCAGCAGCATTATCCAGTGTCTGCTGGCTACACCAAGCTGGTGGGAAATGATGTGGCCAGGTTCATCAACTGGATGGAGGTAAGACTGAGAAAGGGAGCCTTCTGTGCTTCGGAAGAAACACTTGAAGAGAGCTAGACAGTTGGCTGATTCCACCACCCCCCTTCACCAAGATCTGAGGTGTTTCCTGAAACATTTCAAATTTTCAGAAGGGCATTTTTACACTGTGGTAAATATGACTAGATTATACAGTCAATAAATGATCCGACCTTCCCTAATCCTGTCATTAAAGAAATCTCAATATCATAGGATATTTGTCTCTTTTAACTAGAACATGAAATCAGCAAAACTAACTTACAGTAGTGCCAATACTTTAAAACCAATATTTGCTACATCAAGCCTTTTCTAATTTGTTCTCCCCCAGGAAGAATTTAACTACCCACTAGACAATGTCCATCTCTTGGGATACAGTCTTGGAGCCCACGCCGCTGGGGTGGCAGGAAGTCTGACCAACAAGAAGGTTAACAGGATCACTGGTAAGAGGCATATTTTGTTCATTTATCACAAGAGCCAGTATGACCATCGTTCTGAAAGAGGATTAGAGCCACTTCCATTAGGTACCCAAATGCATGGAGTTGGGGCTTGTACCCGATGTTCATCATCTCTTGTGTCTCAGTTCTAACTTTCCATCCACTGGCCATGGCATTGGAGTGGATAGCAGCATTACAGAGGCCCACAATTCCTCTGAGAAAGAACTATCACCTTCCTCTGCTCCAGCTGAGCTAAGAGACTGCATATATGCCATCCCCTCTCGCATCAGTACCAGGGAGACTGGCAGGACTGATTCTAGAGAGCATCAGGAACAAGACAGCCATCTAGGAAGTGGCCATAATTGGCTTGATGTAGAGAGCGTGAGAAAAGAAGTAATCACCGATTAAAGGTCTGCCGGGACTCAGAAGAACCTTCAAGAAGAAAGCAGGCCATTGGGTGTGAAAAATCACTGTGGACTGGCCAGTTTCAAAGATCCATGTTAGACCTGATGATGCAGGCCTGTGATACTAACACTTGGAATGGGGAGGTAGGAAGTTCAAAGCCACTGCCAGCTACACTGTGTGTTGAAAGCCATCTGGGAGCAGGAGCATCTGGAGAAAGGTAGGAAGTAGGTGAGCTCAGATATGTGGGCTACAGTAGTGTACATCTGTAATCAGAGCGTTATGAAACTTCCAGCAGGAGGATCAAGAGTTCGAGGCTAGCCTGGGAGAGTGAGACAGCAAGGAAGTGATTGAATAAGATTCCGTTTTCGAAGAGCTATGTCTATTTTTTTTTTTTTTTTGACTATTAGTCACTGGAAGAGCCAACTCCTAAGACAAGGAGCGGTAAGAAGTCAAGAGCCTTCTGATTCCCTTACAGCAGGATGCTGATGTAAGGACTGAACTTGCGGTAGACTTTAAAATTTATGGGCCTCTTCTTTCCCACCAAGGCTTGGATCCGGCTGGGCCTAACTTTGAGTATGCAGAGGCCCCCAGTCGCCTTTCTCCTGATGATGCAGATTTCGTAGACGTCTTACATACATTTACCAGAGGGTCACCTGGCCGAAGTATTGGGATCCAGAAGCCAGTAGGCCATGTTGACATTTATCCCAATGGAGGCACTTTCCAGCCAGGATGCAACCTCGGGGAAGCCATTCGTGTGATTGCGGAGAGGGGCCTTGGGGGTGAGTAAATGGGAAATCACGTAAATGTGAGGTTTGAGGCTTAGGTCTCAATGCCATTGTGTCCCGTTCACTGCCTCCACAGTGTGGGGCTTCAGTGTACACACTTGAGGAGGGGAGGATGGCTCAATGGGTAAAGCACTTGCTGAGCATGTGTGAGACTCTGAATTTAGATCACAGAATCCACGTAAAAGTCAGATGCAATAGTACCTGTTTGTAATCCCGGATGTCCTATAGTGACAGAAGAATGCCAGATGGTTGCAGGACAGCTAGCCTGGGTACTCAGTGGCAAACAAGAGACTTTGTCCTGAACAAGGTGAAAGGCAAGGACCAAGTTTGTCCTCTGACCTCTGTCTGCTATTAATTTTACAGTTATGCCCTTTATGATGTGGTTTTTAGAACTGTGCTTTTGGAACCACTTCGATGTGGTAGACAATTCCAATGGTTGTGTTAAGCTGGAGGGAATAACTTCTGCCTGGGTGTTGGTTATTATTGGCATAATAAGCATTCAGAAAGGTAAGATGGCAAGAGTGAAGGTTCGTTGTCAGCCTTTAACAGTCAACCTGACAGTTATGGAGGGAGGTGAGGACACATCCCAAGGGGGATCCTGACACCAAGTCTACCTGGTGCAAGGTCTCTGGAGAACGACCTGTGTCTCTGTGTGCAGACGTGGATCAGCTGGTGAGATGCTCCCATGAGTGCTCCACTCATGTCTTTATTGACAACTCTTTCCCATGTCTCTGTGTGCAGACGTGGACCAGCTGGTGAGGTGCTCCCATGAGTGCTCCACTCATGTCTTTATTGACGACCCTTTTCTATGTCTCTGTGTGCAGATGTGGACCAGCTGGTGAAATGCTCCCATGAACGCTCCATTCATCTCTTTATTGACTCCCTGCTGAATGAAGAAAACCCAAGCAAGGCTTACAGGTGCAACTCCAAGGAAGCCTTTGAGAAAGGGCTCTGCCTGAGTTGCAGAAAGAATCGCTGCAACAATGTAGGCTATGAGATCAACAAGGTCAGAGCCAAAAGGAGCAGCAAGATGTACCTGAAGACTCGTTCTCAGATGCCCTACAAAGGTAGGCTGGGAGCTGTGGGAAGGAGGAAAGTTGGTCAGTGCTGTCTCAATTATCATGGGTTGATTCTATTAACAGAGTTAATGAAGTGATGTTACTAAGTCTCAAACCCTCACTTGTACCTCTGTTAATATAGAAGGATCTTCTCTAGTCCATTTATCTAACTCTTGATTCCCATATCGGAAAGACCCCCGATGCTCAGCCTTGAGTATGCAGCCAGCCTTCTCTGTAGCTGTGACCAGCTATTAGTACTGGGTTTCTAGCTAATTGGAAACCATCACTTTAGGATTATAAGATCTAGCCCTTTGGCCCAATTCAGTCTATCACTTGCTTTTGTAAATAAAGTTTTATTCGAACATGGGCAGACACATTCCTTTACATTTTATCTAACACTGTCTTCCTGCCACAAAGGCAGACTCAAGGAATAGTGACAAAGCCCACATAGCCCACCAAGACTAAATTATTTACTCTCTAGAACTTCACAGAATGTGTGTCACGTTTAAAATTCACTTTACACAAAGTCAAGAACAACCAACATTCAAGTATCTCAAGCATCAGCGTTTCTGTGATGAACACAGTGACCAAAGCAAGTTGGGGAGGAAAGGCTTTGTTAGGCTTCACCTTCCACCTCACTGTTCATCATCAAAGAAAGTCAGGACAAAAACTCTAACAGGGATAGAACCCGAAGGCAGGAGCTGATGCAGAGGCCATGGAGGGGCTTCTTAATGGCTGGTTCCTCATGGCTTTCTCATCTTGCTTTCTTATAGAATCCAGGACCTCTCCCTAAGGAGGGACACAACCCACAATGGGCTGGGCACTCTGCATCAGTCACTAATTAAGAAAATGCCCTACAGGTTCGCCTACAATCTGATCTTACGGAGACACTTTCTCAGTTGAGATTCTCTCCTCTCAGACGACTATAGCTGTGTCAAGTTGACATAAAGCTAGTCAACACACTAGGAAAGCAAGAACATGACAAGGCATATGTCCATCTCGCCATGAACTCATTTCCAACTTGGGCTTAAAGCCTGACCTCTTGAGACTTGAAGATATACAAGGGGAAGAGAGCAAGGGGTTGTATTGTGGGGTGCATCTGGTGACAGGGACTGATTTTGGACACATTGCCTTTGGTAAAGTCTGGGTGGAAGCCTGAAGTAAGGGCCCTTATTAAGGAACAGTTTCCTCAGATAAAGCGTCTGCTTCAGCAGTATGTTGCAGTTGTGCAAGGTGACCCAGATGTCGGAGCATGTGTTATTCAAAGAAATCTTATAGGCTATGAGAGAACTCTCATTTTCTCCAACTCTAGAACCAGGTGTAGGTATGTAGGTACCTCTGAAAACAGAGGTAGCCTTACACAGGGTCATCCAGCGCTCTGTCTGGACTTCCTAGAGACACATGGCACTCCCCACCTCCAGCCTCCCGTGCTGTGACCTAGAGCATTGCCTTAGACCAGGATGATTTGTCTTTACTTTTGAATAGTCCTGGGGTTTGATTGTTTTGTTTTTCTGTTTTTAATTGTCTTATTTTCATTATAAAATGAGGTATAAGATTGGCATAGTTGTACATGTCTGTAATCCCAGCTCTTGGGAGGTAGAGGCAGGAGGATCAGGAATTCAAGGTCATCTTCAACTTCATAGTGAGTCTGAGGCCAGTTGGGCTTATGTGAGATCCTGTCTTTACACACATATGCATACACACACACACACACACACACGTACACAATATACTTAAAACAAACAGCAAAACTAAATAAAGGTTGTCACAAGAAACTACAACAAAATGTATTGAAATGTTTTTTCAGGAATATAAATATCCAAAGTAACATCAAAATTCAATTTTGCCACACTCTAAATCACTAGAGTTAAGGATGTTGGATCCCATAGCCTATAAGATTTCTTTGACCCAACTTAACAGAAATTGCACTTTGCAGACAGCAGTATAATAATAAAAATATGCTTAAGAATCCCGGGCTGCAGGAGACAAGCATTAGGGTGACCCCCATTATATTCACAGTAGCTATGTTTCAGGCTCAGGGTTTTGGTGGATAAGCGGGGAAGAACCAGGAAGAGATGCAGAGGTTCAGGTTTCTGCTTCCAAATGAACTTCTTAAGCCAGGATAGTTTGGGACCTGGCTCTGTAAGACAGACCTCAGGGCTTTGTGTTGTATTGTGTGCGTCACATGCCTCCCAATGCAGATAGATAGCCGAGGAACAAAATGAGACCAGGGTTGGGGGAATACAGTGTACCCACAAAACGGGAAGACGCAAGGCCATACGCAGTAATAGAGCAGCAAATACCAAATATGGTTGGTACAGATGTAGAAATATAAGATGACCAAGGCAAGCAGAGGTCACAAAGAGCCTTCTGAAGGTGTTGGGCTATTAATTAGATATCCCTGGTGGTCCCCTCCAGGTGGGCAATTAGATACAATTAGACACAGCCACCCTGGGAAGCGCATCAGGTCTGCACTTCCAATAGAAAGTGTTTCCAAGCCACTCATACAGACCTGTGTGTTTGTCCTGTGGGGGCCTCGGAAGACATTCGCTCTACAATTCCAAAGTCTCGATTGCTTAGGGACTATGATGTTTCCATGAAGATTAACGTTCCTTCCCTTCTTCCAATATTCTCCCCTCCCGTACAGTCTTCCATTACCAAGTCAAGATTCACTTCTCCGGGACTGAGAGTAGCAAGCAGCACAACCAGGCCTTCGAGGTTTCTCTGTATGGCACAGTGGCCGAGAGTGAGAACATCCCCTTCACTCTGTGAGTAGCTCCGGGGACACCTCCAGTCTGTAGCCTTTGATCTGGGAAACAGAAGGGCACCACCCTCACCCCCAAAAACAAACTACAGTTTTGCTGGGCGGTGGTGGCACACGTTTTTATCCCAGCACTTGGGAGGCAGAAGCAGACGGAGCTCTGTGAGTTCGAGGCCAGCCTGGTCTATAAGAGCTAGTTCCAGGACAGGCTCTAAAAGCTACAGCAAAACCCTGTCTCAAAAGACAAACAAAAAACAAAAACAAGAAACTCCGGTTTGAGAAATTGGAATGTAGCTATGTGTGGTGGACCATGCCTTGAAATTCCAACACTCAGGCAGAGGCGGGAGGACCACGGTGAAGTTTAAGGCAAGTCTGTTCCATACAGTGAGTTTCAGGACAGCCAGGACTATACAAAAACTCTGTCTCAAAATACCAAAAGAAAAAAAAAAACAGAAATTAGAATTTAAAAAGGAACTCTTGCACCACTTCATATGGGCATATACTGTTTTCTAGTCTCTTTTTACTTTTAGTTCCTCTCTACTTCATGTTTTCTTCAACATTTCAGGTCTTCATTTCTTTTGTTAAAAAAAAATAAGCAATGACAAAATAGTTACATTCCCTGGGAGGTGGTGTGGTCCCAGCATCCCCAAAAAAGATAGACAGGAAGAGGGTGGGAGGGAGAGGGAGGGAGGGGTGAACAATTGTAACAGGAAGCTACTCTACAACATAGATAAATAGATGATAGATAGATAGATATAGATGATAGATAGATAGATAGATAGATAGATAGATAGATAGATAGATAGATAGATAAGATGATAGACAACGTTATAGATAAAAAGCCCATGACAAAGCATTACCCCTTATTTTGATTAGGGAAAATTTGAAGCTACCCTTTACTAATTCCTAAATGAACACATCTTCTAAACTGCACAGTGACTGAGTAGGACACACATACAGTGGGTGTGTTGTTGGCTGCTAGAACTTTCCATACCAGGAAGGCCAAGAAAACATCATTTTCATAGCTATAGTTACAAGGATTAGGAGGGGTTCTTTTACAATGCGTCCTGAAGATAAACTCAATAGAAGGTTATCTAACATTTAAGTTTATCATGCAACACTTAGTACCTCAACCTGAGTCAAGGATCATGTGAGTTATGGCTCCTCATGTCAGTAAAATCAATATAGCCTCTAAAAATCAGAATTCTTGAAAAGTAGGTAAAACATGAAGAAAATAGAGAAAGCCAAGTGGAGAACTGGAGATACACTTTGGAATTGCGTGAACATTCGTTCGCACATGTATAATTAAAGAGAACTAGGTGGGAATAAAATTGGCTGACAGGCATGTCCCCTAAGAACTGTACTAGATAGTTTACAGTGTTAGGAGGAATTCTGGAACACCGGAGAGCGGTGTGGGATCTTACGATCGGCCAAATGCTGCTGACATTCATCTTGGGCATGTTCCCCATTTTTAAACTAGCACCCAGACAATGAAGCCAATAACATCTAGGGAGGAGAAAAGGCTGATTTTTGAAAGTAACCAAACTTATGAAATTCTCACTCAGGCCTGAGGTCGCCACCAATAAAACCTACTCCTTCTTGATTTATACGGAGGTGGACATCGGAGAACTGCTGCTGATGAAGCTGAAGTGGAAGAGCGATTCCTACTTCAGCTGGCAGGACTGGTGGAGCAGCCCCAGCTTTGTGGTCGAGCGGATCCGAGTGAAAGCAGGGGAGACGCAGAAAAAGTAATTGAGGGGACGCTTCCCTCACACACTGCCCAGCCCCCCGTGATTGAGGGGACGCTTCCCCTCACACACTGCCCAGCCCCGCCCCCGTGATTGAGTGGGACGCTTCCCCTCACACATTGCCCAGCCCCCCGTGATTGAGTGGGATGCTTTCCCGCACACACTGCCAAGGCCCCCCCCCGTGATTGAGTGG
Organism: Alexandromys fortis; assembly: GCF_014885135.2. Classification (NCBI taxonomy): domain Eukaryota; kingdom Metazoa; phylum Chordata; class Mammalia; order Rodentia; family Cricetidae; genus Alexandromys; species Alexandromys fortis. Next base: position 1,058,982 of record NW_026068144.1, on the reverse strand, counting down.
GATGCCCACACACACACACACTGCCCAGCCCCCTGTGGTTGAGCGAGATGCTTCCCTGAACACGTTGCACAACCACCTGTCATTAAGAAACCTTCCCAGAGCCTTCAGCACGCAGGTGGAACTTTAGGAAACGGCTTCAGTCCTGTGGGACCTAGTTAATTATTCCAGAAATGTTTCCGGAACAGTCTTTTATGGCCACACAGAGGAAGAAGGACAGGCTGAGCATCGACCATGCTTGGGACTGGAAGGGTCTGCACTTGCGTTGTTTTTATTTTCAGATCTTGGAATAGTTGCCTATAGATAATGAGATATCTTGGAGAGGGGGCCAACTTGTGTTTCACGTTGGTCTTGCACACAATCTGCAGGTAGTTTGTACATCTTCAGTGGCTGTGCGTTCTGACCCCAGTGTGCCACATGAGGTCAGGTGTGCAATGTCCCGCTTAATATTCAAAAACTCAGATTCTGGAACATTTGGGAATTTTTCAGGTTGGGGTTGTTTAGCCTGCAACATTTCTGTATTTCAAGTAGGGAACGTGTAAACCCTGAGCTGACCAAAGTTATTTGGAATGACAGCTGGGATCAGAAGCAGGCAATCTTAGTATTCGTCCAGCACTATTTTCTGGCAAAATAGTTACAAAACATGGGGAAAAATCTCAGAGATGGTATCATCAAAGGGCTAAAAGTAACTCTTTAAGAAACGGGATTCTCAGTCCACCCCACACATATCTATAAAATAATTTGCATAAAGGCTGCCATACAATTGAAATCCTCACAAACATGTTCAGGGATTTTGCAAGCATACCATTGATAGAAGCAACTCTTTAAAGTAAAATTGAGAAGGTATTTCTTCTTTTTGTTGTTGTTGTTTACAAAAACTGTTAAGACACGCTACAGACGAAAAATTCTGCAGAGCCTTTGTTCCCAAAGCAGCTGAAGACTGCGTCCTAATTCTCTGACGCAATGCTCAGGGGTGCTTCCGTGACTCCTCTCCCGGTCAGACCTCCTGAGTGAGATATGACCCCTGTGTCACCCTTAACTCTCAGAAATGTCACCACAGTTAATGGGATCATGAAAGAGTTAAATGATCCTGACCAGTCACCCATTTTGAGCGGTTGTTCTTATTGTTCTAATTGTTCCATGCTCTGTCTTCTTTCTTCCACAGGGTCATCTTCTGTGCGAGGGAGAAGGTGTCGCAGCTGCAGAAGGGAAAGGACTCCGCGGTGTTTGTGAAGTGCCATGACAAGTCTCTGAAGAAGTCTGGCTGGTGAGCATCTTGACCCCCCAGCTCTCTCAGCCTTCTCTCCAAGTGGCCTCTGCCCAGCTCTTTGCCCGGAAGTTCTTGTGGTCCCTGTCTTTAGGGGTCTCTCTTAGCCCTTCTTTTTTATCTTAGGGTCACTTGCTTTATTTATTTCTTTTAACTCCTTAATATTCTTTTTTTCTTTCTTACCTTGCTGACCTTCATCCCAGGTATACAAGATAAATCTTATGTCACCTCTTGAATTACCCAGAAGTCTTCACTTCTCCATGTCTCACTGCTGCAAGTCTGTTAGCTGTGTAGATGCTGTCTGAAGTAGGGAGCGTGTGACAGTGGGTTCAACTCCTCCTGCGATATATCCAGGGGTGAGAGTGTCTCATATCAGCTGTAGCCACATTAGTGACATTCTCTCTCCCATTGCCACAGACTCCAGAACATAGGATCACAGGGGAGAGCTAAACTATATCAAAACCTCAAAGATGGAGAGAAAGTTTAATCAGCATACAGGAAACCATTCTCCCATCTCAAAACAACTGCTGGCTTGTCCTCTATGACCTCTCGGGCTAATCCACATGGCAGCTGCTGCAGAATCTTTCCAACACGTCAGTGCTAAGTGGAGACCGAGCATGTGATCTTCCATCTCCTCTCCCAAGTTCCCGGGATATGCTGTTTTCACCCCGCCCCTCACACCCCCGCCAGACTCCAAGTGCGAATGGGTTCCGCTTATTAAAGGAAGAATATTAGATAGGGCCACAAAGCAGTGCCATGGAAGCAACAACAAAGGCTGGCCACAGAGGCACTGGGACAGAGGAAAAGCACTCGCTTTTCTTTATCCTGATTCCTAGATTATTATAGACAAAGGCTCCAAGTAAAAATTGCCTCTTCAGGAAAAGAATATTAAAGGACCCATGTGGAACACCTCCTTTAAAATGTCTACTTACATATAAATTATATATGTTCACACTATAGATAAATGAGGAAAAACAGACATCAATAAAGTACAACCAATAAGGCCTTATCGGTAACATTTGACATGTGATTAACAATTTGACTTATATTCTTTCCCACTATACATATGTGACATCTGTATGCTTTCATATCACAAACATAGAATTATGACAATGAATGAAAAATGAGACCATGTGGATCTGAATGCCAAGGGGAATAGCTGCCAGTATTAAGCTGGCAAAATGACTCTCAACTAAGGGCAGAAATTTCCACCATGCCGTAAGTGCTTTGCCACTTACAGATCGCAGACCTTCACACTTGCCTTCTCTCTAAAAATGGGGACTCCAGTGGAAAATTTAGCTATGTGCATGAATGCACTTATACTCACCTACCTTCCCCCCGAAATCTGCAACTTTATAAGTAGATATGTGAAATAAAAACAAAATCCCCACTTATAAATATAAACCCAATCCCCATAAAATACCCTCAACTGTTTATGAAACATTCTGATCCAACTATTTATAAGAAACTACCGAAGAAGGTCTAATGACACATCTTTGGTCAGCTCATAGGCTTCCCAAACAACAAATACATAGGCAGCCATTTCGTGCAATGCACTTTATATTTAGGAGGGCATTATGAATGAGACCAACAGTAGCCTTCAGGGTTTCACCGCACAGGATCGCAGTCCCCCACCCCCTGTTGACTCTTCAGAAGGCTCGCATTCCAAGAGAAGAATGACAAGCTTCTCATTATGTTTGGTGTCCAAGGAAAGCTTTGTGACTTCAGCCACACGTGACAGTCTTCTGAAGGTGATGCTCAAACAGGAGCCGACCTTTAAATGCATCAAGTGTGCCCTCTGCTCCGGGCACCCTGCTTCCCCAGATTCCTCATCTCCCGCTCACAAACTTTGCTCTGAGTGTTACTTGGAAACTTCTTCATCATGACGGTGGTGGGGTGGACCAAAGGTTTGTAAGCGGCAAAGCAGATGACAAATTGCCTTTCTTCTGTTTTTTCCACAGAAACTGGACAGACCAGCAAGAGAAGAAAGCACATGAGTTCTTTGAAGACTGAAGTAAACAAAGTAAATTTTATAAAAAAGAAAAAGATCCCCTTGTTTGGGTGTTTGAACGTGGGTTTTCCTGAGTATTAATTCCATCTCGATCTTGTTAGTTAAATTAGAAGACAGGCTCAAATAGTAAAACATGACTAATACAAGGTGAGGAGTCTCGAGGCCGATAGCATGTCTGCCAGCATCAGAGGACAGCAGATAGGAGAAGCATGGCGTCTTCTGTCCCTTAAGAAGGAATCATTTGTTCCCAATAAATAAGACTCCTTTGTATGACGTTTGGTCATGGTCAAAAATTAGTGAGGGCTTCTTATTTTGATAGAATTCTGGGGCTTTACACTGAGACCCTTTCCAGAGTTTTCTCCAAGTCTAATATAGATAATATTTTTGTGGCATGAGTCAAATCTATTTCTTTAGCAGTTGAAACACCTGTCCTTTGTAACTAGTTCTTTTACCATTGGGATGAAGCACACCGGCTTCCTCCCCAAAAAACCTAATGAACAATGTGTGACTTAGTAAAAACAAGTGGAGGCCAGAGCTCACAAAGTCCTGAGCCTTGGTCTCACCATGACAAAGTGCAAGTCAACAGAAACACAGAATTAGATTGAGTAATTCTTAATAGACTTAAATTTTTATGGCTTAACCCCTCCATTTTTCAAAAGTTTGTCTTATATTTTAACAATGTTCTCTGGGTAGATGTTGAAAATGAGTTTATAATCCAGGTGACACATAAATTGAACTGAAAGAAAATAATGCCTACTCTGATTTTACTTTTATTTTTTTGCTTTTTTGAGGAAAAGTCTCATTTGTCCCACTCTGTAGCCTGCCCTGACCTAGAACTCAGCTATGTTGTTCAGACTTGCCTTGAACTTGCAATGATCCACCTAACTTAGCTTCCTGAGGTCTGGGATTGTTAGCATGAGCCACTGGCTTGATACCATAATTTTATTATCAGAATTCTTCCTATTTGTCTTCGTCAACTTGAACACATTCAATAGCCAATAGTTAGCATTTAGTCTGGGACTCTCCTAAGCCATGCCTCCGCCACACCTCGAACATATCACGTTCATTTCTAGTTTAGATGGGATTAAGTTCAAATTCTGCATCATGCAAAGTACAGACTTTAGATCAGGACCATTTTACTACATAAAAGGTGAAATGACTAGGAAGTATGCTTATCAATGCTTATAAATTGTTGTGTACAAAGAAGGGAGTTGTTACCTGCAGTAGCCACAGAATCAAGAGTGAGTAAACAATTATTTATGAACTAGATCTCTTATTTTCAGAAGGTTTTTACTGTATTTTAGTATAAAGTGATAAAGGAGTCCCATGCCAGAGGCTGTTTCTGGGAACACAATTGTGAACCTGTGGGTGTCTGAACACCTACCCACATGCAAAGCCCCACAAATGTAGTGGTCATTCAGTGTAATTTGCAAAGGAGAGAGTCGTGGGATGTACTGGAAAACGTCAGAGAAGTAGTTCCAGATAAGTTGGAATGTTAGCGCTTGCTAGAGGAAGGATGGTTGTACCTATGTAATATAGGACAAAAGTGACTGATTTCATCAGGCTTGGAGGCATTGTAACAATAAAATGATGTACAAGTTGTCACTGGCATCCCCTTTATTACTAACTCATTGACTCTGTACATTTGGGTTTGGATCAAGGGCTCACAAATTTAAAAGATCCAGCCAACCTGTACATAGTACTGAACATTCTGGCTTCTAAAGACAATATATGCGTACGTGTGTATATACACATTCATATATAACTCGATGCTTTGGCTTTAAATTTTATTTATTAGCTGTAAATATGTGTGTGGGTGTGTAAGAGAGCTTGTAAACACTGGAAAGCTTGTGGGTACCTGCAGTGTAGAGTTGTGGTGCTAACTGTGTCCGTCTCCATCAGTGATGGGCTGTCTCACTGAGCTAACTTACTCTGCTGCAATAGTACAATGAATCAGGCTTCTAAAAGAGGAAAAGAAACTCAGCTCTGTGAAGAAATGGAATCTGCTTTTAATAAACTTGACAACATTGTATCTTGATACTAAGTCCTCATTTTGTATCATTTTAGCCTTTCTAGAGTCCAGGCCAATTAGATTTATTTTTTTTTTTTAGGGCAGAATCAGTAAAGAAATTTCGACTGAGTAACCACAGTACTTGCTAAGGCACAGAAATGATGCAAGTTTCTCATTAGATGTGTGCCGGTCATCTACTAAAATCAAATGAATCCAATCTATCTCAGCTCCTCTCCTCTACAACAGCGCACATGCCCAGACTTCCCAGTAAGTTATGGCTACACTGTGGATGCCAAGAAGTTCCTCACATCGCCGATCTCCCTGTTAGTCCCACACTGCTCTAGACAGCACTCGCCGTCTGTGGACCAAGCATGCATGCAGACACACAGAACAGTGCGGACAGGGCAGGAATCAGTTTCCAGAGTTGCTCCAGTGCTGCTGACACTTGGTATTAACACACCTGCATAGCCTCTGCCTTAAAGATCTGAGTGACCTGGGTTTTAGAACTCCGGCTTCCACTGGGGTCCCTCTTTCATGTTGACTGTCCTGGAGCACTCTAGAGAAGACCACAAGGAAGCACCTGCATCTTCGAACTCTCTCTGAGTGAGATTGCTCTTCACAACCAGTCAGGCTTCCTAGGCAGAAGCTGGTGACCAACAGCTTAGTTACAACCTCAGGTGGGATCCTGATGCTGCCCAGTGCTCCCTGATTCTTAGCACACAGAGACTGGGAATAAATGTTTTCACCTGACAGTTTGGAGGCTAGATTTTTATGCCGACATAAGATATATAATTCACTTTATCTGGTTAATTTATTCCTTGTAAGTTATACACTTACAAGTCCATATTTCAAAAGCAACAGGGAAGGTTATGCTTTGAAGATTACACTTATCTCTATGCCTTTCATTGGTATTCTGAAAAGCAATAACTGTCAGCATCATGGGTTTGATTTTCATCACTTTCTTTTCCTCGCTTCCTTTTCTTGTTCATATAGAATATGTTCTATATTGTATGTATTACAGAGTAAAGTGAGATATTCTCAAGGAGGTGGGCGTAGATAGTAGCAGAAGAGCCCATGTTGTGATATATAGACTTCTGTTGAGAAGGTGTGGGCAAATGTGTGCCTGTTCCAGATAGGAGTTAAACACAGACCAAAGCCGTGAACTACAAAGCCAACTTAAACCAATGAGTTTAGTGCAGTTCCGTGCAGGAGTGTAGGTGAGGGCTTGCTTACTGGAGCTTGGATGGCTCACAGGCAGCTACATCACTGAAAATCCACTCCAGGAAAGATAATCCCTCATCAAAGCTGCAGCCCTAGGACTCTGAATGACTTACAGACAGCTTCTCAGATTGAAGGGTCTCTTTCCTTGCCAGTCCTTACTACTTATAGTAGCTTTAAGAGGAAGAGGCCTTGCAAGTCTGCTAAGTTTCAGGGTGCTCTTGAGTCTTGTGAGATTGTACTTCCTGAATCTTAAGAAGCCTTTAGATTCTTGAGCCATATCAAGTTTCCCTCCAGGATGGAATGTTCTATGTTGAATTCTATGGGAATTGCTACTCAATGGAACATCACCATAATGTTGTTTTTACTACACTTTTCACAGGATAGGATTGTTTATGGCTTTGGAGCCTGTCCTGGCATTAGCTTTTGTAGACCAGGCTGACCTCGAACTCCTCTGCCTCCTGAGTGCTAGGATCAAAGGCATGCACCACCACTGCCTAGCAATGACACCATTCTTTTTTTTTATTTGTTTATTTATTAAAGATTTCTGTCTCTTCCCCACCGCCGCCTCCCCTTTCCCTCCCCTTCCCCAAATCAAATCCCCCTCCCTCGTCAGCCCAAAGAGCAGTCAGGGTTCCCTGCCCTGTGGGAAGTCCAAGGGCCACCCACCTCCATCCAGGTCTAGTAAAGTGAGCATCCACGAAACTGCCTAGGCTCCCACGAAACCAATAGGTACAGTAGGATCAAAAACCCATTGCCATTGTTCTTGAAGTCTCAGTAGTCCTCATTGTCCACTATGTTCAGCTAGACCGGTTTTAACCCGGGCTTTTTCAGACCCAGGCCAGTTGGCCTTGGTGAGTTCCCGATAGAACATCCCCCTTGTCTCAGTGTATGGGTGCACCCCTCGCGGTCCTGAGTTCCTTGCTTGTGCTCTCTCTCCTTCTGCTTCTGATTTGGACCTTGAGATTTCAGTCCGGTGCTCCATTGTGGGTCTCTGTCTCTGTCTCCTTTCATCGCCTGATGAAGGTTAATATTCAGGAGGAAGCCTATATGATTTTCTTTGGGTTCTCCTTCTTATTTAGCTTCTCTAAGAACCCGAATTATAGGCTCAATGTCCTTTATTTATGGCTAGAAACCAAATATGAGTGAGTACATCCCATGTTCCTCTTTTTGGGTCTGGCTTACCTCACTCAGGATGGTGTTTTCTATTTCCATCCATTTGCCTGCAAACTTCAAGAAGTCCTTGTTTTTTACTGCTGAGTAGTACTCTAATATGTATATATTCCATACTTTCTTCATCCATTCTTCAATTGAAGGGCATCTAGGTTGTTTCCAGGTTCTGGCTATTACAAACAATGCTGCTATAAACATAGTAGAGCATATACTTTTGTTGTGTGATAAGGCCTCTCTTGGGTATATTCCCAAGAGTGGTATTGCTGGGTCCATGGGTAGGTTGATCCCAAATTTCCTGAGAAACCTCCACACTGCTTTCCAGAGTGGTTGCACAAGTTTGCATTCCCACCAGCAATGGATGAGTGTACCCCTTTCTCCACAACCTCTCCAGCAAAGGCTATCATTGGTGTTTTTGATTTTTGCCATTCTGACAGGTGTAAGATGGTATCTTAAAGTTGTCTTGATTTGCATTTCCCTGATCGCTAAGGAAGTTGAGCATGACCTTAGGTGTCTTTTGGCCATTTGAACTTCTTCTGTTGAGAGATCTCTGTTCAACTCAGTGCCCCATTTTATAATTGGGTTGATTAGCCTTTTACGGTCTAGTTTCTTGAGTTCTTTATATATTTTGGAGATCAGACCTTTGTCAGTTGTGGGGTTGGTGAAGATCTTCTCCCAGTCAGTGGGTTGCCTTTCTGTCTTAGCGACAGTGTCCTTTGCTTTACAGAAGCTTCTCAGTCTCAGGAGGTCCCATTTATTCAATGAGGCCCTTACTGTCTGTGCTGCTGGGGTTATACGTAGGAAGTGGTCTCCTGTGCCCACGTGTTGTAGAGTACTTCCCACTTTCTCTTCAATCAGGTTCAGTGTGTTTGGACTGATATTGAGGTCTTTCACCCACTTGGACTTGAGTTTTGTGCATGGTGATAGATATGGGTCTATTTTCATTCTTCTACAGATTGACATCCAGTTTTGCCAGCACAATTTGTTGAAGATGCTCTCTTTTTTCCATTGTATACTTTTAGCTCCTTTATCGAAAATCAGGTGTTCATATGTTTGTGGGTTAAAGTCAGGGTCTTCTATTCGATTCCATTGGTCGACTTCTCTGTTTTTATGCCAATACCAAGCTGTTTTCAATACTGTAGCTCTGTAATAGAGTTTGAAGTCAGGGATGGTAATGCCTCCAGACGTTCCTTTATTGTATAAGATTGTTTTGGCTATCCTGGGTTTTTTGTTTTTCCATATAAAGTTGATTATTGTCTTCTCCAGATCTGTGAAGAATTTTGATGGGATTTTGATGGGGATTGCATTGAATCTATAGATTGCTTTTGGTAGAATTGCCATTTTTACTATGTTGATCCTCCCAATCCAAGAGCAAGGGAGATCCTTCCATTTTCTGGTGTCCTCTTCTATTTCTTTCTTCAAAGACTTGAAGTTCTTGTCAAATAGATCTTTCACTTCCTTGGTCAGGGTTACCCCAAGATATTTTATGCTCTTTGTGGCTATCGTGAAAGGTGATGCTTCTGTGATTTCCCTCTCTGTTTCCTTATCCTTAGTGTATAGGAAGGCAACTGATTTTTTGGAGTTGATCTTGTATCCAGCCACGCTACTAAAGGTGTTTATCAGCTGTAGGAGTTCTTTGGTAGAATTTTTGGGGTCGCTTATGTATACTATCATGTCATCTGCAAATAACGAAAGCTTAACTTCTTCCTTTCCAATACGAATCCCCTTGATCCCCTTATGTTGTCTTATTGCTATTGCTAGAACTTCAAGCACTATATTGAAGAGGTATGGAGAGAGTGGACATCCTTGTCTTGTTCCTGATTTTAGTGGGATGGCTTTGAGTTTTTCTCCATTTAATTTAATGTTAGCTGTCGGTTTGCTGTAGATAGCTTTTATTATATTTAGGTATGACCCTTGTATCCCTATTCTCTCCAAGACCTTTATCATAAAGGGGTGTTGAATTTTGTCGAATGCTTTTTCCGCATCTAATGAAATGATCATATGGTTTTTTTCTTTCAGTCTATTTATATGGTGGATTACATTGATAGATTTGCGTATGTTGAACCAGCCCTGCATCTCTGGGATGAAGCCTACTTGATCATAATGGATAATTTTTCTGATGTGTTCTTGAATTCGGTTTGCCAGTATTTTATTGAGAATTTTTGCGTCGATATTCATGAGTGAGATAGGCCTGTAATTCTCTTTCTTGGTTGGGTCTTTGTGTGGTTTTGGTATCAGGGTAACTGTAGCTTCATAAAAGGAATTTGGCAATGACTTTTCTGTTTCTATATTGTGAAATACGTTAAGGAGTATAGGTATTAGCTCTTCTTGGAAGTTCTGGTAGAATTCTGCGTTGAACCCATCTGGTCCTGGGCTTTTTTTGGAAGGGAGATTTTTGATAACAGTTTCTAGTTCTTCGCGACTAACAGGTCTATTTAGATCATTCACCTGGTCTTGGTTTAGCTTTGGTATATGGTACTTATCTAAAAAAATGTCCATTTCTTTTGCATTTTCCAGTTTTGTGGCATACAGGCTTTTATAGTAAGATCTAATGATTCTCTGGATTTCCTCTGTGTCTGTGGTTATGTCCCCCCTTTCATTTCTGATTTTATTTATTTGCGTGTTCTCTCTCTGTTGTTTAGTTAGTTTGGATAGGGGTTTGTCGATCTTGTTGATTTTCTCCAAGAACCAACTTTTTGTTTCATTGATTCTTTGGACTGTTTTCTGTGTTTCTATTTTGTTGATTTCTGCCCTCAGTTTGATTATTTCCAGTCTTCTACTCCTTCTGGGCACCTCTGCTTCTTTTTTTTCTAAAGCTTTCAGGTGTGCCATTAAGTCCCCAATGTATGCTTTCTCTGTTTTCTTTAAGTGGGCACTTAGTGCTATGAACTTTCCTCTTAGCACTGCTTTCATCGTGTCCCATAGGTTTGAGTATGTTGTCTCTTTATTTTCATTAAATTCAAGGAAGACTTTAATTTCTTTCTTAATTTCTTCCTTGACCCAGGTGTGGTTCAGTAGTTGACTGTTCAGTTTCCATGAGTTTGTCGGCTTTCTGGGGGTAGCATAGTTGTTGCCATCTAACTTTAATCCGTGGTGATCTGATAAGACACAGGTGGACACTGATATTCTTTTGTATCTGTGGAGGTTTCCTTTGTTTCCGAGTATATGGTCAATTTTTGAGAAGGTTCCATGAGCTGCAGAGAAGAAGGTATATTCTTTCCTATTTGGGTGGAGTGTTCTGTAGATGTCTGTTAAGTCCATTTGCTTCATTACCTCCAATAATTCTCTTAATTCTCTATTAGGTTTCTGTCTGATTGACCTGTCCATTGGAGAGAGAGGTGTGTTGAAGTCTCCTACTATTAGTGTGTGTGGTTTTATGTCTGCCTTGAGTTTTAGAAATATTTCTTTTACATAAGTGGGTGCTTTTATATTAGGGGCATAGATATTCAGGATTGAGATGTCATCCTGATGAATTGTTCCTGTTATGAGTATAAAGTGTCCATCTCGATCTCTTCTGATTGATTTTAGTTTGAAGTCAGTTTTGTTGGAAATTAGTATGGCCACACCTGCTTTTTTGTTAGGACCATTTGCTTGAAAGACCTTTTCCCAACCTTTTACTCTGAGTAGATGCCTGTCTTTGTGGATGAGATGTGTTTCTTGCAAACAGCAGAATGTTGGATCCTGTTTTCGTATCCAATCCCTTAGCCTGTGCCTTTTTATAGGTGAATTGAGACCATTAATATTAAGTGATATTAATGACCAGTGGTTGTTTACTCTGGTTATTCTTACTGTTTTTGGTAGTAGAGTTTGTGTGCAATGACACCATTCTTAAATGAGATCTGGAGCTAAAAATAGCCAACTGAATTACAATCCTTTTTCCCATAGCATTCCCCTCCAGAAAATTGGTTCCACACACAGAATCTCATGAAATTTCTGTGATTTGGGAATTCCATGACTATTAGCTGGCCTCCTTCCCCTGCCCTTCCAGTAGCACAATTGCAAGTTGGTGAGCAGTTTGTTTTTGTTTTGTTTTCTAGCATTGAGGACTTGTAGTCAAGTGTCCTTTGGCACAGGGGCTAAAGAGTGGAATCTTTAAGGTGGAGTCTTCCTGGAACGAACAAGTTCTAGGTGAAGGGACAGAAAAGCTGCCTGGTATTGCATCTCAGGGCTAGGGTAGCCAAGCTTACTGAATGCCTCCCCGTGGTCAGTCATTACACTGGTATGATAAATAAGCTGTCTCATTTAGCCTAGGTAACTCAGCACTGGGACATTCTAGAGGAAGACAACTGAACTCTCTCCCTAGAAGCCTGGAGGATGTGGTACAAGGAAGGAAGCAGAGAAAAGAGATTGCCTTCAAGCTCTCTGCATGGCAGATGGGTTTCCTTTGCGATGCTCATTAGCACATAATCCACAGGATGGCCTCTGTGCTCCCAGACAAACTCTGAAGGAGGAGACTGAGTCCTGCACCAGTTTCTAGCCCAGTGATCCTTCCAGGACGCAGAAGCCTTTACTGTTTGATTCCATAACTATACCTCCCTGACCTTAAGTGTTGTTGGCAGTATATTATTTTCCACTTTATTCCTTACTTTGTATTTTCCCCTTGGTGCTATTGTTCAGACTTGAGACCTTCTACATGCTAGACAAACACCTGCCACCTCCATAATGCTCTTTTTTGAGAGGGGGGCATTCAGACAGGGTTTCTCTGTGTAGCCCTGGCTGTACTGGACCTCACTCTGTAGATCAGACTGGCCTTGAATTCATAGAGATCCATCTGCTTCTGCCTCCAAAGTGCTGGGATTAAAGGCGTGTGCCACCACTGCTGGTATTGTAGAACTCTAAAATAACTCTAAAGCCATTTCTGACAACTCTGAGGCCAATTTTGAGGCCTCTCAGCAGTAGTGCTCCCCCTCCCTGAGAACCAAGGACCTAACAGCTACATATGCACGTACTGAGATGTTGGGAACTTTCCATCTCCCTGAGTCCTGTGAGCGTTCTCCAAATAAAGCTCTATTCCTGGAATTGGGACAAGATAACCCACAGATGCCCACAGATGTTTTGACTCAGTCCCTGGGAAAGGGGCAAAGTGGCCCTCAGATGTTTCCTTACATCATCTGATCTGGCAACCACTCTCCAGCCAATTATTGGTAATTGCCCTTTGAGTAAGCCAATCATAATAGTTAAAGAACAACCCCTAGACTCTCCCCTTGTTTCTGTGGCTTTTTGCTTTAAAAGTAGTGTGTACCAGCTATTCGGGGTCTTTCTGATTTTTCACATGCCGAAAGACCCTGTCACAAGAGAATTAGTAAAATCCTCATGCTTTTACATCAACTCTGGTGTGAGAGATAGTCTCTTGGGGCGACTCCTCCTCGGTGATTGGACTCTAGGGTCCAACAGTATCACAATGCTCATTTTGTGTTTTAAATTTGTATTCTTGTTTTGGGCTCTACCAAGCTGTCTGTCCTCAAACTCATGTTCCTCCTGTCTTTTATCCTCTAAACTGAGATTCTAAGTATGTGACACCATATGCAGACTTTCCCCAAGGTCATATCAAGCACACGCTTTCCAACAGTGCTGCGCCCGAGTCCTGTCAGATTTTGCTTCCTTCTTGCCTTAAATCTGGGCATGGTCTTAAAAAGTCTCTCCTGAGTTCTTAAGACATTTAACAATGACTAAGTCACTAAAATTTTAGACAAGGCATCTATTTTGTTCATTAACCGCCCCATCCTACAAATTATTTATGTCCCACACTTCAGGAGGACTTTTATCTCATCAGCACTAAACCTGCAGGCTGGGTAGAAAAAATGCATTGGCAGTGATGGGCTGTCCTCGCTGCCCCTATGCAAACTTCATGTGGCTGCTTTAGGATACTAATTCATTCTGGCCAGACATAGTTGAACTTGGCTTTGCAAATGTTTCCCACAGCAGAGTACATCTAAGGAAATAAAATTCCTCTGCTTGATTTTCTTAGAATCTTCTTATTAGAGATAAGAAGAGATAATAGGCTGAGGGGAAAGCCCCACAAACATAGATTTATGAATAAAAGTTATTTCTAGAAAGCACCATAGAAGAGGCTATATGCCCAAGCTTGAAATGCAAGCTGTGTGACTTTTGCTTTTTGGAACTTGTCAAAACAAGCAAAGAGATAGGCAGGAAAACAGAGGTGTGGCCAAAACAGCTTTACATACTTGCATTAGTGTTGAACTTGGGGACATCTCAGTAGAGCTCCCCTGGACTCCATTTTAATCTATGATGAATGAATCTATCAACCTCTTTATCATGAGGAAGAAACACAGACCTCAGACTACTATAAGCCTAGGAAGGAGCCTGTTGAGTACTATGGAGAACAGCATCCTTCCTGATAAAGAGAAGAGACTTACATCTTCATGCACAACACAGCCTTCAGAGATGAAAACAGAAGCAAACGCTGGCTTTTTCTTCTAAGGGCACAGGAGAATTGTTGGGAGGGAGGGGAAGAAACTACCAAGAGCTGAAAGAACGGTCGTTGACAATAGAATTAACAAATAGAGCTGAAAAACAAAATCCTATATTGATTCAGATGAAAAGTTGATTCTCTTCGGATTCTCATTTGTTTTGGAAAACTCCTTTCATGACCTGAATCCTCACCATGTGGAAGATGCAGGATTTGTCTGAACATATGTGGGTAAGAGGGATGTTCTATTGAGAAATGTAACAATCTACATTGTCATATTATGAGTCAGATGGCCAAAAAGGGGACAGGGGGCACACAGACATGCAAACAAGTGAGACAGCATGAAGGCTGCTAGAAATGCTACCCATGAGGAGCTGGGGTGCTGGTTCCAAGACAAAATGCCTCTGAGGCATGCATAAGGACCTGTTTGGGTACCAAGTCCCAGCATTCGTACAGTAAGATGGAGAATACCTAGAAGCTCTCAGGCCAGCTAGCCTGGAGGATGAAAGTGAAAACTGACACCCAGAGTTGTCCCCTGACTTCATATGCATACAGCAGAAGTGCACATGAATTCATAGGCAGGGACACAGAGTCCTACGTGAACACAGACTCACACACACAGACTCTCTCTCTCTCTCTCTCTCTCTCTCTCTCTCACACACACACACACACACACACACACAATCACACACACACTCTTTTAATTAAGAAGAGAAATGCTATTGATATCTATGCTGGCTTTGAATTCTAGACGGCCATGTTGCTTGGTTCTGGGGTAGGAGAATGGCAATGAACACAGAGGAAGCCCTAACCCAACGTGACTTCAGTGTAAGGGACTTTTCGGGTCTGAGCATTTACTGATACATTATTTCTTGTTCCCAAGATTCCTACTAACCCTGACTTTGACCTTCAAAGCTCAAACAAAACAGGAGAAATCAGGTCAAGCTGTAGGTGCGAACTTGAACACAGACTAGTCAAAGGCGGTAGCTGAATGGGCATTGAGTTCATCGCTGTGCAGAGAAAGCCTCCTTGTTCCTGTGCTGTGATAGCTACACACAGGGCCCTGGCTGATGGGTCACAAGGGTGGAATGTCTTCTCGCAAGGCTGCACTGAGGCCTCCCTGGGCCATTTGAGTCACGAAGCCTGTGTAGAGTGTCCTCGTTGTCACAGTGACAGAAAGTCTGTTCACACTCCAATGACTGTCAAATCTTTGTACCTCAGATTCTGATTGTTTCAGAGATTAACTATACTATTTTCAAAATCGTACAGCAATGTGCTCACATGACAAAGGACACTTTTACCAGGCTGACATTTTGACTAGCCACAAGTGTAAAATGTTATGTTAGAGAAGCATAATTATCTTTCTCATTATTAAATATCTAATTGAAATCCAGATGTAAATAGTTTAACTATCTGACAGTTGAAAGAGTTTTGCCAAATCCTTTTCCAGGAAGAGTGGCTTGTTGGCATGGTGGGAAAGGGGCGTGTTGACTGCCTAAAGGGAAGGTGGGAAAGGGGCTTGTCGGCTCCTGAAAGGCAAAGTCACTGAAAAGAATCACAAGTGCAAAGCAAAGAATTCAAGAGAAGGTTGAAGTGAAAACTTGGCTGATGGCGACTGGAACCTCTGCCTACAATAGTCATCCCAAAAGCCCGGGAAAAGAGAAAGAGAGAGAGAGAGAGAGAGAGAGAGAGAGAGAGAGAGAGAGAGAGAGAGAGAGAGAGAAACAGAATAAAAGCCAACAGTGAACCAGAGAAGAGGAGACAAATGGAAGCCTTCCATGACCGAAGGGGCGTTATGCAGCAGGAGAAAGTGTCTGGCACTGTTAGAGCAAAGACTGTGATAAAAAGTTTAAGTGAAAGACAGTTTAGAAAGCAAATAATGTTCTGGAAGATAAAATGAAGGAATGAAATATACACAATTCAAAAAACAGAAAAGTGGGAAAAAACAATATACAAATAACACAAATTAAAAATAATTCACAGCACACTATGCCTGATCTAACCATGTCCATCTTGTTAATGTGTTTTTAAAGAAGCCCAAATGAGATCCATAGATCATGGAATAGCTTAATGACAATGCTGAGTACCTGGATGCTCGCTTATTGGAGACAAAGATGTGGAACAACACACAAAGAGTTTAATATAACACCTACAAACCGTAGAGTCCTCCATTCCCATGTATCAAACATTAGTGAAGAGAAATGAGAGCTTGTACCCACATAAGCTGTGTGAATGGTCAGAGCACCTGTATCCGGAACAGCTACAGACCCAACATAAGCTCATATCACTCAACAATGATGTAAACACACTGGTCTGTATTACTCTGAAATATAATGGAATGGTTTGTTAACACTCAACAGCACCAACACACCTCCAAATAGTCACACTGTGTAAAAGAAACCAAACAGAGAGTACACACTGTGTCCCCCTGTGTATTTAGAGTTCTGGTAACTGCAAATTAACCCATAGAGCAGGACACAGGTTAGCGACTGGCTGAGGACGAATTGAAAAAAGAAACAGAAGCAGGAAAGACTCATAAAGTTGTGGAAATGTTCATGATCTTGACTGAACTGAGGGTTTCACCATCACCTGCTTACTCGGCTGTAAAAGCTGAGGTTCGGGACAGGACTCAGCGGTTGAGAGAGCTGCACAGCCTTGAAGACCTGCTTCAAGTCCCCGTGACCCACATAAAGAGCTGGGTGTGGCACTGTGCGCCTGTCGCTCCAGTGCTATAAGGTTCGAAATGGGGGATCACTGGGTTTACTGGCTGCCAGCCTAGCCAATAAATTTGAGTTCCAGGCTTAGAAGGAGAGCTGACCTTCAAGGGGTAAGGTTCAATGGAGAACTAGGCATAGATTGGAGGAGGACACCTGACACCCTCCTCTGAGCACGTGTGCAGACCCTTACACACACACACACACACAGAATGCACCACACGTACACGTGTGTAACACTATTGTGTAGCAATTGCCTCAGGGATAAAACTCCCCAGTATGGAGCGAAGCTTGCTAAGACAGCATATTAAAAGGGAGGTGAAGCAACAAAACCCTCTTAAGGAAAGTGAAATATTCCATTCTTCTGGACACTAGTTATGTGTAGGAAGTAACAACTCAGTTGCTTCAGGAAATCCCTGAAACTGACCAAATTCATTAGGCCTCTCCCTTCCCAGATATAGCATATATAAAGGGCAAAAATGCTAAGAGCTACTCCCAGACAACCTGAGTTGCTGAGACGCTGCCTAGAAAAGTTTCAGACCAGCCTAGACACTCCCAAGAAGCAGATCAGTCAAGATTTTTGCAAAAAGGTGAGACCCAAACTGCCTTGAAGACGTTCAGATCAACTGGGCTATCTGGAAAGGACAGTCTCCAACATGTTGATCTGCCTGCAAATTGGGCAGAGCACTCCAGGTCTCTGGCTTTTGTGTACTGTCACCCATGCTGGGATAGGCTTTGGTCATGTGACCGTCTTTGAGTTCTTTTCAATCCTATAACCTTTCCTCTGCACTTCTTTAAATAACTCCAATAAAATTCATTGGTCTTGCAAGTTGGAATTTGGTGGTATTCTTACTTTGATCTGTAGTGGGTTTCTATTCAGGATGAGTGGACATTTATTCAAATCTCAGAAATTGTGTCAAACAACAACACGCATAAATACACACGCACAGATGAGAAAAGCAGTTTCTTTGAAAAGTTAGAGAAAAATGTACAAGTTAGAGATGTAGTTCGCTATGGGTCAGTTATAGCTCAATAATATACTAGACTCAAAACCAAGAGGAAGACAGTTATACAATATTTATGCCCAGAAATAATAGAGATGAATTTATTTCTTATAGAGATCCCCCAGCTCCTGGAGCCCAAGTCTCCAAAACAGAAAAGGGGACTCACAGTCTTTCTCTCCCCCAGAGAAAATATGACGCCTAACGCTTGTGGCTTTGATGCAGCATTTTGTCTAAGAAATTATCACACTTTAATCCCACGGTGCTCATCAGGAGACTGTAAGTCCCAAACCACCTCCGTCTTCTAAAGAATTTGTGTGCTACCTAATCAGGCAGCACTGTATACCCTTCAACCCCCTCATCCTTCCACAGCTCTCTCTCTGAAATTTTGTTTGTCCTTAGCCAAAGCAACCACTACCCCCCTTCAGCCTCTTGTCTGAACACAAGCTTGGCCTTCTTGCTCTGAGACTTGGCCACTTCCTGAGCACACTTTTTTCCTGAAATTCTCCCACAAGCTCGTTATTTCTCATCATGTTGTTTGGCCTTAGAGTGGCCTTTTTCATTCCATTTTGCCACTTCAAAGCACAAGGCTTTTCCTTCTCCCTTCAATAAAGTTTATGTCAGTGAAGGGGCTGCTTAGTTTTTGTCATGCAAACCTTGACATGTCTGTGAAGAGGAGACCACAAAGGCCTTCAAAATTCTGAGGAATTACCTCTGTCAGATTGGCCTATGTGCAAGCTGTGGGGTGTTTTCTTCTTAGAGATTGATGGGAAGAGCCCAGTTGATGGTGTGCTGTGATGCCCCCAGGCAGATAGTCTTGGGCTGTATAAAAAGGCAGGCTGGGCAAGTGATGGGGAGCAAGTCAGAAGCTCCATTACTCCATGGCCTCTGCTTCTGAAACTGCCTGTAGGTTGCTATCCTGACTTCCCTCAATGATGGGCTGTAATTGCGATGTGTAAACTGAGGAAACCCTTTCTTTCCCAAGTTGCTTTTGGTGGTGGTTGTTTGTTACAACAAGAGGAAGCAAACTAACACTGCTCCTATTTTTCCTTGCTGCAGGTTTTTACAATTGTGTTTTCTCTCTGATATCATTTTAGCAACTTGCTTGCTCTCTGTCCAGCTCTGGTTCTGTCATCATCCTTACTGGTTTAAATACCCATGCTTTGGAGGACTAACGAGACAGCTCAGTGATTCAGACTGCTTCCTGCCCTTTCAGAGGACTCAAGTTCGGTTCTCAAAACCCATGTGGGGTATCTCAGAACAGTCCACTACTCCATCTGACATACTCTTTTGGTCTCTATAGGAACCCAAACTCATGTGACATGTACTTATACGTACATCACATGAAGAAAATGAAAAGTAAGGCCCTCTTTTTTTAAAGACGGTTCTCTGTGTAACAGTCCTGACTGTCCTGGAACTGTTCACAGTGCAGCAATGCTCAGAGATGAGGGCTTTGAGAGCTTCTCTGGCCTCATGAATGAATTAATTCGATTATAGATTCATGGCTTATTATATTTAGGGAAAGGAATTTTGTTAAAAACACAAGTTCTTGTTTAGCTCTCCAGATACCATGCTGTTTCATCATATACTTCCTGCCATGGACCACACTGCCTCACCTCAAGCCCAGAAACAGCAGAGGCAAGAGTGTGGACTAAGCCTTATCAAGCCATGACCCAAAACAAAGCTTTTCCTCTGGATACTGATTTTCTAGAGCCCTTTGTGATAGAAAGATGACTAACAGAAAGGTTTTTATTCTTTTGCACGTATATACATATGAATGTGTATATGTAATATATACATATTTGCATTTGAAGGTGAAAGTGAGTGTGGTGTGTTTGTGTATGTGTGTGTGTGCACCCAAAGTTGACATCAGATGTCTTCCCCAAAGTTCTGTATTTATTGAGGCAGGGATTCTTGCCTGTCAAATGTCACCATTCCTGACTGACTTCGCTATAAATGCTGGGAAATCCAAGCTCGGTCCTTACAGCTGCATGACAGCTACATCCACTAAGACATCTCTTCTCTAACGGGCATTTGTAAGATTCACTGGCCTGAGTGAAGAATCAGTCAGTAATCCTTTACACTTCTGGAACATGGGCTACCCATTGGTAGTGGGCACCTTGAGTGAAGAGCAGGATCAACTCCAGTTGACAGATAGTTACCAGATACCCTCTGTATCAGGTGGCCGTAGGGTGGTAGTGTCTCAGTACCTCCTGCAGCTTTGCACCGACACAGGGAAGTCTAGGAGAGCTGGCCTAGTGCAGGTCTTCACATGCGTCATGTACTCAGAAGGAAATGTCTTTCAGCAATGCCTTCAGCTGCCCAGAGTGGTGTCTTTTGTTAATTTACACAACGCCACACATGCCAAAACAAGACTTAATTGCTGACCTAGGCCTCATGTAAATTACTAATGAAAGACTTTAAAATGCTGAAGGCTCCCAGAAAACTAAACGAATAAAACTGCGTTGTTATTTCAGCCAGGTGTTGTTGGCGGCTGGAGAAATGGCTCAGCAGTTAAGAGCTCTTCCAAAGCTCCTGAGTTCAATTCCCAGCAACTACAAGGTGGCTCTCAACCATCTGTAATGAGATCTGGTGCCCTCTTGAGGAAGAGATCTGATTAGTCCTCTTGATCAACTTAGACCATGAAACCCAGTATGGTTAAGTTCAACAGAACCGCCATATATAGTCTGCCCATGCATGCTTCAGCATTGCCAGGGCACACATTTTGTTCATTCCTTTATTTGTTGCCACCACTCTGCTTTCAGAGATGGATGTTTGTCTTTGTCCCGCTTTCTCAGGTGAGCAGCAAGTCACCTTTATGGCAGTGACTCTGTCACTCATCTACTTACTATTTTTTTAAAAAAAGACTTAGGCCAGCAAGACGACTTGATGGTAAAGGCACTTGCTGCCAATCTTAGAACCTTCATTGTAGCAGGAGACAACTAACTCCCACATGTTGTCCTCTGACATCTACAAGTGTACCATGGTGTGCACATGGGCATGCATGCACACACACACACACAAACACACACACACATTATTGTTCTAAATCTTTCTAGTTCTCCTTTGTTTCAATTTTCTCTTGATTCTTTGTTCACCTAGCTTAAATATATTTCTACAGGAGGCTTGAGGCAATAAGAAAGAAAGTTACAAGAATTACATATCATTGGTCACAGCACATTCTTTGGGTAAGTGATAAGGACAGAGCTGTTTACCATGGTAACACAAGGTTTCCAGGTTTCTGGTGTAAGACTGTGACCAGAGGCTGAGGGCATGGTGCCCAGTGAGACAAGCTGCAAGACATAGGTCTTTATCAGCCAGACTTGGCAAGCAAAGAATTGGCATGATTTTTTAGGTTGCTTTGTTTTAATAACCTTGGTTTTACATCTGCAACTCTCATCTTGTGCATATCTGCAAAGTTTTTAACCTATGATCCATTTAAAGAAGATTCAATCTAGTTTGAACTTGCTCTGTGGTAAAAATGAGCTAATTACATGTAGCTGGAATAATAGGAACAAAGTAGGCTTTCAAGTGTCCCTATAGTACCCATGGGGCAGTAGATCTAGTTATGAAGCATATCCTAGTATATTTTCTATATATCAAAATAGTACATCTTAATGAAAAGTCATCTTCCTGACCACCCACAGATATATGTGCCCATATATTGAAATACAATCATGGGATTGCACATACATAACATATGGAATTACATACTACAGTGCAGGTATTTGTAAGACACCATAGTTGCTTTAGCAAATGTAAAACTACAGATAGTAATTAAAGAGAGCAACAGTTTCCAGAGTCGATGATCCCCTAGGCCCTGCCTGGAAAGGATTTTTCCCATCAGAGAATCATTCCTTTGGTAGGTTGACATCTGAATACTTGATGTCACCTGCTGCAACTCCCATGTGCTCCAAGAACACATACATAAATAAAACATCTTAAATAGTCTCAAAGAGTAAATAAAAATACATGTGTTTACATTTTTAATACTATCTGTTCAATGAACCAGTATATAAAAGAACAATGACTATCACGATAAGTACTTTTTGAACTCTGACCAACATACAGAAATGAAATTTTCACTTCACAATGTTCTACACATAGTGGGAGCAATTGAAACTGACCTGTGTACTTATTCTTCCTGGGAACAAGAAATGTAATATGTTTTAAAAATACATTGCTTGATTCATTAGAGTGAATTTCTCAAGAATGTAGCAACCATGAGTATTATTAGCATTAGGAAGCATTTCTGCTATATGTTCTAAAAAAAGGAAGGAAAAAACAGGAACTGAGATATTGTGTCTCCCCTCAGAAAAGCCATTTGGAAAAAGTGGGTTGCTGAACTGGGGTTAAAAAAGATAAAACAATGGAAAACAGAAGTTAGAAAGAAGGAAGAGAGGCATTTCTATTGTATTATTTCAATGTCTTAATAATTTTTTTAAAAAACTGTTGTAGCTTCTGCACATCCTAACATCATGTGAGGCTGTGTCACACACTGAGGAAAGGCATCCTGCAGCTCAGATAAAGGCTCTCTGCAGTATTTATATGACATTGTAGACTCAGCACTTTGTAATCCAAATAAGGACTAGGGAATTAAAAATTAAACTCTCAGAGGTCTTCAGGATGACTAAAACACCAATGATGTAGAACATTTTATCTGAGATGTGGAATCAATTATCTTAAATGATTTCAAATCCAAGGGTGTGTTGTAACACTATAGCGAACAGATGAGGCCATGGGACTCCTTTGCCCTTAGTGTTTCATCCATACTTGAGAAAATGTAGTGAGAGTCTTGGTGGGATTTTTTATTTTATTTTATATTTATTTATTTTTATTACAACCATGATAGAAGAAACATTTCTGTTATATGGTATATTTTGTGAGAAGAATTAACATGAACAGACACAATTTATCTGTCAAGTTCAATAGCTGGGCTCGTCTTTCCACAGCAGATTGTCAACAAAATTGATAAAACCCAAAACCATTTTCTTGAAGTGTTTTTAAAGTCACATTCTTTAAAATTTTATCAGAAATACCAAATGAAAAATGTGACCATTAAGTATAAATACTATATAAACTTTTACCCACATCAAAAATTAAAAAAGAAACATAGACCTCTAAAATCAGTACATAAAAAACAATTTCCAAACAAATAAGAAGAAAATCATACAGCAAAAATAGAAACAGAAGAGCAAATATAAAGTGCTCTTAATTGTATAGACAGATCATTGTCACTCATACTAAGAAGTTGGATATATCATACCAAAATGCCACTTTTTACTGATTCAGATAAGAATAATCTCAATGTTTAAAAAGTGATAGCAACTCTATGAAGAAACACGAATGCTCTTTATTTTTGGTGGGAAACAACATTGGTATAACCCCTATGATGGTCACTTAATGATATACGCCAAAATACATGCACATTCTTCTCGCTCACTGTAGAAGGAGCAGCGGGCCGCTTCCTGCCGCCTGGCTGCCGCACGGCTAGCTTAGCCCCAGAAATAACAACATGGAAACTGTATTCTTTTAAACACTGCCTGGCCCATTAGTTTCAGCCTCTTATTGGCTAATTCTCACATCTTGATTAACCCATTTCTATTAATGTGTACGAGGTGGTGGCTTACTGGGAAAGATCTTAACCTGTGTCCATCTTGGGTAGGAGAAGCATGGCAAATAACTCACCTCCCTTCTTCCCAGCATTCTGTTCTGTCTACTCCACCCACCTAATTTTCTACCCTATCAAAAGGACAAGGCAGTTTCTTTATTAACCAATGAAAGTAACACATAGACAGAAGACCCTCCCACATCAGCTCACTGGAATTTATCTTGAATTAATCCTTCTGCATAAGAATAGTAAGTATGTTCTTGTCATTGCTGTTTTGTTGTAACAGCAGATCTGTGCACAGCACATGTGTCCTCCACTCAGAATTATGTTTCAGCCATAAACAGACTAAACGTGAGAAAAATCATCTGTTCGGCCAAATATCCATTCATCCTAAAATTTTTCAGAAAGTTTGGAGCAGAAGGGGCATGTCCTTAACTCTAGATGTTTTACCTTTCAAGTCAAGAAGAAAAAAAAAAATGTCTGTTCTCATCACTTCCAGTTAGTATTGATGTAGAGGCTCTGGTTGGGCTAAAAGATGTGACAAATATAGAGCGTCAATCTATCTATCCATACTTATAAATGACAAAAACAAGGAATCCACTAAAAGTCCGTCAACTCCTGTGGAGACAGAGCAACTGGGCTACCACAGATAAGAGGAGTCTGGAGCCTTATCTTTGAGCATATGCAAAGAAAACAAAAATGTACTAAATTGCAGAACACTGAGATAAATCTTCATAATCATTTCTGGATAAACTCTTAAACAAATTCAGCAAGGCTGTATCCTACAAGATCAATTTACAAAATCAGTGTACTATCTATAACCTAAAAATAACATCCTCAAAGATATCATTTATGATCAGACCACCACAACAAAAAAATTCTTAGGAACAGATTTATCAAAAGAAATAAGATCTTCTATATTTTATTGTATTTTCAATGTGAAGCAGTTCTCATGGGCTCACAGATGTAGACACTGGGCCCTTGACTGGCAGTGCCAATCTTGAGAGGTTGTGAAACCTTGGAAGGTGACCAGCTGGACGTCAGTCACTGGGGTGAAAGTTTACCTCTTCCCTGTCTCCTGTCCTGCCTCTGCTTACCGATCCATCAAGATGTGAGCAAACGGCTTTATGCTCCTGCTACAATAGAAGAGAAAAGCCCTACTTCTATGCCTTCCCCATCACAAAAGCCTTATATCTCTTAAACCATGAGAAGAATACACCCTCTCCCCTTAAGTTGCTTTCTTTACAGATATTTGATCACAGCTATGAGAAGAGTAATGAATTCATATTGAGACTATAAAGCATTGTTAAAAGAAATTTAAAGGACTCAATAGCATTTAAATGAAAAACTTCTGGTTTATAGATTGGAAAATTTAACAGGTAGTAAAATGGAAATATTTATTAATTTCCATGTGCAGGCATGATGAAATTCCTAACGCCCCCAGATGTCTTCTTAGTAGATATTCATAAGTTGATTCTAAAATTCATATGAAATTATAAAGGCCCTAAAATGCCAAAACGCTCTTTGGAATTTACTACAAGACAATGGTAATATAGAGAGCATGGTGTTGATGGCAGAGGGAAAATATAGGATCAATAGAATTCAGGGCCCATGGGAGAGCCACAAGTATGTGGGCAGCTAATTTTCACCAAGAATTCCAAAGCCGTTCGTTGGAAGGAAACACAGTCCTTTGTAGCACAAGGGAATGGGTTCACCCAGTGGCGAGAACACAACTGACAAGATAAGCAGGCAATAAGAGTGAAGGAAAGCTCAGATGCAGCAGGTAGACCTGATAATTCCCAAAGCTAGCATCTCCCTGGACACAGAAAGAAAGCACAGGACTTTCATTTGGGAGACTCATCAACTTGTATGGAGGTGGGGACAGGGCTGAACACGTTTAGTTTGAGGTTATATCTCTTTATACGTTACATGTTAAGAAAAAGTGGAAACCACCAGGATTGAGACCATGGAGCAATGGTGAGCAAAGTTTACTTCAGGTCACCCAGAGTGGGAGCAGCAGAATGACTTGGCAATTGTAGCAGTTTCTTGAAAGTTTCTCGTCTCTGAAACAAAAGACAACATTGAAAAGCCATTAGAGACCCAATAACTTCTCCACTCCTTCAGGAGCACAGGTGATATCCCTAAAAACAAAATACACCTGCCTGGCAGCTCCTGGAGATGGGGTAACTGGGGTAAAGCAAAAGAACAAAGAATGAAGCTAATGGGCACCAGAAGCATGGCTTAGAGAACACATTACACTTGCTGAGGTGCTGAGTTTCCTTCCCAGCACCCACATCAAGGGACTCAGGAGCTCCTGTAACTCCAGCTCCTTAGGATCTGCTTTTTGCAGGCACTCACACTCAAGTGCACGTGTTGAGACACACACATAGACACACACAGACACACAGACATATTGAGACACAGACATAGACACACACACACACATTTTAAATAAAAGAAATGCTTTAAAAAATGAGTCTCTCCCTATATCAAATACAAAACTAATTTGGGATATTAAAACAGTAACAACAACAACAAAAGAAAAAACTTTGAAACTTAAAACAACAGAAGAGTAAATCTTCATGACTTTAGTTTTGGCAATGGATTCTTAGATATGAACTTATACAAACAAAAAATAGCACCAACAAAAATTACAGATAAATTGAAGTGTGTAGAAAGTAAAACCTTTCCTGCTTGAGTAATTATTAAGAAAGTGGAAACCAGCTGGGCAGTGGTGGCGCACACCTTTAATCCCAGCAGTGGGAAGGCAGAGACAGGTGGATCTCTGTGAGTTCCAGAACAGCCTAGTCTACAGAGTGAGTTCCAAGACAACCAGAGCAACACAGAGAAACCCTGTCTCAAAAAAAAAATAAATAAATAAATAAAAAAATAAATAACAGGAAGGAAGGAAGAAAGGAAGGAAGGGAGGGAAGGAGGGAGAGAAGGAGGGAGGGAGGGAGGGAAGGAGGGAAGGAGGGAGGGAAAACCAAACTCACACAACAGAATATTTACCTAATAAGGGAATTATATCTAAAATGAATCAAAAAACTATCTCAATCTGAGAGGGCTAGTTTTATGTCAACTAGACACAAGCTATAGTCATCTGAAAGGAGAAAACACAATTGAGAAAATGCCTTCATAAGATCTAGCTGCCAGCAAGCCTGTGGGGCATTTTCTTAATTAGTGTCTGATGAGGAGGGCCCAGTCCATTATGGGTCTGTGGTCCTGGGTTCTGTAAGAATGTGAGCTGAGCAAGCCCTGGAAAGCACAACAGTAAGCAGCACCCCTCCAGGGCCTCTGCATCAGCTCCTGCCTCCAGGTTCCTGTCTTGTTTGAATTCCTATCTTGGCTTCCCTCAAGGGTCTGGGATTCCTCTTCAACTTGCTTTTGGTCATCATCGCAACAGTAACCCTACGACATAATGCAGTAACGATATATGACAAGCAGCGCAAATTTAAAAATATTTAGAGGCTATCAATCCTCATTTCTAGAGAAAAGATAAGCAACTAACCAGTAAATACCTGAAAAGGTTCTTCCCAGTCATGAGGAAGGGCATGCACTCTGCCTTCAAGAGAACAGCCGCAACCATGGAAACAGAATAACAAGAGCAAGAGGGTCTAGTGATAGCAGAATCCTCGTGCATTATGATGGAAAAGAAAAAGTCAAGCCATGTTTGAAAGCAGACAGTTGCTAAGCAACTTAACAAGGAATTACCATGCACCCCAACAACCCCCCTCTGGTTATACATCCTAGGGAAAAGAAAGTAAGCTGTCAACATTGACATTTATTGCACCCTTATCCACAACACGGAAAAGGTGAAACAGTTCAAATGTCTACGAGGAGAGAGAAAAATGTGGTATAAATAGCAACAAAATACTGTACTTGAACACTTAACCTTAAGGGCAAGAATTCGGTAAAAACAAAAAACAAACAACAACAACAAAAAAAAAAAAACCCACCAATTTGACCCCCTTTCTGTGAATGTCCAGAATAGGCATAATCGTTACTAAGGCAAAAAAGGAGTGGTGGGGATGGGAAAATTAAATTAAGCAAAATATTTAGATGCTTAACATCTAGTATATTGTTGGTAAATGTGTAAAAGGTGTTGCACATTTTTATATTAAGTAGTTAAAATTAAGAAAAACATGAATTAAATTTTAGCACAGATGCTGAGCAGCTAGCTGTCTCTCACAGTGCTGTAGGCAGCAGAGAAAGGTTCAGCCAAGCTGGAAAATAGTGTTCTCAGTTCTTGTGAAGTTAGAGCTGCACATTCCTAGGGCCCAGATTCAGCTCCCCCGTATTTATTTATCCGAGATAAATGGGAGTGCATATCGACAAGACCCATGATGATCGCTCATGCTCATCCCAGGTGTGTTAATTTCTACTGCCGCTCTAACAAAAGCCTCCCCCTCCCCCGCATAAAGCCGTGCACCTTACAGCCCTGCAGTCCGAAGCCACTGTGGGTAGGCTTCTGCTGAAGTGCTGCAGGACACTACTCCCCCAGGCGTCTCTAGTCTCACTCTTTACTCTGATTTCAAAGCTGCCTTTCTTCTGGTCCCATATCCCCCTTCTCTCCTTCACCTTTAAGGCCGGTGGTCTAATATCTTCTTCCCACACCCCTTACCTTCTTGTCCTTTCCTTGTGAAAACCTTTATGATTTCAGGCACTCTGAATAATCCAGGAATATCTTTTTATCAGAAGACATGTAATAACAAACTGTAAACCCACCTTTTCTTTAAATACAGTCCCTGGAGAATATGATTCTGATGTGTGGGAGGGTGCAGCTCAAAGGTAGATTTTGCAGGCCATATAGGGACTTTTCTTAGAGCTACAAACTAGGAAAAAAAAATGACAAAAGTTGAAATATTTCACTGAAAACAAATTATTCTAAATGACATAAATATATTTATTTTATAGCTCCTTGATTATCTTTAAACAGGAAACATGATTACCTATGGGAAATGAGGACAAAACTGATTTGTTCTGAAGACCACCCATCTTTCCTGTTAGAGGACTGACTAAGCTTCTGATACCTGGGAAAACAAGCAGCTCAAAAGCATTATGGGTAATGAGACAGTATGTGACAGATTAGTCCCCTTCATCAGTATACTCTGGAGTCTGTGTTTACGTGGCTCAAAAGAAGCCATCGTTACATTGTTAGGAGTTTTATGTTCAGTTTCTAAGTCCAGCTGTTGTTAAACCTGGAACTGGAGAGATGGCTCTGTGGTTAAGAACACTGGCTGCTCTTGCAGAGGGCCTAGGTTGGGTCCCCGGCATACATACACAGATCATAACCATCGGCAACTCAGCCTCCAGGGAGTATGGTGCTCTCTTCTGCTCTGTGGGGACCAGCTATGCACATGGTGCACGGACACACATGCAGACGAAATACGCATGAACAAAAAGTAAGAGTACATACATCTTTAAAAAAATACCACATGAATATAAAATTAAATAAACTGTGTTGTAAACAAAAGTAATAAGGAGACAAAACTTCCTAATTGTTACCTGTTACAGTGTGTCGTCACCAATGGCCCGAGGCTGTGTCTATGGTCTGTAAACAATGCATAATAGCGTGATTTGGTTCATCTCTTGGCAACTCTGTGTTTCATAAATGACATCATGTCCGCACTTGCCAATTTCCCTGGTGGGGTTATTTACACTAAATATGGCAAGCACTATAAATCAGGGGTCGATTTGTTGTGCTGGGGGTTACACTGAGCTAAGGATCGGGTAGGAAATATTACTAACACATTAAGCTTCAAGTGGGCTCTGACTATTGCCTTACATGGTGAATAACACAAAAGTTAACAAATAATCCCGGGGAAGGCCTCACGAGGCCTTGGGGTGAGGCTGAATGGCACTGGTGGCTACTCAAAGAAAAATAACTGATTTTCTTTAAGGACATGGGCTCTCATAGGTAGACCGGCCTCTAGTGGATAGCCCACACCCATGTACAGCACAAACTGAGTTCTCTGGATTAATAAAGAAAGAAAAGAGAGGGCTGGAGAGATGGCTCAGCGGTTAACAGCACTGGCTGCTCTTCCAGAGGGCCTGAGTTCAATTCCCAGCAACCACATGGTGGCTCACAACCATCTGTAATGAGATCTGGTGCCCTCTTCTGGCCTGGAGGCAGACATGCAGGCAGAACACTGTATACATAATAAATAAATAAAATCTTTAAGGAAAGAAAGAAAGAAAGAAAGAAAGAAAGAAAGAAAGAAAGAAAGAAAGAAAGAAAGAAAGATAGAAAGAAAGAAAGGAGGACCTGAAGCTGTCTCGGGAAAAAAAAAAATTAAAAAAAAATACCATTCAATTGTTGCCTAGTTTGAAAAAAGAAAAAATCTCATGTCATTTGCAAAGCAAGTAGAATTCTGACGTACTAAATCTTCACTATTTCACAGCACTTGGTAAAATAAGTGAGAAATCTCCATAAGATTCAGGGAACAATCACAGCAGGAGAGAGGTCGTTAGGCCTATGATAATGTAACCTGGTCCTCATCTAGCGTCTACAAACCCCTTCCTAGGAGGCCTTTGCCACGGATGCTTTCCACTGTAAGTTATATTTAACACTTGGCACAAAATGGTCTTTTCTGGGAGATGGACCACAGCAGTCAACAGATTCTAAAATAAATAAATGAAAAGTTTTGCCTAAAGAGGCCAAACAACTTACAAGGAGCTAGCATAACAGATAATAAACGGACTGGCAGGAAGTTTTAAAAGTGTATCCTAAAAACCAACCTCCCGTTATGAGTCATTTGAGCTTGTGAGAATTATCCCAATGAATTCATTTTCCACATATGAGGAGCTCTGGGACCCACATCTCACATTAAGAGAATGAAGTACAGAAGAACATGCTACATTGCAGAGAGCTAGGCTGTCTCTATCTCCTTCACTGGCTGCTACTCTTGAACAAGTCATAGACACTGAGGTCTTTCACTTCCTATCTGCCTCAATGCTCTGTCTGAGTTCCTGGTTCATACATGTTGGGGTGTAATAAGTAACTGGTTTGGATCACTGATTTAAGAATGTTGTGCTATTCGGTGAGAGATACATCTACAGACTCTAATAGTTCAGACATGTCGTTTCATACCTGAGAAAGCCAAGGGTCAATGTTTTAAACCTTACCAGTTTTTGAACCACTTGACTGAGTCTACCGTATTCCCAAACCATCTGGATTTGTTATAAGATGGGAACAATAGCTTTAAGATCAGGATAAAGAGAGGATCTCACAGAGACTGATACCCCCACAGTCTTTCACTGATCCCGGCTGCCAGAGAGATGAGGTGTGTTGAATAGCCACCAGCCCAAGTTTCATGGATATTCTTGGAAGCAAATTTTTAATTTGTGTTAGTGGTTTGTTTTGTTTTCTACATTTCATGACGATTTAGAAGCACAGGTTACAAGAGGGGCCTTCCCCCAGAGTTGGGTAACTCCTTAGAGAAGGGAAATGATTTGTGCGTGAATATTTCCTTTCCTTTGCAAACCTAACCAGTTCTGGGCTGTGCCCTAGAGAACACATCACAGATGCCAGTCCATGGCACCTGACCTTATGGGACCAGCCATTTTCATTTTTGATGCTTAAATCATAAAGACCAATGTTGGCTCCTAGCATAGGCTTAGGATGCTATTAGTTATTTGTCTCTTGGCTGTGACTAAATACCTAATAAAAGCAGCTAATGGAAGGAAGGGTTTGCTTTCTGTTCCATTCCACACAACCCCGTCCATCGCAGTGGGGAAGGCTTGGTGGCAGGAATGGGAAGCAGCTGGTCATATTGTGTTCACAGTCAGGAAGCAACAAGTGGTTGGTGTTGCTGCTCAACTCTCTTTTATCCTTACGTTGAGCCAAATGATGAAATAGTGCTGCCCACATTCAGGGCAGGTCTTCCTTCCTCAATTAACCTAATCTAGAAAAACTCTCCCAGACGTGTCCAGAGAGCTGTTTCCGTGGTAACAAATTCTGTTATATTGACCAGATGAGCCACCATAGGTTCGTCCATTGTTACTTATTACCTAGTTATGCAGAGAGAAGGAACAAGTTGTTCAGCACTGAGCATTGCTCTTCGGAATGTGGTTTGTCCCCTCCGAAACTCATATTGGACTGCCATTGTCATAGAGGTGGTGGGAAGTGGGGCTCTTCTCATGGGAGTGAGCTTATCCTCACATGTGTGTTATGATAAAGTGAGGCCACATCTCCTATTTGGGCTGCAAGCACCGCCGTCCCCTTCTGACTTCTGCTCCAGCACAACAAGGTCCTCATCAGAACCAGGAGTCTAAATAGATGTCTGTCCTCGTGATCTGCCCAGTCTCGGGCATTATTTCACAGTAATGGGAAACAGACTGAGCAGAGTCGCAGTCTACTGCAGACAAATTCCTGGCAGGTGACCAACACCTGTTTGGGTTCTGGTATGTGATCTTAACTCAAGGTCCAAGCTGAAGGCAAAGTGCTTTAGGACACATAATCAGTGTCCCTCTTCGTGCCCTCTTAGTGTTAGGTGTGACCCTCTCCCTGTGAGAACTCTAGTGTGTCTATATGTCTAGAGACATACACATGTCTATAGGAGTGGGACGTTTGCAAGATCTCGGCGAATGCTTCTATAGCTGCCTGGTCTAGATTCCTTGAGAAAACATGGTATTTACTTTGAACAGCTTCAACTAAGGAAGAAAATGAGGCTGGATGACCTTCTCATGGAGAACAGGTGGTAACACCATGAGCCCAAACTCTAGAGGTCCTTGACTTTCTAGAGGCCTTGGCTTTAAACATGAATCAACAGAAGACTATCTCTGAATTCTCAGTTCTCTGGGATGTGGACAAGAAGGATCCCAGCTTGGTGTGACGATGCCCTGGGATGCCAGTGCCCACAGCCGGGGCAGATTCAGTGCCCAGGCCAGGATGGACATTAGTGCATGAGAGGTGGCCCAAATGTAGCCCAGAAGAGCTGTGCTGATTCTACTGACTTCCCCCACGTCTCTAAGGAACCTTCTAGATCTTCCCTCAGGGCATTATGGAATGGCATGCTAAAAGAAAGCAGAATTTCCTTCTACTGATAGAAAAGAAAATCTGCTAAAAAGGTTTACCCATATTAAAAAGTTAATATGAAAAATAACTTTTATCAGTTTTGTGGGTTAACTATGAACTGACCTTAATTTTAAATAAATGTATATATTGTTGAAGATATTAAATGATGATCAAATAATCTGCAAATGCAGTTCTTTAGCTGGCCTAGGAAATGGTGACTTTGAATATGTTTAAGGATGCAGTCTAGTATCTTTAAATCATCCCTGTTAGCCTTTGTCATCATCTGACTTAGGTTGTGCTAAGTTATCGTCTCTGCTCTTCTGTGACATGAGCCTGGAGGCTCTGTGCTGTCTTACTCCTTCTGCCTTCTCTTTAGCATCTCTACTGTCTAGTCCATTATAGGTCTAGATGCCCTAGAAGCTTAAGAAATGCTTGTTGCCTTGAACAGACTGAGCCCCTGGACAGCGTAAGAAATGCCTCTGTTGCCATCTGCCTTCTCTAGACACTTGTAGCGGGTGGATGACCTCAGCCCAGCTTTGATGCTGTTTATGGCTATAGCAAACAAGAGCAGGTGGGCACAACATCAACCAGAGAAATCCAAAAATGTAGAGAACAGCATTGTAAGGCTTCCAGTATCTGAAAGGGCTAAAAAATTTAAAGAAATAGGTTTCTAATTATCTCATGTAACTGCTACAAGAATCTGAGTCGATTAAATTCCCTAGCAAACTGTTTAGTGCAATTGCGAAGAAGTGGCAGGGATTACTGCTCTAATTAATAGCGGGGAATCACCTGGTATAATAACAGAAGACTGGAGAGCAAGTTGACCGGTAGCATCATTAGCAGACACAAAAAAATGCTTTCCTTAGTGATAGTATTATGGATTTAATAACTGGTAGCTATCTGGATGGAACATACAGTAATATTAAGGAGATTCATAAAGACTCACCATGGCCACGAAACCCCACATATCCTGTAAATTTCAGCTTCATAGACTCCTGCAGTATTTTATTTTTTCCTGTTTTTCTCCCAGCTCCTCACAACCCCAGTTCTGCATATATGAAACTTTTCTATTCTTGTATCACCTCTCCAGAGGACACTACATATCCAACCTTTTGCCAAAGACAATTGTATGTGCTTAGATGGACGTTTTACAGGCTTGGCGGGGTAGTCAGAGAGATAATCCCACTAGGGGTCTGTTGTCTTCACCTCCCTGTGGCTGGAATCACAAGTGAGCCCATGGTTTCTAGAGACTGAACTCGGGGCATCATGTTTGTTTAGAAGACACCTTACTGACTGATCCATCTCCCCAGCCCTCCCCTGTCAAATTCTTAATTCAATTTCATATTACTTACTATATATAATAATATTACTCTAAGTTAATTCTTATGTGCAATAATATGATGCTATATTAATTGCATTAGTTAAAAAAAATGGCCCGATTGAATGTACTTTTACAAATGTGTATCCCATTGTCTAATTTGCAAGGGTGTTCTCCATATGCAAAAAGTGTGTTATCTACCAATGCTAGGCAGAGGCAGCCTAGAGACAGAGTTGTTGAGGGTGGGATCACCTTAGTTTGTTCAGGGTGGGATCACCTTAGTTTGTTCAGGGTGGGACCACCTTAGTTTGACTGCCTTTGTCAAGACTCAAGGAGGCATCTATGCGCTCTCTAGGTTGAGTGTGCCTGTGTGCATCTGACCCGGAGATTTAAATTGTGAGCCCTGCCCATGCCTCCTTGCCTCACCCTCCTTGTTCTAGACAAGGGCAGGCACCTTATTGTCTGTATGTCTCTCGATTCTGAACCTGCTACTAACATCCGGGAAGGGCTAAAGCTGAAGATCATCCCGCTCCCCTGCCGTCGTCACCTCAGTTTGTTCCAAAATTTCTACTATGCACTTCCTTGTTCTTTTCAGCTTCCTGTGCTCCTCCCAAAGTGAGCTGGGATAGGGAGGGAACTGGGAAGGAGAAATCATCAGGACAGCTGCAAAGCTAACATGTTAGTCTTGTCTGGCAGTAGGCAAGTTTCTCTGCCTCCAAATACTCGTTGATGTTTTAATATCCTTCCAAAAGATTATTTTTATTCTTTTTCAATTATATTGTTCCCATGTGTGTGTGCATGTGTGTGATACCCATGTGAATGCAGGCAGAGGCTAGAGGTGATGGGTCCCTTGGAGCTGGAATTACAGGCAGCTGTGAGTTTCCTTGTGCCGATGCTGGAAACCAAGCCCAAGTCCTCTGGAAGATCAGAAAGTGCTCTTAATTACTGAGCTATCTCTCCAACTGGTGGCATTTTTACTTGAAACATTTCTATATAAAGAAATAACTATCTCTAGGTAGGCAATATTCAAAGCAAATGTTAATTTTCTGGAATTCTTGATTCTTACCTGGTGAGAAATTTCTCCTAGACTTTGTAGTAAGAATTACTTTTCCCTTCCTATTTCCTCTAAGTTTACCCTGTCTTACCTGTCAAATAACAAGGACTTTGTAAACATTTGTTCAGCGAACAAACTTAAAGCCAAAGCTCTGATAAGAAGGTTGGACTTTATTTGGTAGACACTGGGGAAAAGCTTCAAAAATTACACTCGTATTTGGAAAGTTTTTGAAGTTTAGAGTTCCGAACTGGGTATGATACATGAACAAGGCAAAAGGAAGACGAAGATGGATCTTGATTTCCAGGCAATTACTGAGATCCAATCTCAAAACCAACCAAACAACCAACAAAGCTGGTATGAGGAGTTCTGTAGAAAAAAGATGTAGAAATATGGAGGGGGCGGATTTGTTGAGGGAAGGGGCTCAACAGGAGTGGGGTGCGTGAGAGGGTGGTGGGTAAACATTGTCAGCCCGCAGTACATGTATGTGTAAGATTGTCAAAGAATGAGTGAAAAAATGAAAATTCTGTTTAGGGGTATTTCCCTAGAAATATATAAAAGCAATCTTGAACAAAGACAGGCTTAAGAGCGGCGATTCTACAGTAATTCAGGAAGGAAATGCGGCTGAGAGAGATAAATCAGTAGCAATTCACGAAGAGATAGTGAGTGACTGAGCAAGGTCCCGACCAAAGGTGAGGGACAGAGAAGGAAACATTGACAAACGGGTTTCAAGTGGGCCGACAGGAAAATCCCAAATCAAAAAACAAAACTAAAAAAAAAAAAAAAAAAAAAAAAAACTGGAGGAAACCCAGTTTCGAACGTGATGATGGACTTAGACTCAGCAAACAGAACATGAGGGGGTGGACATTCACCTGCACGGGAAGCGCAGGAGTTCAACAGAGGTCAGCAGCCGCTTCATTAAATAAGATAACAGACGACAAAACGAGAAAGAGAGAGAGAGAGAGAGAGAGAGAGAGAGAGAGAGAGAGAGAGAGAGAGAGAGCGCAAAGCCGAGACCTCTGTGGGTTACTTAATATAGGAAAGAGGAGGTAGAAAAGGAGCCATTGAAAGAACCTTAAAGAAGGCAAGATGAAAGCAGAAGTTACTGGTCAAATGGACAGATTGTTCTGGAAATGCATAGTTAAATAAACCGAGAAGGCAGTCAGAAGAAGCTCTGGGATCGAACAGTCACAGACCAGATCCCAGGGCTGGGGAGATGATCCAGTGGCTTAGGCCTAGTGGAACACAGAGGATCCGAATTCAGGGCCCCAGAACCCACACAAAGCAGGATGTGGTGTCATGCATCTGTATTCCAGCGCTGCTACAGGGAGATGGGAGAGAGAAACTGGGACTCCCCAGAGCTCGAGAGCCAGCTATGCTGGTCTACACAGTGCAGAAAAGAACAAAACCAGGAGACCCTGTCCCAAGCAGGGTGGAAGACAAGGACCAACACTGGGTGCGGTCCTCTGATCTCCACGTGCGCAAAGGCATGTGTACACCTGCACGCATGCACACTGATACACACACACACACACAGAAAGAGAGAGATACAGAGAGAGAGATTAAAATAGTTAAATAAGTTTGAGGGAAATAAATGAATAAATTTTCAAAAATTTCTAGACAAGTTTTGCAAAACAAAAAACCAAAATAAAGAGACTATACCAACCCAAGGGATAAGGGTGAAAACGGTGTGGTTTTTTTCCTTCTACTTAAGAGCATACAGTTAGCCCTACACTTGAGTAAAAAAAAAAAAAAAAAAAAAAAAAAAAAAAAAAAAAAAAAAAAA
>NW_026068144.1:931984-1021979 GCF_014885135.2 Alexandromys fortis | reverse complement strand
ATATATATATATATATATATATATATATATATATAATTAAAAGTAAATAAATCTTTAAAAGAAAGACATGTGTGTCCCCTCCATGTTCAGAAAGAACAACGAAGAACCTGAGGTCTCTGTTCCCACCCAACTACTCAAGAAAAGGGTTTGTTAAATTATCTCACAGCCAGATCTGTCCATCTTCCGACCTTTGCCTCATGGTTTTCTAGAAATTTTAAGATAGCCATTGGCATGGTGGACAGAAAAAAAAATTACATTCCTTATCTCCCTACTTTGGCCAAACTATCAGCCAGTTCATCTTTTGTTATTAATTATGATTCCAATTTCTTTTGGAATACGGGGAAGCAAAGGCAATGGGCTGTGGACCTGAGTGATGGAGAGAATCTGGGGCTAACTGTCGAGATCAGTCTGTGCCTGCTCTGAGTCACCGTGCTGTATGGAAAATCATTGCTTTAGGGTTGTGCCTGGCTATGGATGACTCCTATAGGCAGCACCTGGCTTCATTTTGTGTGCAAGGTACAGAGGCAGAATACCCCTGCACCTCACTGTGCATATAGACCCCAGCACCCACCCATCACCATCCATGAGGCACAGGCTAATACTATGTAGTCCTGAGAGTAAACGGTACCACCTGTAAACTTAAGAAGGCAGACTGGGCCCATGTGTACACATAAGCATATTCAGTTCATCAGAAATATATGAGAGTTCCATGAACACACTAGACCAATGACGGGTACGACTTGTATCACAGAAAGAAGAGGATGCCCGATAGTGCAGTGGTAGGAAATTTTGTTGCCTTCCAATCGCAAGGCTTGGGTAGCGTCATGAGCACATGCTCTTCTTAGAGAGTCCCCTGTTGAGACAGGAAGAGGTAGTAGCACTTGTCACCTTGCAAGCATAAGGACTTGGGTTCAATTCCCAGAAGCCACATTAAAAAGCTGAGCATGTGCTTGTAATTCTAGCACCAAGGAGGTGGACACAGGCAGATAGATCCCTGGGTCCTGCTGGCTGCCTGTCTGTGAGCTTCAGATACAGTGGGAGACTCTGTCTCAAAACATAAGGTAGAGAGTGCCTGAGAAAAGCCATCCAGTGTTGACCGCTGGCCTCCATCTGCATGTGCACACAAGTGTACATACAAAAGGGAGAATCTGTCTTCTGTCCGGTCCCAATTAGCACATTCACCTCAGTATCCCTGATGACAAATATGTGGTCCCTCCAAACGTGTCTGCGCACTCCCATCTGATTTTCTCTGGCAGACGGTTCTGGCGAGCTTAGAGCTGGGCTTGGTTTTCTTGGAAGCAGTCAGCCCTGTTTACTGTCTCTGCACTTGGAGGGCAGCCCATCAGGCCTGGCAGGAGCTATCCTAAAGTGAGGGGAAAGAGGTTAAAGCTCTCTTCCCCCCTGAAAATTAGAATCTGCTGAGTTGTGCACAAAGGGGCAAAGATCTTCCCTCCCTGACGGTGGTCCATACTGAAGGTAAGATGAGACTGATGGAGTGTTTGTTTACATGCTCCACTGGCTCCAGAGAGGACTAGAAAGAACTTCGAGTTGCGCTGATAAATGCAATGACGTTCTGCTGCTGGATAGACGCATGTTTGTGAGAATAAGCTGATTCAGCATCTTGGAAAGCAGCGCCTACCCCTCCTCCCTCCTTCCTAGTCCTTTTCCCTTCTCTCTCCCCTTGTAACTTCTTCTCCTCACCCCCCATGTATTGAGCACACTGTGAAAAAGATAGCCCAGCCAGTAACTTGGACAGCTTAAACCTTGTCCCCAAATATGAACTCCCTTTCCATCCAGAGTTTGTTCATCTCTTTTACCTTAAAAGCCCTGGTCTTTTGGCTTCTCCAATGAGCCCGCCTCTTCCTAAGCTTGGAAAGCCAGCTGCCCAGCACATCTCCCTCAGGCTTCAGGCCTTGCAAATTTCTGCTTTTTCTAAACACAAACACAGGTCATGTTTTTGGTATTTACCATCCTGATTTAAATCAGAGACATTTGCTTGCATATCTTGCTTGCTCAAACACGGAAGCTTGAGAAGGGACTGATGTATTCTGGGAATATCCCTCATAATGGCTTACAGATGCTCAGTAACTACCACTTGTTTAATTCTTGTGCTAAAAAGTATTTCTGGCTCTTCTTTATTTACATTTCTATATAATTTTAAAAATAAAATTTCTACTTCATAAAATTAATAAAATAACAAAAACCCCTACTGGGTTTTGTTCAGGATTGCCTTGAACCTACAGATCTTTGTAGGGAAAAAATTCCAGCTATGTAATACTGAGCCTGATAGTCTGTGAGCATCTGTGATGGTCTGTAAGCATCTGTGATGATCTGTGAGCACCTGTGATGATCTCTGAGCATTTGTGATGGTCTGTGAGCACCTGTGATGATCTGTAAACACCTGTGATGATCTGTGAGCACCTGTGATGATCTGTGAGCACCTGTGTTGATCTGTGTGCATCTGTATTGATCTGTGAGCACCTGTGATGATCTGTTAGCACCTGTGATCTGTGAGCACCTGTGTTGATCTGTGATCACCTGTGATAATCTGTGAGCATCTGTGTTGATCTGTGAGCATCTCTTTGTTCACTGAAAGTATGTGGACATATAGGTGAGTTGGGGGTATTGTTCTTAAACCCTGAAGTTCATTTTGGTTGCTATCTGCACAGTCTACAGAACAGCATTTTTGTGGTTCTACATAGATCGTATTAAGTAGAAATACAGACAATACTTCTTCTTTACAAATGGATGTTTGAGGTCTTACTGACATAAGTGTGATTAAGGGCTGCAGTAAGAGCAGTAGATTGCCACCATTGTCAGGGAAAGGGGACTCATACAATGGTAGAACAGAGCAGATTTTGTCCAAGCCAGAGTGTAGCTACTTCACCTCAATTGCTAATCAAGGACCTCAGACACGCACATGGCATGGATAATAGGATTGGTCACAAGGCTCCATCATCATCTAAAATCACTGAAATGCTTTTGTTATTTAATTCTATGCTACAAGACCGCAAGCCAAATTTACAAGGGCTACTCAGAGACAACCCTAGTACCTCAGCTCATGGTAGCTACAGCCAGGTCAAGGGGAATCCCTAGAGACTGACAATACTTAACTGTTTCCTTTGCTCTCCATACTTCAGATGCATTCTTAAGTAGATCTACAGGTTTGAGCAGACTAAGGTTACATATTTTGAGCAATAGTATGTGGTGTACAATCATCAGGATGCCAGGAGGTCCCGTCAGTCATGCCACCCCTGTGCAGCTCTGTTAATTCAATTATTGGTTACAGAATAATGATAGTTCCTTGTGGCTCTAAAGGAAAATGATGGAATTTTTTCAGTCCCATTTTAGGTAACTATGAACTCACAGGTTTAAACCAACTGTAGGGTTTCAATGAATGATAGTTAGTACTCCATAGAACTCCTGTGAATTCTCTACCCTGCTCTTACTGACGAGTCCATGACACACTCTGTTCAGTTACTCTTCTCGAATTGTTCACATACATCTTGGCTTGTCTGAGCCCTTGCTTCTCAATACTTGGATCCACCAGCTGGGGCCATGCTTTAATACATGAATTTCCTAGAATTTTACATCAGGCTGTGCCCTACTCTAAGTTATCTCTTAGTGTGTAAAACAGTGGTTGGCAGAATGTGCCTTTTCCTGAGACATTCCATTTTACAAACAGCTTGAGTCCATTGGCTAGTGAAGGGTAATTCTGTATTCGTATGGACATATGAGCAGCACCGTCTGACCGGCACTGCCTGCACAGCACAGACTCATAAATGACCTGTCCCTGGGAGTTGAAATGGTACCCAAGGTTCTCGAGTTGGCTCAACAACTAAGAATATTTGTTTATTTTGCAGATGACCTAACATCAATTCCCAGCACCCACATGGTAGCTCATAACTGCCTATAACACCAGTTCCAGGAGATCCGATGTTCTCTTCTGGCCACTGTGGACACTAAGCATGTACACAGAACACAAACATACATACCAACAAAACACTCATAAAGATAGATAGATAGATAGATAGATAGATAGATAGATAGATAGATAGATAGATAGAAAGAACAAATCTTTCTTTAAGAAGATAAAGGACTGGACATGGTGCCGTTTACTTTTAACCCCACACTCAGAATGAAGAGGCAGTTGGATCTCCTTGAGTTTGAGGCCAGCCTGGTTAACATAGTGAATTCTAGTACAGCCAGTACTACATAGTGAGAACACCCAGCACTGTGACAGAGACAACCACTACTCTCTTACCTTTTTACCACTGCGAGTGCATGTATATGTGTGGTGTGTGTGTGTGTGTGTGTGTGTGTGTGTGTGTGTGTGTGTGTAGAACAACTCTTATAAAGAAAAGCACTTAATTGGGGGCTTGGATTAAAGATATGTGCTACCATGTTCCAATCCTTCTCTATTTAAGTCAGCTGATTTCAGCTTCAGATAAACTTTATGCTTACGATAGCAGGGGCAAGTTAAATGGGTTCCCACAGAGACAATCAAGCACTACCAGGGACTACAGCAAGTGGGGCTCCCAAAAACTCAACTTTTGTAAGAAGAGACAGACTGTGCCAATCCCAAGTGTGCTTCTTTGGCATAAAGGTTGATTTGAAAAATCAAGGATACAGGAGTAGCTCAGAAAACAGAAATTTCTCCTTAGTAATCAAAGCACACATGGATAACCTGACGCTCCTGTCAATGGAAAAGCCAGAGGTTTCTCTCTATCTCTGTAACAAACCTTTTCCTGGTTTAGGACATTTTCTGGGCTTCTCCCAAAGCTGACCTTAACTGAACTCCTCCTTGTTCTCCCTCTCCTTCTCTTTTACTTCATCAGTTGAAAGTCATATATCACTTCTTGGAGCTTTATTCATTTGTCCTGGCTGTGTTCCATGGGAAGGAATTGGAACTTAAATTTGAGTATCGACTGGCAGATCTACATGTGTGTTTCTCTGACACTGGCGAAGACAGAAGCTTCAGGGTAACCAAGCAACCCTGAAGACACAGAGCGATGTTCCCCTGTAAGCCAAGGAACTCCCTGTGGGCACTAATGTTACTGGGGAAACTGAAGTTTCCTTTTGATTCTTAGCCACACCGATAAAAGAATTTACAAACAAACTCGAAAGAAAGCCTGTGGATGCTTGCATTAAAAGAAAAACAACAGGATAGGAGAGCGGAAAATCTTGATAGCTGCCAGGAAAAGAGGGTGTGGAGAAAACTCCACGCCTTTTAAGTTAAGTGTGGAGGTCAGAGAAGCAGAGTGTCAGGGGAATGCTTAGGAATGCTGAGCTGCAGATCTGAGCTCAGAGGGGACAAGATTCCAGGTATTTGTGTCCAAGCGCAAAAGATTGTACCAGGGACACAAGGTTAAACAAAGAGACAGAGACAACTTATTAAGAAAGAAAAAGCACTCCCAAGGATGGGAATAGGGCACTGGATTATTGAGCAAGGAACAAGCCCAAAAGCTCTGACCCACATGGCACCTGCCCCTGTACAGGGCACGTACACAGCATGAACGCCCTCTCGGAGGTTATATAGTGGGTCTTTTCTAGGGTGTGCCTGGTTCATTAGGAGAAGCTCAGTCTGACGACACAGACACATGGGCACAGCCATGTTGCTGCCTGGGGTTGGTCTATAGATCCCATAGCACAAACCTGCCTTTGTTCTGTCTCTTGTATAAACCTTACCCTGCCTACTACAACTGCCTGCCTACAACTGGATAGTGACTCACGTTTATAGTAAAATAAATGTGGAAATAAAATTGGATATGTAAAAAAAGAAGTAGCAGCTCAGATAAGGAAGGGCTGGCCATTTTTCCTCTGCAAACTGGCTTTTTTTAAATGTGTGAATCATTATTTACCTTTCTCTAGACCCTTCTCTCCTGCCACACTAAGCTCTTCCTATATCACAAACTCCCCAGAGTTAGAGAGGAACTTGGGTCTCCCCCCCCCCCAAAGGAATTGCTTTCAGAGAAAGTCCCAGGCACAGACTCCCACAGTAAGGCCGGCAGGACTTTTCTTGGTCTGTCAAAGAGGTTGACACTGCGCAGGATCCAGAATTGATACGAATGATA
The DNA here is from genome assembly GCF_014885135.2 of Alexandromys fortis. Taxonomy (NCBI): domain Eukaryota; kingdom Metazoa; phylum Chordata; class Mammalia; order Rodentia; family Cricetidae; genus Alexandromys; species Alexandromys fortis. Next base: position 1,015,905 of record NW_026068144.1, on the reverse strand, counting down.
TGTTGAAGGGTTAAGATATTCAGTACAATAACAAAAATTGTTCTCTGTTTTGGTCAGCGTGTGTGTTGTCCATCTTGATAACAGAAAGCAGCAGCTGGCCTGATTGTTTTTTACACGAGAGAAACTTGTAGTCCCTGGGAACTTTAAGGCCACGAAATCTGATTAACATCCCACATCCTGCTTCTGGCTCTCCAGATTTCCTAGATAGACCCTGGCCAGGCACCCCTTCCTCCCTTTCATCTTTCTTACAAAGGACGAGACTGCCCCAAAGCACTTACATTCCTAGAGCCACCACATTGAGTGTTTTGAGGAAAAATACAAGTTGTCGGGTTCCAAAGAGGCAGTGATGCTTTGCCCTAAATACTAGATTTAAATCAAAAAGACTATCTTAATCTCCTGTAATGACTCGGGGGAAAATAGTGTCACAAGGCCTAACTCTTGCTTTGGAAGTCTTCCTAGAAAATTCCGATCACGTCCCTTACTGTAGACTGACCATAAAGAATAGCATTTAAAAATTCCAGTGGCCAGAAGGTTACTCTGGGCCAAATTCCTTTCCCTAACTCTTGTGATGTGCACATGACTCCAGCCGTCCCTAAAGCAGCTGTGCGGTTGCTGTTGAGAAATTCTCTGTAGAATTATCCAGCTTACTAGTAATTGTCGCTTGTTTGTCATCCCACCCCCACCCCCATGCAGAAAGTCTAAAGAGACAAACAAAAGGCCCCACCAAAGATAATAATTGCTATCAGCTGGAATCTTATATGATCCAGTAAGACAATGTTCTCAATTTTTCTCATATTAGGATTAATAGGGGAGGTTTGACAAATGTCATGTCTGGACACAACCCATGTGACCTAAATCATCACCCAAAGGGTGCGATCCAACTAGCAGAATCTGTATTTTTCAGATTCCCCTAGGACCTGGGGCCTATGTGATTCCCGTGTGTAGCTATGTTGTAGTACTAAAGGGAGCAGCAGAAATGATGATACAAAACTTTATAATGCAGGTTTCTAATAGAACAGTCTAGGGTTCTCTAGGGGAACATCAATAGAATGAATACGTATTAGAAGAACACCTATTACATTGGCTTACATGATACACTGGATAGTCCAACATGCCTCTTTACACACTGCAGAGTCCGACAACTTGGCAGCTGCTCAGTCCATGAGACTAGCTTCCTCAACAGTGCCCATCTGGTGCTGAAGGCCTGGAGGATTCTGGAGAGCTGCTGGGCTCCAGGCCCCAGGCCAAAGAAGCTGAGTCCCCACAATCACAACTACAGCAACAAGATAAGGGCAAAGGCAGGCAGAAAACGACAGCTTCTCCCTTGGACCTCCTTACATCTGCGCCACCACCAAAAGGTGCCGAACACTTCCCCTCCACCAAAGTTAACCCTCCCAAGATACATCTTTACAAATCTGTCGGGAAGTGTGTCTAAGTTAGGCCAAATTCAAACGGGTTGACAATCAAGATTTCCCATCATGCTTAGGGCTTCCTGTCGCGTCTCTGCTAAAATTTCAGTGTCGTTGTTGTGTGTCATTTTGTTGTTGGTTTTTTTTTTTTCTTTTGATGCCTGCTCTGAATGTGACAGCGATGTCGTGAGTGGAGCTGTAGATGGAGAGAGTCATATGGATATAGTTGAGATGATCCACCAGATATCTATAAAACTGTTGGGGTTTTTTTTGTTTTTTTGTTTTTTTTGTTTTTTTTTTTTTTTCATAGAGCTCATCTTTCTTAATAGAATGTAATCCCCCTCTGAGAAGGCGGATTCTGTATTTCACTGCATCCCCACGGCCAGTCTCTGAAATGATTTTCCTAGATATTGTGATAAAATAACCAGCAAAAGCAAGCTAAAGAAGGAAGGGTTGTTTGTTTGTTTGTGTTTGTTTGTTTGTTTGTGTCGTAGTTGGAGGTTATAGTTCACTGGGGCAGAGATTGAGGTCCATAGGCGTGGTGCAGACAATGAGGAAGGCTTCCGGTCAGATCACTAGGCCTAGTTCAGGGTCCCAGCCCAAGGAATGGTCCTCCTTTCAGTGGGCAGGTCCCTCCACCTCTGTTATCTTATTCAAGATGATCCTCCAGAGGCAGGCGGGAGGCCAGTCTCCCCAGGACTCCAGGTTTCAAGGTGACTGTTGAAATTAACCATCACATTACTCCACCTTGAGGACTTTTCTTCTTATCTCCTCCTCTTCCTAAGTGTCCTAAAGGTAAGAAGAGTGTTCCTGCTGTCTGCCTCTGCTTTTCTCCCTAAGCCAGCATGATACTTTATTGGTAGCCAATACTCGTGACCTACTCATAATGTTCCGTGGTTTTGTAAAACAATTGTATTTTTTCTCATCTAGCCTTTTAAAAGGGGATCTTGCACTTTTGCGAGTACATCTGGGGAAGAGAGCAATCCTATAAAAAGGTTGAAATCCAAATTACACTTTCAGTGACAAATGTTCCTTCTCCGTGACATTTATTAAATGTCAGCCGCACATCGAGCACTTGGCAGATTACACTTGCTTCTTTTAAAAACGCTCGAAGATGCAGACAAACCTACTGTTCTGCTCCTTCCAGCAGGGAGAGGGGTGATTGTGACCACCAATCTTACCTAAACACTTCATCAAAATGTTGTTAGTGTTTTGAGTCTCAGGGAAGTTTTTCAAAACATTAAGTTAATTTCAATAAAGGGAACTGTTTCTTAGCTGTCACACCCATTACTTCTTTAAATTATTTACTTAAAAGTAAACAGACTGGGTAAAGACATCCTGTCATCCTGGCTCACTCGGTGGTGTAAGTTCCCAAATGTTCTAAGTAGGAATCTCCCCTATTGACAGCAGAGCTGACAGAAACACAGAGACACAGGAAGGGGCGTGGCTCTCTGAGCTTCTTATCTTGTGATACAGTCTGTGAGGAAAGAGAGGCTCACTGTTTATGAGCCTGTAAATCAGCTCTTACCACACATCAGCTTCATCGCCCTGACTGTGAGCATTCCAGACTATGGGATATGAGGAGTACATTTCTGCTGCCGATACGTTGCATAGTATTTTGTAGTAAAATCCAAATGAGTGCTAGAACATGAATATGCTAATTTTGCTTACAGTCTATGGCTACCCTCCGGGGACCTTTCCTGCACTGAAGATGAGCCTGTCAGTGCGAACACACAAGTAGGGAGGGTGGGGTGTGCATGAGCCTTCTCCCTGGTGTGCCAGGCTCCCTGACAACTGTGATGTTCCTCTTACATTCTCACTTCAGTGCGTGTTATCAAAGACTAAGCTATTTACATATTTAGCAATTTGATTTCCCCCTTACTCTACGTCTATTGAGTTTAATTGATATGATCTCCAGCAAAACATTCTTATTTTTCTGTTAATTTCAGTTCAGGTAATCATTATCTTCTCTTTGGTATGTAATTATCGTGTTATGACTGGTTCCTTGGTCTTGAATGTCTAGATTCTGTACCTTAGCCAGAGTGGAATACCTAACTCATAATTATGACTTCACTCTCTTGATTGCAACTGTGCTTAACTGCTTTCTCTTGTCAAATGTCTAACTCTTCGTCTCTTACATTTTAGGTAACAGTATTAAGAAGTAGGGCAGGTGATTAGATCCATTCCTGGGGAGTAATAGGGCTGCCAGTTGCATGAAAGGGCTGGAGGGAGCCTTTTTGCCGCTCTTGCCCACCTTCCATGTGAGAGCCCCATAACCACACACTATCTGTGGACAATGAACATTCCAGTCTTCAGAAGCAAGAGCAAGTGGAAGCCGATTTCACTATTGATAAATTACCTAATCTAAGATGCCTTGCTGTCGCAGTGAACAAGGACTAAGATAAGCCCTTATCCCATCACCTTCAGCATAAAGCCAGAATGTAAGAGTTCAAGAGAAAAGTACAACTCCCCTGGTAGACTTCTAGGAAATAACAATAAGGTAAACATCACAAGTTAGTACTCGAGGGATTCAATGAAAACTCTACCTAGAAAAAATGACATAGCCCCAAAGACTCATCTCAATAAACAAGAAGTGAATAGAGCCTCTTCAAGAAATCAGAAAATACGAAATAAATCTAAACCACACAGAAAGACAGAAGCACAAAGATAAATATAAAAATGTACCAAGAAGCAGAAAAACACAACTAATAAATAAATAAATATAAAAGGTAAGCCTTTAAAAAGATTGGATTGTGTCTTAATTGTTTTTCTATTGCTTTGATAAAATACCACGCCCAAGGTAAATTACAGAATCATGTATCTGAGGATTCATCCAGGGTCGCATGACAGAATTGTCAGAACCCCCTGCCCACCCAGTGCTGTGGATTAAATCTAGGGTTGAAGCCATACAAAGTAAGTGTCCTACCACTGAATGTTATCCTCAGCCCTCGTTTTATGGTTTTAATTTTGGGATGAGTTCTCACTAAGCTGCCCCGTTTGGCCTCGAATCCATTCAATAGCCCAGGCAGGACTAGGCAGACTTGGAACTTAGAATCCTTCTGCTTCAGACTCCTGAGTGGTGGTTACAAGTATAGATGCAGCCACCGGATTCAGGAATTTGTCAGGAAACCCTAGCAAAACTCAGAATAATGAATGGAAAGCAAAAAACCATAAATATAATTAAATCCATAGATACAAAAGTCTATGTATATATGAAAATCTAGTATCCAATCTGAAGAAACAGCCCAGTGTGAACGCACATTCTAACAAATCCAAGTCTTTGGTTCAGTTACCAGCAATGCAGAATAAATAAATATTAAATCTGGTATTTAGTTCCCATTAGATCAGGCACACAGTCTCAGTGGGTGGACCAGCCCCTCACGGTCCTGACTTCCTTGCTCATCTTCTCCCTCCTTCTGCTCTTCAACTGGACCTTGGAAGCTCAGTCCAGTGCTCCAAAGGGCACAGTCATTAAGACAAAGAGGTAACCTACTGAATAGGAGATCTTCACCAACCCCACATCAGACAAAGGTCTGGTCTCCAAAATATATAAAGAACTCAAGAAACTAGACATTAATTTTTTTTTTTTTTCTGAGACAGGGTTTCTCTGCGAAACAGTCCTGGCTGTTCTGGAATTTGCTTTGTAGACCAGGCTGGCCTCAAACTCATGGAGGTCCACCTGAAGGGCATGTGTCACCACCGCCTGGCAGGATTGTGTTTTGATGTTTGGTGCCCAGCTGGTGGCACTGTTTGAGGAGGTTTGAGGAACTCTGGAAGTTGGTACCTAGCTGACAGAAATAGGTCCTTAGAGGAGGCTACACCTGACCACTGGTTCCCACAGCAAGCTGCAGAATAAGGCCTGAGTAACTGAGCCACTATTCACATTCCCTGGCTACCTCAAAGAACTGGGACTTCATCAAGTCTAATGCAGGTGAATTTGAAGACATGGTAGCTGAGAAGCAGCTCATTGTTGTTGGATGTTTCATCAAATATATCCCGGTGTGGTCCCCTGGACAAGTGGCAGGTCCTGCACTCCTGAGGGCTCCCACCGTTCTATGTTGCACTCCACCAAATCCTGTTCAGTAAGAAACCTCACATCTAGTCAAAGTCATTAAAAATTTCATTTATGTAATTATGGGCATGTCTATGTGAGTGTATGCCACTTGTGGGTAAGTGCAGTAGAGGCTGAAAGACAGTATTAGATCCCTTAAAATAGAGTCAGATACAGCTGTGAGCACTTGGTATGGGTGCTGGAAACCGAACTCTTCCAAGGGACCTCTGGAAGAGCATCAAGTGCTCTTAGCTTTTCTTACCATCTCTCCAATCCCCATTATTTCATATCTTAAAAAAAAATAAATAAAGTCCACATGGCCTAAAATTTTAAACATAAGAAAATGAAATCACAAAATACTGAAAGAAAACACATCTGCCAAAGGGATATTCTTGGCGTTGATAAAACATTCCTAAGAATAAGATGACCAGAAGTCATAACAAAGATCAAAGCCTGAAACTACATTGGCTTAAAGTATCTCTGCATCTCTACATAAGAAATGGAAACAAAAATTAAAGGGGTAGGGTTGAGAGATGGCTCCGAGGTTGAGAACATTGACTGTTCTTCCAGAGGTCCTGAATTCAAGTCCTAGCAACCACATGGTGGCTTACAACCATCTGTAATGAGGCTTTATGCTCTCTTCTGGTATGCAGGCAAACATACATGTAGAACACTGGATACATAATAAATAAATCTTTAAAAAAATTAAAAGGGTAATTTCTTATTAAAAAAAGAAGCACCTATAAATCAACAATATAACTTCTGTCAAATTATTAAAGAAATGTAAAAAATGCAACCAGTAATTCACAGACAAAGAAATACAGTTTTAAGATTTGTGAAATTTTATTCTATTTCAAACTTAAACACAGTAACACAAATGGAAAGGAAACTATAAAAAGCAAACTTTGATATCTTTCAAAAAGGGAAAATTTAATTAAAAACTGTATTGTTAAAAATGTGGGAAACCCAGCTTCTTAAGCTGCAGATAGCAGGCTGTGTGGGAACAAGTTGTCTGCAGAGAAATTCATCAGTGACATGTCTTTTGCAGAACTAAAATCTGATGCACACCTTATCCACTGCCCCATTGCTCTAAAGAGACACCATGACCACGGCAACTCCTCTCAAAGAACTCATTTAACTAGGAGCTCGCTTACAGTTTCAGAGGCCTAGTCTGCCATCTGAATCATGGTGGGGAACTCGGTGGCAGGCCCAGCACTGGGGAAGTAGTTGAGAGCTGCACCCTGATCGGAAGGCAGATGGACTTCTGAAACCCCAAAGCCCAGTGAAACACTTCCTCCAACAAGGTCACACTGCCTAATCCTTTCAATTAGTGCTACTCCCTGGTCACTAAGCATTCAAATGTATCTAAGTCTTTGGAGGTCATTCCTATCCAAACCACCTCAATGCGCGTACTTTGGATCAGCAGTGTATCCAGTATTCATCTTACATATAAGACACGTGTTCTTACATGTGTGAAGTGACACAATGGACACAAATGACAATTACATACATATTGGTATGATGACAGAAAGGCTGTACGCATTTACTGGAGTGAAGGGTTAAAGAAATTATGATGTATTATTGTTGTATTCTAAGAAGAACTGATTTTTTATGTATTAAAATGGGAAGACCTGGAAATGTATTATGACAAATAGAGAATACGTTTGTTACCTCCTGTGGGTGGGAAACATACAAAACTAGATTTTTTGGGGGGGAGGGGGTTTCTGCTTACAACTTTATATATATAAATATATGTGTGTATAAATATATGTACACATTATTTTGACAAAGCTGTATGTATTTGTCCTGTACAACATGATAGTTTAAATATAAAATATGGAATGACTAGGCTTAGCCAATTTATAAATGAAATATCTCACATACTTGCAATTTTTATAAAATATCTCCATTGTCTGAAGACAACTTTTTTAAAAGCACAACACATTAGTAGTCAGTCATCATGGTATATAGTAGCTCTCTTAACCTGCCTCACTGCAATAACCCAGTCTCCCCAGGTCTCACTAACCCCGCAGCCCAGGACAGTCTCTTCTACTTTTCATTTCTGTGATCCAACGTGCGTATGAAAAAGGGTTAACATAATTAGTCTTCATGGACCTGTAGACACGGTGAGGTGACGTCTCACAGGGTGCCACGGAGATGGCGCAGCAGTCAGACGCTCCTGCCGCCAACACGGATGAGCTGAATTCTGCCCCCAGGTCTCACATGGTGGAAGGTGAGAAGTGACTCCTGAAACTTGTCCTCCGACCTCCATGTTCACACTATGGCACACACACACACACACACACATGCATACACGCAGACACACACACATGCATACACACAGACGTGGCAACCGCATCACACCACACGCAGACAGAAGTCTGAGTGAGGACTGGAGGAAAGGGAAAACTTACACACTGTTGATGGGAATACAAGCTCATCCACCCCACCAGAAAAGCAATATATAATCACATGACTCAGAGATTCACCTACCCGGTCTGTATCCAGAGGAAATAAAAGCAATATGTCTAATAAAAACTCCCATGTTCATTAAAACGCTGTTCACATAGTTTATTAAAAGATAAGTTTACTAAAAGCCTGTCCACTGTTCCCAGTGGAGTCAACTTTAGTGTCCATCGGTGGAGACGTGGATAGGTGGATAGGGGACTGTGATTGATGTCCCTCTGAGGCCAGTGAAACGCTACTCAGTCATGAGGAAGGCAGTCCTGTCATGTGTGACGACATGAAGGAATCTGGATGTTACTGTGTTACGTGGAATAAAACAAAACAGACGGGAAGACAGTGATCTCACTAGCTGTGGAAGAGCTGTGCCTACTTTAGGGTGCACTGGTCATTCCTACTAGACTGACTCCTCAGATGACAGAGCCCTCAGACTAAGAGTTAGTGATTCTAGGAGAGAGAGAGAGAGAGAGAGAGAGAGAGAGAGACAGAGAGAGAGACAGAGAGAGAGACAGAGAGAGAGACAGAGAGAGAGACAGAGAGAGAGACAGAGAGAGAGACAGAGAGAGAGACAGAGAGAGAGACAGACAGACAGAGACAGACAGAGAGAGAGAGAGACAGAGACAGAGACAGACAGAGAGAGACAGACAGAGACAGACAGACAGAGACAGACAGAGAGAACCTGATCATTAAAGGACAAAGACGAGCGAGGACATCCTTTCCCTGTGTCCCTAGGGTACCTTTGAACTTTTGAGTACAGGTATGAATTGTTTTTCCGAATAAATAAAAACCAGTTTAAAATTTATCCATTGAGAATCAACAGAAAGCATTGATTTTTTTCAGTCCCAAAATGGGATTCCTGCACTGGAGAAAATTCGAGCTGGGGAATGGAGCACGGAGGGAAGGGTCTCAGTCTTTGGCGCTGATTTTTCTGGGGAAAGGAAGCCTGCTGCAATTGGTTTTGATTACGTAAGGAGCGGAGCGCTGCAGGAGAAAGCACTGCCGACCAGATAGATTTGTCTCTGCTGAGTCTGCAGCGAGGAATTAGGGCAGAAGGGACAGGAGTTAGAAAAATAGCGGCGGGAAAGTGTTCCGCGCTGTTGGTCTGGGTCGGGGCTGGAATACTAGGTCACTGGACCGTGTTGTTGGGGGTGTTGCTTCACGTTGTCCTTATCTTATCTGTGTGTTGTTCAAACACTGGGAGAGCCTCCGGGGTTACTTCAGGCCACCGAGAATATGAGCGTCAGGTCACTGTGGGGCGCGGGTTAGCCTGCTTTCATATCTAGGGGGCACTGGGCACCACTGAGGCAGGTAGTGGGCATGGGGAAGACAGGGAGCACCACAGAGGGCAGCTTTTCTAGGAGCATTTAGAACGGACTCTAGATCATCTCCAGCTATGTCTAGAGGGAAATCCCAACCCTCACAGGATGAGTGGGAGAAAGTGCTGGGTTATTTTTGAAAAGGAGTCAAAGCAAAGTTGACAGAAATGAAGAGGAAGGCAAAGCGGATTGACTTCCTGGTGTTGTCCCTGTTGAAATACTGAGGAGGCAAAGACTTGAATTTACCATCAAATTCTCTCCAAGGATTGATTCCCTGGTTCCCGGCCCCTCGGTTTGATTTTTTTCCGAGTCACCCAGTGCCAAGTGCACCTGCACATTCTCTCCTTGGTCAGGGCACCAGAAAAGACGTCCATGCAAGGCGGGTGCGGCTGAACTTCCTTGGCCTCTCAGAAACGCTGAGGACAATATGGACCCTCTCTCCTGCCAGGAGCTCAGGTTAGGACACAGGCGGAAGAGGTATAAGCGCCTTGGGGAAAATAAACATTTTCCCGTTGCTGTGGAGCTTGTTATTTCTCACCTTAAAAGGTTTTGAGAGAGGTACCAGGGGGATGAAAACTCGAGCCCAACTCCTGCCGCGAACACAAGCAGACAGGGACAGCAAGGGGCCTGTGTCACTGGGAAAGGTGAGCCGGAACTCAGCTCTAGTTTCCCAAAGCCGAGGCAGCTGAACTGCAACGTCCCCTGGGAGGTCCCTTACAGATGTGGATTGTGAAAGCGACCCAAAGCGACCTGCTTCTGGGAACTGGATTTGTCTGGAAGGGAGAAGAACTTTTTGGGACACAGGAAAGCTCGCAGCGAAGCTCCAAAATCTAAACTCAGGAAAGTACTAAACTTTCCTCCACTCTAAACTTGACCTTCGAACCTCATGCAGGACTTGCATTAGAGCAGGGCTAGCCCAAGAGAACGTAACGACGTGGGCGGGGTGGGGTTGAGCTGTCGTTGGCTGCTACCTTGCTCTGCTCCTCGCTGGGTCATTTTCACAGTTCTCTAAGCCCCAGCCTAACGGTTATTCCTCGCCCATCTGCTTGGAGCCCTGTCCCAGCAGAACAGCAGTTACACCACGTACTTCTCCTCCTGCTCGGGCTGATTTCCAACAAGAGAGTGTAATGAACTCTGCAAGGAGCTCAAGGGGGGAATGGTGGTGGGGTTCAAAGGCCCGGGTTCTGGTGACTCCAGAGCAGAGAGACAGCACATCTGGATGTGATGGATTTTCTACAGCCCTAGGTATGAGTCTAAATCCTGTGGACATCACTAACAGCCCAGGAGACTCAGATATGATTATAAGGGAGAAGAAGGGACACTCGTGAAACAGGAAACCCTTACTTGGTACAAAAGGGGCCTGCTTTCTGTTTAAAGCAAGCCGGTCACCTTCACAAAAACCTTTCAGGATCTGTGAAAGCCTTTCTATTTTTATGTGTAGGAATCCCAACCTTACTACTGAAAGACCTCCAGAGTGGGGAGACTCTCACTCAAGTGTCGGGATAGCACGATCCCCCCCCAGGAACTCACCGCAGACTGTCGTTGCTGCAATCACAAGGGGTTTATTGACAGGACGGGAACCAGTGCACTGGTGCCAAAACTCATTTCCCACGCACGGGAGGAGAGTTCGACCCGAGTGGCTGGGAGAAGGGGTATTTAAGGGAAGAAACCACAACCCAGTAACCCAAAGGGAGTACGGAGGGCATCATTGGAAAATTCCGAAAATACCAGTGATCACTGAAAATTCCGAAAATACCAGTGATAATCACTAGTGGGTCACTCCCTGTTTCTCAAGATTATTCTCAAGATTACAGTCTAACTTTATCTTCAGCCAGTTCCCAAAAGAGAGTCACTGAACTGGTTAATCTAGATTTCTGATTCTTTTCTCCCTGCTTAGATTTTTGGCTCTATTTTTTCTGCTGGGAGGGGTCTGGATTTATCCAGGTCTTTCACCACAAAATAAAAATATGATAGTATGTCCTCAATCTACAGTAAATATTTTTATTTGGAAATGCATTCTATGTTTACAGCTAATTCATATTTGGTTCCATCAAGTTTATTTAGAAAATGGGGTGTGTGGGGCTAACCTGAAATTGTGTTTGACTTGAATGGAGTTTCTGTTTGTGTGTTCAGATAGCATCTCATGGTGCTGCTCAACCTGTCCTGGAACTCACTATGTAGACCAGATGGCCTCAAACTCAGAGAGATCCTCCTGCCTCTGCCTCCCAAGTCCTGGAATTAAAGGTGGATGTCATTATCCGCAGCCCTTGCTTTTGGTATTGCAATAGACTATCTTTTGTTACTTCTTTAACAATTCCAACACTACATCTTGATCACATCCATCCATCATCAATTATCCCCTCCCACTCCCCCAAAGCATCCTCAATATCTCCCCATCCCCTGCTTTATGTCCTTTCCCCGTTATTATATTGTAATAAGGTTTTATAGGTATTCTTTTTCACCTTTAAAAATTAGTGTTTTAGGTTAGCAGACAGATAGTGGATTTCGTCATGGAATTTCCATACACATATGCAGTTATGCTTTTTCCATTGTCTTCACTGTCCTCCACCCCACCTCAGCCGTCCTCTTGCTGGTCCCTCTCTTTCCCCATAAAGCAAGCCCTAGATGAACTTTCCTTCTCTGCTGCTGATGTTGTGGGGTATTCACCAGAGAAGTCCACTTGGATGCGGGTTCCAGCCATTAGAAAGTCTTCATTACCCAGCCAGTGACTACACCGGGTGTTTGCGGCCCAAGTGCAGTTCTGAGCCTTTCATGGGATGAGCTTTTCAGCACAAAAACCGCATACTGAGTTGACGCAGCCCAATTAGCAAGAACAGTTAGCCAGAAGCAGGACTGGAGAAGCTAAACAGGAAGGTGAGTACAGTTAGGAATTTCCCCAGAACTAAGGTCTTTGTCCTTGTTTAGGCAGGTGCTGCTGTCTAGGTGCTACGTTCCAAGGCCTGAATCATGGCATCAGTTGTGCTAAGGTTGGGGGCCTACTAAGGTCTGGGGCCTGTTACATTCCCCACTGGTTCTGTGGGCACGAGTCAAATTGTGGGCTTCTCTGGGAGCAGGAGGTGATAGTGTCCCCTTAGTTCTAGTAGTTCAACATAATTTACTCATTTTTACACAGCTAAGTAGGCAGCTAAGCAAGCAGGGTCCTATAGTGAGATCTAGGAGCAAAAGGGTTGTATGTGGGAATCCTAACCTAGCCAAAAAATACAAATATGATAGTAACCCCTAGCCATGGCCATAAGAAGAGTAGCCAATCAGGGGGACCAGGAGAACATCAGTTGGCCAGTTGATAGATTCCTGATGTCTCTTTTTTTCCTTTCCTTTTTTCTTTCTTTCTTTCTTTCTTTCTTTCTTTCTTTCTTTCTTTCTTTCTTGTTGTTATTGTTTGCTTGTTAAATGGTTATTTCTGATCGTGGCTAAATTTTAATCATTCCTGACTGATTGGCATAGAAGCAACAATTTTTTCCAGTGTCATTCAGAGATATCCTTGTCTCATAAAGAGGTTCACTCTTCGATTCTGAAGAACAACCTTGGCTATGGAATCTAACTGGGCTTCCAGATCAGAAGCAGAATTTTTAGACAGCACAAGGTTTACCTAAATATTGAGTCTAAAGTTTTTGTTCTCCATAACTAGACTGAAGTTCCAACTGCAGCAAAGCCCACAGTGCCTGTCCCACTAACAGGGGAATGAGAATGGGGCCAGCTCACCATGCACAGGGAAGCAAAAAGTCTAGGTATAAATCCACCTGTGGATTAACATACATGAGGATGCAAAGGATGCATTTGCCAACTTTGATGGAGTGGGGCTTTGTGCTTATATCGGCAGGCACTGCTGCCTACATGCTGGGTTTTGAGGCCTGAATGGTGCTTTCATCTTGGCGTTTGTTGTGCTTATGTCTAGGAATCTGTTACACTGGCTTTCCTCTCCGAGTCCTGGATTGAGTTCACCTACTTTGTTGTATACTCTATGAAGCCATTGATCATTTTTATTAGCATACTTTTTTCACATCTTCATCCAGGGATTTCCAGCCTTTCTGGAACCTGTCTGTCTGATGTCCCCACCAACACATTTGTGAATGTTCTTACCTGTGACTGTCCTGGAACTAAAAGCATCTGCAAAAGCACTTCCACAGTGCAACATCATTCATGGAAATGAATCCATGTTCCCATGCATGGTTACTCATGATTGGCTTAGAATAAATGATCTCTTATTCCTACTGGAGCAAGAGCTATGTTTATATTAATAAAAGAAATCAAGTGTATTAGCCATAAAGTCAGGACAAACTTTTGTAAAAATATAGTTAGGTCAGCATAGAGGTTAAAGTCAGCTGACAGATTGTTTGCTTGGTATATATGAAAACTTATAACAATCATGCCTGTAAACCCACCACTCAGGAAGTGAACCAGAAGGTTAAGGTCATGGTCACCTACACAGCAAGTTATAAATCAGCTTAGGCTAAATGAAACAGTGCCTCAAATATAAAAAACATGTACGTGTGTGTGTGATTACTTGGAATTGACTCTGATAGAGCTAATCCGATGGTTCAAAACCTGCCTAGAAAGTGATTATTAAAATTCATTGCATTTATAAATAGAATTATGAAACAAAGCATAATTTAAGCTAGACTTAAAGAGAATTAAGTTTTAAAGCTTATTGTGATAATAAAATAATAGTCAAATTCATTCGAAGTAGCCAATACTAATTTTTGCTATTGCTCAAAGGCACCCATGCACATCCATCAGCGTGTGTCTTCTAAGTCCCTCTCATTCTTCTCCAGGTCTCTAATCCCCAGCTTTATCTGCCCTAGGGTCTTGGTGGTGTTAGCCCATCAGGAGCAAGAGCTCTGACTGTAGACTCAATGTTCTCTGAAGATCGACTTTCTCCTAGAAGCAGATGACCAGAAAACATGTTTGGAGACTTTTCCACATAGATCCATCTGGGGAGGGGCATGGGGGAAGGACTACAAGAGAAGAAAGAGCTTTGTGTAAACAGCAACATGAGGCTGAAAGGATGGCTCAGTTGTTAGAGAGATTATTGCTTTCCCAGAGGACCAAAAACTCAGTTCCCAGCTTCCATGTCAGGTTGATCACAACCATCTATAACTCCAACTTTAGGGGATCTGATGCCCTTTTTTGACCTCTGCTGAGATCCACACATGTGTGACACACACTAACACATACATACATAAATAAAAGAAGTTTAAAAATCATTCATAAAAGATTCAAAACTAAGCTGGGCAGTGGTGGCACATGCCTTTGATACCAGTACTTGGGAGGCAGGTGGATTTCTGTGAATTCGAGGCCAGCCTGTTCTACGGAGCTAGTTTTAGGACAGCTAAGTCTACATAGAGAAACCCTGTCTTGAAAAATAAAACAAAACAAAAAAGAAAGAAAGAAAAAGGATTTAAAATATATAAAGTGAAGAAATAGTTGAGAAATATACTCGACATTGGTCTCTGGCCCCCGCATACATACATACATACATACATACATACATGCATACATGCACATGTTACATACACACACAAACTGCAATGGACTACCTTCATATGTAACATATTAAAGATTAATAATTCTGATGTAAGGCAGGAGAGATAACTCAGGGGGTGAGAACAGTGGTTGCTCTTCCACAGGACCAGGGTTCAGTTCCCAGAACCCACGTGGCAACTCACAATTGTCTATAACTGCTGTTCCAGGAGATCTGACGCCATCTTCTGCAAGATCCTGCTTGCATCATGCAACCACACAAATATATACATAAAATAAAAAGAAAAACAAATAATTTGTCTTCCTTGGGGTTTCTGTTGCTGTGAAGAGACACCATGACCATGGCAACTCTTATAAAGAAAAATATTTAAGTAGGGTGGCCCACTTAGAGTTCACAGGTTTAGGCTATGATCATCATGGCAGGAAAAAAGATAGCATGCAGTCACACATGGTACTGGAGAAGGAGCTGAGAGTTCTTACATTGATGTGGGAGTGATTTGATATAGATATAAATAATTTACATTGGTATGGATTTTATGGTCAATTTTGTTATATGTATGTGTATTTCTGATCTTGATTAAGGTATTGTAATTGTGTAGTTCATTTAAAATGTAATATATAATTAGAAATATAGATTGTTAATAGATAATCATAATAGTCAAGTTGTAGTTATGTTAGTTAAGATTTTCTATATGTACATAGATATATGTTAGATAGACATTCTTCATATCTCTCAAAGACTACAAAATATGACAATTAAAATATTTTAATAACTTAGGACTTTTCATGACAAGGAGACACGTCTGCTCCTGGCAACACCAGCTACTTCAAGAGGAAGATGGACATCAAAGAGGATTCTTATGGAGTTTGATAGCCATTTGGGCAAGAAACTGTTCTTGCCTGGACTGTTGCATAAACTAAACACAGAAAACCCACAAAGAGAGGACTGCTAAACTTGCCTAAAGGTGAGATGGTCTTTCGGGGTTCCTGATTCATAAAAGAGTCTGCGAGACATTCTACAGGACACAACAAAAAATGACTAAACTGTCTTTGGAATTTCCTGCTTGATGAGAATGTCTGCTGGATACTATGGGCCTGTAGGCCAAGGAGGGAGGCCGCGACGGTACAGAGATTCTTTCGGTGACTGTCCAGGCAGCGAGATGTCTCTGTCATTTCTAGAGTTTTCTTATTTCTTGTTTACTTAGGTATTATTATATCCTTCTGGAGTCTTTGATGAAGTTAAAAAATAAATAGTTATAGTTTTCCTTAGTTATGATAAGAGATAAAATAGATATAAATATTGTAACTGTAATTCTTACTTGATAACTGTTTTGTTATATGTAATTTTACTATGTTAAAGTTAAAGCCTTTCTTTTTTGTTTAAACAGAAAAAGGGGAAATGATGTGGGAGTGATTTCTTATTAATAAAGAAACTGCCTAGGCCCCTTGATAGGCCCACTCTTAGGTGGGTGGAGAAAACAGAAGAGGATTCTGGGAGAAAGAAGCTGAGTCAGGGAGTCTCCATGATTCTCCCGCTCCATACAGACGCAGATTAAGATCCTCCCTGGTAAGCCAGCTTGCGGGCTACACAGAATATTAAAAATGGGTTACAACAATATGTAAGAGCTAGCCAATAAGAAACTAAAACTAGCCGGGCCAGGCAGTGTTTAAAAGAATACAGTTTCCGTGTAATTATTTCGGGGCATAACCTAGCCATGTGGGTGGCCGGGTGCCGGGGACACAGCCCCGCCGCTTCATATTTCAACATTACATTTTGATCCACAGGCAACAGGAAGATGTCTGAGACACTGGATGTGGCATGAGCATATATGAGGCCTCAAAGCCTACTCGCACAGTGACACACTTCCTCCAACAAGGCCACAACCACTCCAACAAAGTCATACCTCCAAATAATGTCATTCCCTATGAGCTTATGGGAGGGGGTCAATGACATTCAAATTACTACCTTTTTTTAATGAAACCATTTATTAAAGAAAGAATTTTGATGCTATTAGTCTCGAAGAAGATGTAGAAAACTTGAAAATATAGTACCATAGCTGAGATTAAATTTGTATAAAAAGACCACTAAAACATCTTCACAGATAACAAATTACCCCATGATGCTATGCTGAGATTTTCATATAAAAAACAATGTAATGGAAATGGAAATATAGATAAACTATACTGCAATACCTAAGTCAACATTAAAATAGAAACACAAGCTGAGTATGGTGTGCTTGCCTTTAATCCCAGCACTTAGGCAGCAGAAGCTCTCTGAGTTAAAGGCTATCCTGTTCTGCAGAGTGAGTTCTAGGACAGCCAGGGATACACACATAAACTGTCTTGAAATAAAACAAAACACCCATAAATACAAAGGCAAGGTACAGAGACCTGTAGACAGCATGTGGGCTGGCTAGTCATTTGTCAATTTGAATCAAACCTAGATGTATCTGAGGAAACCACAACTGAGAAAACATCTCCATAAGACTGGCTGTAGGTAGAGACCACAGCGGAGTACTGAACTGAGCTTCCAACATCCAGCTGAAGAGTGGGAGGAGTAAGAATACGTGTAAAGAGGTCAAGACCATGATGGGTTTACCCGCTGAAACAGTCTACCTAAGCTAATGGGAGCTCAACAACTCCAGTAAGACAGAAAAGGAACCAGCATAAGACCAAACTAGTCCCTCTGAATGTGGGTGACAGTTGCATGGCTGGGGCAGACTGAGGGGGCACTGGCAGTGGCACCAGGATTTATCCCTACTGCTTGTACTGGCTTTTTGGGAACTCGTTCTCTTTGGATGGATACCTTGTTGGGCCTAGATATAGTAGGGAGAGCCTTGAACCTTCCACAAAGCAATATGCCTTACCCTCTCTGAGGAGGGGATGTAGGGAGTGGTAGGTGGAGGACATGGGAGGAGGGGAGAGAGTGGGAACTAGGATTGGTATGTAAAATGAAAAAAAAAGATTGTTTTCCTTTTTAAAAAATAAAATAAATTAAATTAATAGGAAAAAAAGATTGGCCTGTGGGACATTCTGAATTAGTGATTAATGTGGGAAAACCTGGCTCACTTTGGGCAGTGCCATCCCATCGTAAGTGGTCCTGGGTGGTATGAGTAAGTAGGCTGAGAGAGCCATGAGGAGCAATCCAGTAAGCAGTGTTCCTTCATGGCATCTGCATCAGCCCCTGCCTCCAGGTTCCAGCCTTGTGTTCCTGCCCTGACTTCCCAGAAAATGAACTACAAACTGTAAGATAAAACAAACACTTTTTACTTAGTTGCTTTAAGAAATTAAATTCACCCATTTCTATTAATCTATGTATCACCACGAGACTGTGGCTTGTCAATAATGTTCGGGTATTTTGTCCTTCATCAGTTACATGGCATCTCCTTGACTCCACCTACTCTTTCTATATATCTCTATTCAGATTTCCTGCCTGCTAAATCATTGGTTGAAACAGCTTTATTCATTAGCCAATAAAAGCTACACATATACAAAAAGACATACCACATCAGACAGCATACACTATTAAGATATCATTTCAAATCCACAAAGCAGTACTTCATATGGCTTAGTAGATTAGATAAATAAACAACTTAAATTTTAAGTCACTATACTCAGTTACTAACAGGGATGACTTCTAGGGAGTATGGGGTGGGAGAGAAGAAAATGGGAGGAATGAGGAACAACGTGAAGCTTTGCCAGATATCTGTAATGTCATAGCCTTAAAAAAAATCCACTGAGAAAATATAATGGAATGTCCAGTGTCCCTTTAATGCAGTCATGGCATGTGACCATTATTATTTGTCTTGGTTTTATATTTAAAATCGTCAAAGAAATTAGAAGAATAAAAGCAACAATAAAATATAATGTATAACATCAAAATATATATTTCATATCAAAGTACAAAAAAGAAATAAAAAGAGTGTGTTGTGTCTTTGCTGTTTGATTTTTTTTGTTTGTATGTGCAAGCTATGGACAGAAATAGCTTTCCATGAGTTTGATATGATCAAGGGTGCCGGGAGCTGGGCAGTAGGAATGGAATTTGGCAGCGAAGGAACAAATAATCCCTAAGCATGAGAGAAGGTGGATGTGGCAGTCCAGTGGTATCATGTGTTCTTCTTCTGCTTCGACAGACATTCCAAAGCATGACTCAAACAAATACCTTCAACAGCTGCTTGCTGCTGCCATTGTTGCTCTACGCACTTACTTCTTTTTCGTCTAACTTGGAAGACACAGAAGTTTGACTTGAACCATCTGACACCTGGAATCATATCTGTGACGAGATAAACACTGTTCCAAGTCATGAGAGATTATGAGATGCAGAGGGAGAATCCTCACCAAAGCCGGGAAATCTGGGTCTTGATCCAGTCTTAACTACTGTGAGAGGTCTATTAACATAATTTCATTGATGATGTGGGCTTTTCTTCTACCAGTTAAATGAAGGAATAAATTCAATAATAAATACATCTAAGGTCATCTTGGGCATCAACGTGGTATAATTAGCTAGTTCTTGGTGCTGTAACTTTTATACTCTGAACAAATCAACCAAATAAACATATGTTAGTTTCAAGTGACAAAAGAGAAAACTTTAGAATCTGAAGCTAAAGCAATATGTTTCTGCTTTTGTCTAACATTTAATTATTTATTTTGTGTGTGGGGGTACACATGCATGCCATGGGATACAGGTGGACATCAGAGGACATCGTATGGGGCTGGTTCTTTCCCTCTACCATGTGGGCCTGAAGGCTATAACTGAGGTCATCACAGTTTGCAGCAGGTGCCTTTAACCACTGAGCTTTCTTGATTGATTGAGTTTCTGTTTCATTTGTTTGTTTTTATTAATTTTGTCAACAAAGAACAATATGAGAACTTTCTGAGATGAAACCCCACATTCATGGAAATTAGGTCTAGTGTTTGTTTTTGTTTTCTTGTTTGGTTGTTTGTTTTGAGACAAGGTGTTTGCTTCATAGCACAGGTTGTTCTGGAATTCACAATTCTGTTATCATAACTTCACAAGGGCTGAGGGTATAAGATGTACAGCCAGTTAAGCATCACACATTTTTATGGACCTTTTAAAATATTTTTAAGGGCTGGAGAGATGGCTCAGTGGTTAAGAGCATTGCCTGCTTCTCCAAAGGTCCTGAGTTCAATTCCCAGCAACCACATGGTAGCTCACAACCATCTGTAATGAGGTCTGGTGCCCTCTTCTGGCCTGCAGACATATACACATACAGAATATTGTATGCATAATAAATAAATATTTAAAAAAATATTTTTAAATTATATTAAGATAAATCTAGAACAGCCTTCCAAGAAAAGCACACTTGAGTAAGTACCATAAAAGAGACCTGTAGCTTGAATTCTAATGGGTCTTAATAATAAAAACCCAGAGACAGATATTAAGGGGGTGGAAATGGAAAGATCAGAGAAGCCAGCCACTAAAGAATTCTTACTTCTATGAAATCCTCCAAAGGGGTGACAATGTCCCTATGAATCCTTAGACTGAATACACTGAGCTCGTGTCTCCTCCTGTCCTATGTTTCTCTCTCCACCCAGTCATATCCCTTCCTGTCTCCACCTCCCTAATGCTGGGATTAAAGTCATGTGACTCCCAACTACTGGGATTAAAGATGTGAACCACCAATCACCTGACTTGGTTTCTCTTTTAAACTGGATCAATTTTGTGTAGCCAACAGAGTTCCAGCTGTCTTTGCCTCTCAAGTGCTGGGATTGAAGGTATGTGCCACCACTGCCTGGCCTCTGTGGCTAACTAGTGTGGCTAGCTCTGCACTGTGATCTTCTGGAAAGCTTTTTTGATACAACACAAACAAAATATCACCACAATTCCCCCCTTTTGTCTAAAATAAAAAAGAAGGCTATAACCAATATAAGAAAAAAACTATATGCAATAAGTACAATAACTTTATACAATATATAGGCAACAAATACATCAACAATATATAGTTCATTTACATTTGACAAATTCAGAGAAAATACTCCATTATCTATCCTATCTGGTGAGTACAAAGTCTTGTACATAATTCACTTTCTATCTTAACTTGCATTACCACCCAAAACTATCTTTTGCTCTCTCTCAACCTTATACTCTACACCTCATTAGTGAGTTTCTTTTCTGAGTCTGGTAAACAATATAACTATCTAGTCTTCAACTCCCTCAGAGACCCAAGAAGAAACACTCTCTAACCCCAAAGCCAGCTTTAATTTTGATTTGGACTGGGACTTAAAAAAGACCATTTGCATTTTATGTCTGTAGAGAAAAGCAGAAACAAACATTTGGGAAGGTTTATGAAATTTTATCCTGTTGAAAATGTGATGTATCAAAAGGTCAACTTATTCTTTTTCTTGGGACAGTTTTTTTTTTCTGTATGATTTGTTCTTTTTCTTCAGATGTCTTGTTTTTCCAGCTCTTCAGATTCCTTAACAGAAAAAAAAAAAAAACCCTTCCCTAAACCTAATTTTGGGTAAGTTCCCTTTTGGCAAGTTATCTGATCAAATGAAAAGCAGTTGTTAGTTTTATAGGTTAATTTAGATTAAACAGCCATGATGTTTGATGAACTACTATCTTTTATAATTAAGAGATTTCTCTTATCCAAACCTAATCTTTATTGATTTTGCTTTATGGCTTCTTCTGAAATGTTTATTTTCTAAAGCTGTTCTATCATCCAGAGCAGCATGGTTTCTTACAATAGGCAGTAGGCTTTTTAATTGCTCTGGGAAGGAGTTCCTTCCACAACTACAGGAAACAACTGGACCGAATTTGACATGGGGGCCTGTGAGAAGCCCCTCAAGGAGTTTCCCAATGCCAAAGGGTTGCCTTAATTGATCCTTGTTGACTTACACTCATTAGTCCAGTGCCTACCCATGCCACAGCTTCTGCATAATCCAGAAAGGAAGGGTTTTCTCTTTGGATTATGCTTAGAAAAAACTTTGTTTCCAGAAATGCGCTGGTTACAATTCCTTTTAGGTGATCTTGTTTACCAAAATTGAAGCATTTGGCTTTTTTAATTTTCTTCAACTCTGGAAATTACCTCTCCTCTCCCAGCATCATCATGATCATGAGATTCAATATTGATTAAATCTCAGATCCATGAATTCAGATCAATAGGTTCCTGAGTCGCTGATAATGTCACATTAACATCAAATATGGATAGCCATGGAACTTTGCGATAAGGCAGGACCCGCCTCTCTGTCACAGTAACCTTGACAGAAAGTGGTTTTGAAAAGAACTGATTGCCTAGAGGTAGAAAAATGTTGGCATGATTTAGTGTTTCCCTCTGGCCAGTGATTTTTCTCCACTGCCCTCTGGCTTGACCCTTACTCCCTGTGAAATAAACAGGTTGTCTTTTCTCCCCTCTGAGTACAGCTGGTATCATCTCTCCAAATCGTCTTCCAAGGCAGACTCCCAGATTTCAAGGACTCACAGCCTGTACTATACCATCTTTGGGGCATCTGAGACCAGTCCACATAGACTCTGGGAAGCTGAACTTCGTTGACTTGAAGGGTCAGACGCCTAATGAGTGTGAGAGAGCTTATCTTTTAACAGTGTGTTTATGAGGGTGGAGGAATCACAGGGATGTTAGATGCGGGAACTGATAACCTCCCTAAGACCAATAAGCTGCATGGAAGAAGATGCACACTAGACTAGCTGCACACAGAATGCCAGACTCGGTCCCCTACCCCACAACTGTACTTCTTTAATCGGGACTAGTGGGTGGTTCTAACATTTGTTCCAGAAAACAACTGATGAATCATACTAGCAAAATATAACAAGTCAGAGGATATGTGTTATTTAAGGAACTAATAAAGTCTAGTTTGAGAAACATAAATACTCATAGTAGCAGCCATACATGATCTCATTTTTGTATTCTATAGGTACATTTTTCATATTTTTTCTAATTTCATCTAGGATTTATTTAGTTGATTTTCTTTCCCATATTTAGAATATTTATATCCAATGCCTTTAAGTGATTCTCAATGTGCCTTTTAGAACTCTGTGTACAGTCTTTGCGTGTCCTGCTTTGGGGCTGTTCCTTTGCCTGTTGTGGTAGTAAAATAATCTGAAGAAATGACTGAGGAACGCTGGTACTCAGCTCACTTCCTCCTTTTATTCAGCCCAGGACCTCAGCCCACGGAGTAGTGCCACCAACAGTTAAGATGAGTCTGTTTATTTCAATTAGCCTAATACAGATGATTCTTCATCAGCATGCGCAAGGCTGTGTCTCCGGTGTGAGTCTAGATTCTGTCAAGTTCATACTAACCATCCAAATTCCATTCCTTATCAACTTGACACCAAATCAATCACTTTTAGGCCATACATTTCCTTTCACTTTCCCCATAGGCTTATGGCCAGCTCATAATAAAAAAAGGCACTCTGTTCAGCTTCCACAGTTCCCCTGGTGTTAACAGCTCCAGTATTGTTCAAAGTCCCAAGTTCAAACCTCCTCTGAGACTCAACAATCTCTCAACTGTGAGTTCATTCCATTGCATTACACAACAAATCATGGGCAGGGGAGATGGCTCAGTGGGTAAGAGTTCTTTCTGTACAAGCATGAGGTCTGGATTCTTATCCCCATCATTCACATTTAAAAAGACATCCAGGTACAGCCACACAAGTGTGTAACTCTGGGGCTGTGCGGGGTAAAAGACAGGAACATTTATGCATCTTTCTGGCAAACTCCAGGTTCAGTGAGAGACCTTGTCTCAAGAGAAAAAGCAGAGTGATAGAAAATGATACCTGACATTTTACTCTGGCTTCTGCAGTCTCACAGAACTACACACACACACACACACACACACACACACACACGAGCGTGTTACATTTTCCAATATGCATTAGCATAGGCTAAACATTCCCTTCCTCAAAGGGAAGACTAGAATAACAATGAATAATAATACCAAAGTAAGGCCAGAAAGCAGCAGAGGAAGCATCGAAAGCCGCTGCTTCATCCGATATTTACAGCTCCTTATGCAGCATCTGGGATTCGTGTTGGGATCATCTGAGCTCCAAGGACCTAAGAACCACTTTGCTCAACTATGCCTTCTGCAGCTTCTTGTTGTAATGAGTCTACATGCACTCCATACACGCAGCTTTCCTCAGCAGATGTTCAGTGATACTGGCATCTCCAATATCTTGGGGTTGCCCTTGGCTCTTAGGTTTCATCGTCACAGCTTCATCCTCAGGGCACCTTTTGAGGGAATCCCATCCTGCTATACATTGCCTGCCTCTGCATGTCTTTGAAATCATGGCGCAAGATTCCATGACCCTCTTGGCCTATGCCTTGCATGCAGCTTTAAGATTGTTTGAATTACTTTCTGCCACAAAAAAAAAAAAAATGATGATGATGATGGTACAATCCATCATGTGAAGAACGGTTGATGGCAGGACTTCAGACAGCTGGCCATACTGCATTCCCACTCAGGAAACAAAGAAATGAGTACTGGCGCTCAGCTTACTTCCCCTTTTTATTCAGACCATCAAATGGTGCCCCCAACAGTTATGGTGAGCCTTTCCACTTCAATTAACCTACTAGGTAATCCCTCACGAGCAGACCCCAAGGCTTATCTTCTAAGTGATTCTAGATCCTGCCAAGTTGACACTCAGCATTAAACACCACAAAGACAACATGGCTTTCTGTAAGATGGGGTCTATCTCCGCTTATTTGTTAGAGTTTTTAGATCATTCCCAGTAGTATGTAGATTCTTCCTGAGTTTAGCAACACAATTAAAATGATATACTTAAAAATTTTCAAACAAATTCTTTTGGATAATAGTTTATTAGGTGTAATTCAAACACAGTTGCATCATTTCTGACTAAATATGATAAAAGCACATTTGTGCACATACATACACATACCAATTTCCAGTGGAATTTTCCTGACAAATAACTTAATGGGTCATCCCTGCAATGTGACTGTTTGTGTTGACAGTTTGCATTGTTTTCCTAAAACCTCAATAGTTTAATGACTCTTCTATTTTGACATGCTTTGAATTTCAAATACTTTCTAGTACTCATTTGTTTGAAGACTTGGTTCCCAGGGGGTGTTGGTGTTTTTAGAGTCCATGGAACCTTTGAGATGTGAGCACTGACAGCTATATATACACCTCTGGTGCTGTCTGCTTGCTCTGCTCCCTGGTCAGCCACAATGAGAAAAGTTGCTCCCGTCCTCCCACTGCCACAGATGAAGCTGATCTACTTTGATGCTCGGAAACCGTAAGCCAAACCAAAGTCCTTACCTCGTGCAAATTGCTTATATCTGTTATTCTGTCACAATATAAGATTTTAGACTAGTCTTTGAATAATGTTCATTCAAAAGACTTTGTGGAAAAAGCGCACAATGAGAAGCAGTGGCAAAGAGCGTATAGAGATACACAGAGGCAACAAGAGCTTTGAAACCACATCAAACTACAACTGTGCTTTTCCTCTACTGCTTTGTGCTCGAACTGAATCAAATTACTCAACTCTGAAACTCAGGGTTTTTTCACCTGGTATTTTATCCAGCTTATTAAAAAATGTTCACTGAGCTCAGTTTGGGGGGTTTAAAAATCCAAGACTGGACAGGCCGCACTGGCTGGGCTGCTGATGGAAGTAGAGAGAGGTCCATCAGAGCTGGAGCACACGCCACATCTGGAGCTAAAGCAAAGGGAGACTGGGGTCCCACAGTTCTTCTCAAGGGCTCGTTCCCAGTGACCCAAGGACCACTCACTAGCTGCACCTGCTAAAGGTGTGCCCTCTTTGATAGACACTCAACACATCAACCATAATAGCAACAAAATGAGAGAATTTTTATTCAAAGAATTGTAAGATCTAATAATAATGACCAATTGTTATTCAGAAAAATGTTCACAGCACTGTCTCATAGATCGTTCTACAATGACCAAAATTCTCCATCATATGGTGGACATTGAATATATGCAATGAATAGTTGAGTTGATATTTAAATGAAATTTTCTTTCATTTATGGGCTCATGTACCTATTATATTAGGCATCACATGTCAAGACTATGCTGTTTTCAATAAGATAGTCATTGGTAATAATCAATAACGAAGAGTGTATATTCACTAATCCAAGATAGCTAAAGCAAAGAACAGAACAAAGCAAACAAAAATCACTGTAACAAAACAAGGATTCTCATTAAAAATTTTTCTGAGCTTGTTTTATGATATCTTAAAACTTATTTACCCAATAACATGTAACCATGACCTTTCAGACTGCTGCTGGATTACATCTCTGGGTCCTTTGCCTCCTCTGAGACCAGGCGCTGTACCAGGACTCCTCCTCACAGCTGCCAGATGCCAGATGTAGAATAAGAGAGGGTCTTCCAGAATGAGATTAAAAATTCTATATCTCTTAAACCTGAAGCCCCCAAGTTACTAAGCCTACTTTTTTAAAGTTCCCAAGAGAGTATTGTTTAGGTGTCTGAGTTTGGTTGTAGGTCTGAGTAAGGCCCTACACTCCCACACACTTTGTTCACCTTGTCACCAAACACAAAACAGACACCAGACTCTTTAGTTCAGCCAACAAATACTGCTGCAAGAAACTTTCTCACATGTTTCCTAACTCGACGCCAGTTGCTAAAAATACAAACCATTTGGGGCCAAGTGACCTTGGAGACCTCATGGTCTAAGTGACTTGGACTTCAATAGCTCTGATGCCTCTGAACTCCTATGACTCTCCAGCTCTGAAGTGATGGTTTTAATCATGAAAAATTCTTGTTTATGGTTCAGAGTCTTGATGAGCCTGAGTAATTAGGGTTGTTTTTAAAACATGATTGAAACAGTTAATTAGAGATTAGTGGTGTACTTTAAAAACAAGATGTGATGAATTATAATTTTCTAGCAATTCTAAATGGTTGCAGAAAACAATGGGAAGTTAACCAGAGTCTTGAGCAAGTATGGAGGTATAAGCATTATGCTGTGCTGAGTTGGTGTCTATAATTGATTCTGAGTAGTCCCAAGAGCACAACAAAATTGCCAATATTAGACTATTGATGTTGCCAGGATCTTAGGAATAAGCAAGATGGTCTGTATATTCTGTGGAGAAAATGCATACCCACTAATGTAATTTTTCCATATTACCAGTGTTCAGAACTATTACCCTTTGGTTTTTGCTCTAGTATTCTTCACAGTGTGTTAGAAATTTGTCTGATCTATTGGTGACAAACCTTCCCTATTTATGAATAAGTTATTTATTTGGTCCGTGGCTTTTCAGCAGTCCCAGAACTCAAAAGAAAGAACATCTGTATGGGTGAACTCATGGTCCCATTTACTTACTCAGCTCTACTAAACAAACTTTAGGATCCTCAGCAGGTGTTGAAGGGTTCATCTCTCCAGGGATGCAGGGCTTACAGAGCAGATGCCTAAGATTCAGCAGATGATGTAGAGCATGTGGCTTGCCCTTCTTGGGAAGAGCAGTGCAAGCATGGCAGGACAATCCTGACTTCTCTCTACAGGACCAAGCTTCCGAATCACTCTTTTCAAAGCCATATTCTTGCTATAAAATTGAATAGGTTTGTAGGCTTCAGAAACAAGACAGCCTACAACACATCAGGCATAGGAATGATGGGTTGGCACTACATAATCAAGAATTCACTTGTTCATTTCAGAAGTGCTTCTGAATACATACCCAGTTCCACAAAAAAAAAAATGCAAACTCTATATACCCACAAGTGCACCTGAAGAATTCATTGTGCCAACAGTGCTCTGGCTGTGGAAGACACGGTTGTTTGGATGGTGATGGCTACCTTGACTGTCAACTTGACAGGGTTGAGAAAAGCCTGGATGATTAGCAAAGCACATTTCTGGGTGTCTTCAAGGGATAATCAGATAACTATTCCCAGGGATGATTAAATAATGAGAGTTCTGACCTAATGAACCGTACAATCTATTGATGGATTTTGAGAGGCTGTAGAACAAGATAAAAAAAAATTAGTAATGAATGAAAGAGAGTGAACAAATCTGTTAGTTGCCAGAGAGCAACAAACTTGCTGGTGGCTGTGACGGCTATGCTTGCTTATTAACTTGCCTATGTCTGGAATGAGCTACCAGTCCAGAATGGAGGACACACCTGTGTGAGATATGTTTTGCTTAGTTTAAAGTGGGTGGATCAACTTGTAGCCTGGACCTTTTAGGCAGGAAGATACATGCCTTTAATCTGATCTTGAGGAGGGAAGGTACACCTTTAACCTGAGCCATTCCTTCTGATGGAAGTCTATATAAGGACTATAAAGACATGAATGAAGGAAGATTTTACTCTTTGCCTGCTTGTTCTCCTTTGCTAGCAAATTTATTCCTTCACTGGCTTTAAAGTTTACCTCTCTGGGATTCCAAAATCTATTGAAGACTAGCTGAGACATCGAACCTTGTAGACTGAGCAACTTCTAAATTCTGGGACTTGCTATTCATATCCAGCCATTGTTAGATTTCTTAGATCATAACCTGTAAGTCATCTAATAAAATCTCTTTCTATATATATAAAAAGAGATTTATTTTTTGGGTGGGGGTGATCCATGAATTTATTACCAGCACTTGGGAGGCAGAGACAAATGGATCTCTGTGAGTTTAAAGCCAGCCTGGTCTTCAAAGTGGCTTCCAGTATGGTCAGGACTGTTATACAGAGAAACCTTGTCTAGAAAAACAAAAAGAAAGAGAGATTCATTCTATAAGTTCTGCTACTCTAGAGAACCCTAATAGAGTGACCATTAAAATTCAGTTTAGTTTAGCAAATGTTTGTTGCTTACCAAGTTATATATTTAACATTGTAGTTGGTGTTGTAATGCATGGACCACTACTGATTGTATGCATGTTCTTCCACATATTTGGAGTATTTTGTAGGGGAAAGGAAAAGAGAAAAGATAAATATCAATGTAATCCCATTGCAAATAATTGGATGAGACAATTCTTAAGTCCATCTGGGTAGATGACAATAGGAGAGAGAAGTTTAGCTGAAGGATTTCATGACATCTATTGGATCTTCAAAAACCAACTGAGAA
The DNA here is from genome assembly GCF_014885135.2 of Alexandromys fortis. Classification (NCBI taxonomy): domain Eukaryota; kingdom Metazoa; phylum Chordata; class Mammalia; order Rodentia; family Cricetidae; genus Alexandromys; species Alexandromys fortis. Next base: position 987,154 of record NW_026068144.1, on the reverse strand, counting down.
TTTGAAGACAGATAATAACTACTATATAATAGGAATTTGACTGTATTTGACTATAAAATGTAGTCCATGTGATTCTTATCTAAAATTTTCTTGGAAGTGTCTTAACCAAACTATATCCAGATTCATTCTGGTGCCCTTCTCCACATCTTGGCTCACTTTTGCTTTGTAAATAGTTTCTTTTAAAGTATTTTAAAATGTCTTCTTGAGACTGAACTCAAGGCAAGATACACGCTCTGAGAAATCAAGAAGAAAGAAGCTAAATGAACAGTAAGAAAACATAGCCTGCCACATTGTAGCATGCATCTCTCGTAAAGGCCTTGATATTTCATGTGCTCATAAGTTGATACCTTATATTTCATAAATTAAGGGATGAAGTTTCCCTCTGGGTCCTCCACAGAAAGCGTAATGGCTGAGGCTTAAGTAGGATAATGAGCAAGAAGAATCCAGGACCACAGAATCAGAGGAGTTAGAGAAGCAGCTTCATTGAGAAAGGACTGAGCATCCTCAGTGAATGGCTTTAAAGTTTGATCAAGTGGCAGAAACACAGATTCACGGTAGCACAGGAAACAAGCAATCTGTCTCCAAACTCTTGGTCCTGTGGTTTCAAAGATTCTCACATTCCCCCTGCAAAGCTAGGAGTAGGAGGGAGGGCATGGGAAAGTCCATGACTGCAGTCACCCTCTGTAAACTGAAGCAACAGCAGGGACACAAAGGCCCCTGAGAAAGCAGCTGTTTTCCTCCCTAACACTTCTGACTGCCATGAGGAAGAAGTCTGGGAGAGGAAATGTGCTTTGTCCATATCCAGGTTTATTAGTTTAGCAGATCTGTTTGTTCAATAGATGACCATTCCGAAGACCCCATTCATTGTACTGGCTACGAGCAGTGATCTGTGGAAACACTACTGAAGACCCTACAAAGACATCGCATATAAAAACCGTGCAGCCCACAGTTTTGGAGAATTTGATATAAACACAAGAATCAAAGATCAGTGCTCACTTCCTGATACTATGAACTGATTTCCTTGAAACTGTATACAGGTGGGACACTGGACATATCATGAACACTAAGAGGACTTCCAGACAAGCTATGTACTATGTAGAAAATGCCAAAAGTTAAAACTGGAAGATGGGGATTGGAGAGATGGCTTAGTGGTTAAAAGCACTGGCTGCTCTTCCAGAGGACCCGGGTTCAATTCCCAACACCTACATGGCAGTTCATAACTGTCTGTAACTCTAGTTCCAGGGATCTAACAGCCTCGTGCAGGCAAAACACCAATGCACATAAAGCAAAATAAATATTTAAAAAAAATCTGGAAGATGGAATTCTCCCATTGAGGTCAGAGGTCAAGAGAGGGTCTGTATGAATGATGTCCAATCAAAGATGTATATAAGCAGTACTCCTCTGAGTCTATAGACAGTCACAGAAAACTTTAGATGAGATAATCCTTTTACAGAAGAATGGAAGATATTGCTGTTTGAGCTTGTCTCCTTAAAGCTCATGATCCAGAAACTATCATCAAAAAAGTGAGGTCCACATTGCTGGAATAGTCTTGCTATGCTTGGCCCAGCTCACTGTCCAATACCTTCCTCCACCCTGTGATACCAGCACAATAGTCTTAGGTTTCCCAGCCTCCAGAACTGTCAGTTAAACAAATCTGTGTTCTTTACAAGTTATCAGTCTGTTATGTTCAGTAATAATAAAAGAAAATACGCTGAGGTATGGAATAATTATTAAAAATAAGACTAACATTTTCTCTCCTTATTGACTATTTCCTTATAAACTTTATTATTCTCTTCATTATATTACTATTAGCATTAGTGTGTGATATGTGCTTGTGTAGACATGCACATGCCATGGTGCACACATATAGCTCAGAGGACAACTTCATGAAATCAACTATCTCCTTTCCACAGGCTTCAGAGCAAGTAGAGCAGCCTTCCTAACCATGCACCTTATTGTATTTGTTCCTGAATTCCTCTGTAGTTAATGCGTATATCCCATTCTCTACCAATGTTTGGAAAGTATGGATTTTTGTCTGCTTTGGATTCTGAGAGGAGAATAAAGCTTAGGAAGTTGGTAGGCACTTGGGAATGTCAGATGCGTGAAAGGGAGAACTGTTAAGACACAGATTCTCCTCCTTGGCAGGAAGCCTTTGCAATTCAGCCGCAATGCCCAGAGCCAGCAAAGGATCTGGTCAGCACTTGGCTATCCACCCACCTGACTTTTGCTCTCTTTCCTTTGGAGACTGCAAGGTACTTTATTAAAATTTTGATTTGTGCCCATTGGCTGCTGCCCAGGAAAGAAGATCAGGAGAAGCAAGGTCAGATGTCCGTGTTCGCTTACCTACTGGTGAAAGAAGAGACTTCAGGAGAGTGGAGTTGGTTGACTGGTGTGAGATGGGCTGGCTGTGGTTGTACAGGGGAGGTTAAAAAAAAAGGATTTCCTTCTATGCAGGTAGAGCAGAGTGTTTCCTTGGCATCCAGTAAAATGTGTCTTGTTCATTGAAAGGAGATAACAAAGTCCACTCCCTTAGGCTTCTTTTTCTTGTTTATAGAATACATTGTTTGGACTCAGCGGCCTAGGGAAAACTGTGATTGTGGCTCTGCTGTGAAGCAGATCTAGAGTTCTGCCAGCAAGAACTCTGTTTCCCACTGGGAGTCATGTTCTTGTTCGGAATTATATTCTCTTGGCCCAGAACAGTGCTAAATTACTCTCAAATGGCTTGCTTCTAGGTCAGGTTTTACGTAAGGACATGGTCACCTCAGCAGTTCTTGAACAAGCCAGGCTGTGTCCACTGGGAATAAGAGAGTGATGGAACTGGGCTCTTGGGAGCTTAGGTCTCTAACCCGGTGAACATGGTTTAGTCAGGGTTTGAATGCTTCCACCTCATGAAATTATCTATAGGATTCAGAGGATGTTCAGAGGAGCAATAAACCAGGCTTTAGAGTCCAATGGCCCTAAGGCTCGTCACTGCTTGCTAGCTGCCTGACAGAGCAAATGCGCTAAGCCAGGGAAGATTCCACCTTCTCCTCTCTACAGTGGGAGCAAGGCTGCCCATGCCAGCATGCTCTGTGATGGCCACGCATGATGACCGACTCATGCAGATTCTTCTTGTTAGTCATTGGTGGTCTTCCAAGAACCCAGGGCTTATTTCATTCATCAGAACAGAAGGGAACACAGAAGGCAGGAGAGGGCAACAAACAACGCTGTCAGCTGGTGAAACTCTGACGTGACAAGATCAAGTTCAAGTTGTCCGCCTCAGACCTGCTGATCTTCAGGTGAGCAGGAGCCCTGTAGGAAGCTGAACCGAACTCCGAGACTACGGAAGATGGCCCTCACCCCATCTCCTCCTCCCTCCCTTCCTCTTTCCTTCCTGATGTGCTGCAATCACTCTCCCTGTACAGTGCCTAGCCTAGGTTGACGCAGGTGTTCTCTGTACCTGGATGCAGAAAGCCCAGGTTCAAGACCCAGAACCAGTCTGTCCAGTTTTGACAGGGGAGTTATACAGAGGAGTCTGCTCTCCCCTGTATAAGCTCCGTGACCTTAAAGGGGCTGCTTGGACTCGCTGTGACCCAGTTACTTATTTGTAAAGAGGAGGTTTACAATAATATCAACTTTGTAAGTGTGATATGAAAATTGAATAAAGAAATTAAGAAATGGGAAATACCTAAAATGGCGCCTAGCACATGGAGCTTTGGACTTCCCTCTTATTAGCCAGGAAATGAGGTGACTGTAGATCTATGAGGTCCTATGGGGGTCACTAAGGATTTTCCCTGCATTCGCTGGGCTTCACCTGCCCTGTGCCCTTTGCCCTATCCTTCCTCATCCGTCACTCAAATTTTACAACTTCCCTGATTAGCGGAAATTATTTAGCTGTCCACATGTGACCTGGATGACTCAGCTGATTGTCACAGGTGCTCTTTGCTAGGAGTTGTGGCTGGGGAGACGGGGTATCTATCTTCTCACAGTCTTAACTGTGTTCAGGAAACTAACACTCCACTCCGTTCCCGCGCAGGAAGGAGACACCAGGAGTCTTGGTTCTGAGCAGGGTCGGCTCAAACACCTGCTATCACCACAGAGAATCAGGATGGACTGTGCATTCCACAGGACAATGGGAGCCTGGAACACGCAGATGCTCTCATCATCAGCGGGGGACAATGCTCAGCTTGACAGAACCCGGGAGCCGGGGACACTCCAGCTCTGTGTCCCGTGTGGGAGACGTCGGGATCGTCGATCCTCAAAGGGCCAATTTCTCAGCAATTGAATGGTAATTACAAAGTCAGCTTCATGGGTCTGTTGTGTCACTGTTTGCTGTTGCTTCTTTGTTTTGTTGTTTTGAGAGATGGTCTTGCTGTGTAGTCTTGGCTGGCTGGAACTTCCTGTACAGCACAGCCTGGCCTGGGATTCATGGAAACCCTCCCCATTCAAGTGCTGGGATTTGAGACACCTGCCACCATGCCTGGCTTATAGGTTGTTTTAAGAATTAAGAGACCTGGGGGTAGGGTTGTGAATATGGTTAAAGTACATGATATGTATTTATGTAAATAGAATGAACTCCATTATTTTGTGTAACTAATATAAGCTTTAAAAAGCTTAAAACTTAATATTAGAAAGTGCTAAGGAAGCCGTGGTCCCTGGAAGAGGCCTCAGGGACCATGGAAAGTCTGCGAGCTGTATTGCTGCTGGTTGTATTTCTCCTGCTGAGAGCCTCAGCTCACGGAAGGCCTTAAATCCCAGTGTCTTCTCCACAGGACGGAACTTTCTGATTTGTCTGTTTTATGTAGCTGTTTCATTAATTGATTTATGGAAGTTGTTTGGGAAGCAAAGCTCACACAAGGCAGCGCAAAGAGAGATGCCCATTCTCTCACTCCAAAATCTCACATTGCCTCGCCACCCACTCCTGGTATTTTTCTGATCTTGGGGGATACAGCAGGGGACATCTGCACATTGCAAAATAAAGGCGTTCGTCTTTGCCCCCTCTTAATCTCAAATTATTGCCCCCTGTGTCCATTGTTCTATAATTTGTTATTTCCTTTTAATATAAGAAACACATCCATATTAGTACATAGAAAACCTTCTGATTTCCTTTCCTTATTCTGTAACCATTGAATGAGTTCTTTTGTATGACTTTACTATCATTTAAAATAATTATAATCTATCGAAGGATATTGTAGCAACTAGTGCCCACATAATGTCATAACTGTTTGAATTTCAATTAATTTCTGAGGCTCTTAAGACTGGCAGACATTTTCCCCTATTCATGTAGGCACAGAACTTAGCATTTCCTCACTAAATGCTTGTTGACTAGATGGAAAGAGGTCATCCCCTCCCTCCCCTCCTCCCAATCCCCCTACCTTCCCCTCACCCCACCCCCATCCTCTCTTCAGAGAGGGTAAGGCCTCCCATGGGGAGTCAACAAAGTCTGTCATATCTCTTGAGGCAAGATCAAGGCCCTCCCTGCTGTATCAGCCTGAACAGGGTATCCCTCCATAGGGAATGGGCTCCAAAACGTCAGTTCATGCACTAGGGATAGATACTGGTTCCACAGCCAGTGGCTCCACGAATGGCCCAAGCCACACAACTGTCACCCACATCCAGAGGACTTAGTTCAGTCCTATATAGGTTCCCCAGCTGTCAGTCTGGAGTCACTGAGCTCCCACTAGCTCAGGTCAGCTGTCTCTGTGGGTTTCCCCATCCCGGTCTTCACCCCTTTGCTCAGATTATCGTTTCTCCCTCCCTGTGACTGAGCTCCAGGAGCTCAGCTTTCTGCATTTGCTTCCATCTGGCACAGAATGTTCTTTCTAACAGCATCATGGAGATTAGGGCCACTGACCCACAAAGAGCACGGAAACCAAGTGGTAGAAGTGTTCATAACACAAGGCCAAAAATCCAAGGAACATGATCCAAACCTTCTGGTATGGTTATCTTGAGGTCACTGGATTTCCTTCTGGGTTGACCTTGACTTGCTTTTGTTTTTTGAGGGGTTTTCTTGTTTTTGTTTTTTGCATCAGTTGTAGGTTGAGAGACGGGAGAGGCAGGCTCCTTTGCCATTTCCGCCATGGCCATTTTGGCAGAGGCATGGGGAGATCAGCCCCAACACATCCGCGTTTGTCATGAAGCTGCAGCCTTGGGAAAGAACAATGCACGGCCCCACACCTGCTGTCTTTCCCAGCCAACATCCTGTGCTGAAGCCCACGTGCTGGCAAAAGATTTCAAATCCTTGGCTGAACTGCGGAAGACTTAGCTGTCTACATTAGATGCATGGTTTTAGCCAGCAGTTACCTCAGGCATTGTAGCCAGTTCTGTTCATGAGTAGATAAGACCCACTAAAAATTCATAAGCATCTAGTTCTTTTATATTTAAACAGCTTTATTGAGATATATATTATAAAACACATGCATTTAAAGAGTGAAATATACTGGTGTTTTAGTGAATTTACACTTATCCACCTATCATCACAATTCATTTCTCCAGAAAGATCCCTATACCTCTTGTCAGTCAGCCTAATGTGCCCCTGCAGCCTCTAATCTACTCTCTGTCACTAAAGACTTGTCTTTCTGCTCTTTCCATACGAACTGGTTCATATCCTGTGCAGTCTTTTCTGTCTGACTGCTTTCACCGCCAGAAGCAGCTAATTCTCACTTACATTGGACTATCAATGAGCATGAGACAGGAGACTCGACCCTGAGTTATTCTTGTTCCAGAATTCCCGTTTCCTCACATTTACTTGCAGGAACTCCTTACATAACTCTAGCTGACCGAGAACTACCTATGTAGATTAAACTGGCCTCAAGCTCAGAGAGTTGTGCCTGCCTCTGCCTCCCAAGTGCTAAGATTAATGGCAAAAACCGCCATGTGGGGCTGCTGCTCACGCTGGGGCCTGCGGTTTATGCTCTCTAGCAATTGGCTGGACCTGAGAGGGGAGTATGTTGTTAATAGGGTGTCAGGTTGCTGACCAATTAAAACAACGAGCCGGCCTTGTAGCTCCAGTTTCAGCCCACGCGTGGATCCTCTAATTTGACCAGTTATTATGGGTCTTCTGTCTCACTCGGTTTGATTGATCTTAGTCACTTAGTGTTGCTGAAATAGGATAGCACAGACTCAGAGACTTGTAGGAACAAAAATTTAAGTTTTCTCCAAGATTAAAACATTCCATCCTCCAGAGAAGCTCTTTAAAGAAAAAGGTAAGCAATGCAAGACAGCTTCAAGAAGTCCCTGAAACTGACGGGATCCCCTAGGCCCCTCCCTGCCAGAGTAAGCAATAAAAGCTGAGCGTCCTGTCAGATGGAAGAAAGAGCTGCAAAGAAGACTCTCAGACAAGACCAGCTGCCTGGAAGAATCCGAAATCAGCTGAGCTGCCTGGAAGGGCTTCAACCAATGAGGCACTGGGAAAGGACACTCCAACCCAGGGAGCTACCTGCGGGCTGTTCAGTGTGCCCAAACTGCCAGTTTTGTCAGCTGTCATCTATTCTGGGCTTTGGTGATGCAGCTGCCTTTGAGTCACACCTGTTCCTGTAAGTAACCCTTCACCCACATCCCTTTAAGTAATTCCAATAAAATTCATTAGTTCATCAAGTTGGACTGTGGTGGTTTCTGTACTTTGCTCTGCCATGGGTTCCCCATCTGGGACAAGTTCCCCAGGAAAAGTTGTGCCGCACGACAGTCACTCACAGATCTGTCTCTGTGAGGTCAAGGCCAGCTCAGTCTACATAGTGAGTTTCAGGACAGCCAGGGCTATGCAGCGAGACCCTTTCTCAAAAATAACAGCGAAGAATCTACAAAATTCAAGTTAGGCATTTTGGCCCATCCCAACACTCAAGAGGCTGAGAACGGAGGAGGGCAAGTTCAAGGGCAGCACAGCAGGACAGGGAGGGAGCACATGAATAAAGAAATGAAAACCTGGGTGGTTACCATCGGATAACGTGAATGGTGGAAGCAGAAGTGGTTTGCTCAGTGTCTGTGTTTAAGAGGCCAGTGACGGGAACAGAAACTTTCAATGGCCCTCCTCTGATCCAATCTCCCCCGCTGCCACTTTCTCCTCTGAGGGCACTGCAACCTGATGGCGCACGTTTGCCCAGCTACCAGGCTCCAGCCATGAATAGGCACAGTTCTTAGAACTCGCTACTTCCATATGACTCTCGCCTTATCACTTACCTCTAATTGCCAACTTCCCTGTTGGCTGAACTTGCCTCCTGCCTGTGCTTTTCTGAACTCCACCTGACCTTGACGTCCCTCTGAACAGCCTGGCTCCCCGTCTGGCACTGCCCCTGCAGGCAACATTCATTTCCAGCTGTTTACCAGCCCCAAGTCCCTCACATGGACTGCTCTGCGGCTACCGGGCTCTAATCTCTTCGGCCCTTCACCTGTGCCACGGCATGGGCCTGACTAGAGCCAAACTCCTCCTTGGTCCTATGCCCAGCCAGCCTCACGTGTTCTCCCTCCCCCAGATGGCCCAGGACTGGCTGTCCCTTTCCTCAGGACGACCTGCATGCCCTAGGTCATCTTTCTTCCCTGGAAGCTTCCTCCACAGCTTGGATTGATGCGTGGGGGACAGCTGGGTCAGGGCAGGAATAGACAAATGATTGTACATGCCCATTTCCTGTTCCCTCTCCTGCAGCAAGCCAGCAGCTCAGGCCGTCACTGCCACCACCCACCTCAATCTTACCAACAAATTTTCCCTCTGATTTTTTTTTCAATCTGTTGTGTCTATTTTCAGTTGCTACTGTAACAGATTACCACAAACCAGGTGGCACAGAACAACAGAAATTTACTCTTTGCTAGTTCCTGAAGCCAAGAACCTAAACTGAAGTTCAGCAGGCTTGGCTTGGCTCCGAAGCCTCTGGGGGACAATGCGTTCCAGGCCTCTCTCCCACTTTTTGGAGGCTGTTGAAAGCCTTGGCTTTCCTTGGCTCCTGGAATCATATCTGTAATCTTTGCCTCTATTTTAGCATAGACCTTTCTGTGGACTGTCCTCCTCCTCCCTCTGTGCACTGTCCTCCTCCTCCCTCTGTACACTGTCCCTCCTCCCTCTGTGCACTGTCCCTCCTCCCTCTGTGCACTGTCCTCCTCCTCCCTCTGTGCTCTGTCCTCCTCCCTCTGTACACTGTCCTCCTCCCTCTGTGCACTGTCCTCCTCCTCCCTCTGTACACTGTCCTCCTCCCTCTGCATACTGTCCTCCCTCTGTGCACTGTTTTCCTCCTCCCTCTGTGCACTGTCCCTCCTCCCTCTGTGCACTGTCCTCCCTCTGTGCACTGTCCTCCTCCTCCCTCTGTGCTCTGTCCTCCTCCCTCTGTGGACTGTCCTCCTCCCTCTGTGCACTGTCCTCCCTCTGTGCACTGTCCTCCCTCTGTGCACTGTCCTCCTCCCTCTGCATACTGTCCTCCTCCCTCTGTGCACTGTCCCTCCTCCCTCTGTGCACTGTCCTCCCTCTGTGCACTGTCCTCCTCCTCCCTCTGTGCTCCCTCTGTGCTCTGTCCTCCTCCCTCTGTGGACTGTCCTCCTCCCTCTGTGGACTGTCCTCCTCCCTCTGTGCACTGTCCTCCTCCCTCTGTGCACTGTCCTCCTCCCTCTGTGTACTGTCCTTATGTCTAGGTTCCATCCAGCCCTTATATTTAGATTCTATCCTAGTCTAATAAAAACTTATTTCTATCATTCTTACCTAATTAAACACACAAACACCCTATTTCCAAATATGAGTATATTCCTGCACATCCATATATACCCATATACCAGGGTTAGGGATATGTGAATTCTGAGAGTACACGTATTAATTTTGATCATCATGACAAATATTTCAGATAAAAGAAACAACTTAGATGGAGGAAGTATTTACTTGGCTAATGATTTTAAAGTTTGTAAGCCACGGACACTTGGTTCTGTTGTTTCTCGGTCCCTGGTAAGGCACAGTTAAGGAATAGTTTGCTCACCTCCTGGCAGCTGGAAAGTAAAGGACAAAGAAAGAGGTTGGGATGGGAGCAATACATACTCTCCACTGACCTGCTTACAACTAGGTTCAACCTCCTGTCATCTCTACTGCCTTCCAATAATGTCATTAAATTATGAATCAATTAACAGACTATTCCATGCGTAAAGTCAGAGCCTACAATACCCACTCTCTTCCCCAAGACCCCTCCTCTGGACCACTGCTTGCTTCAAGGACCAAACTTTAATACTTTTAGAGGAGCACTTAATTTCCAGGCCATAAACTGGCCAACCCGCCGACTCTTCAGAACATCTAACAAGCTGCATCCTTTCCCTTTCTCTCACCTTTCTGTCCAGGCCAGATTTGTGCTGTCTGGGGGACATGCAATGAAAAATAGCTGGGCCTTCACACTCCTTGGCTTCCACCTTGAGTGGACAGCTGGCCTTTCTTTGGGGCTTTTCTGATCCAAGAACATCTGAAGTGTTCACTTCATTCCAGTAGAATGTACTATATGAAACTCACTTATGTGGTATAACAGAATAAAATGATTTTGATCAAATTCTGTGTAAGTTTTTGCTGATATAGAATCCTGCTATGTTGCTCAGCTGATCTCAAGCACAGTATATTACTATAGCATGTAGGAATATTCTAGTGTCTGAGAGCAGGAGGCAGGGCAGCAGAGAATCCTTTCAGCCATCCTAACGAATTGTGTGCTTGCCCTGAGAGCAATGGGAATGAATTAGCATATGTCTAATGGAATATTTACTCTCTGTAGAATTGTCTTATATAAATAAACTGTTGTCCTGAGACAGGAGGGATGGTTCATCACTTGCTGCTTGTGCTGGATAGTTTTATGTCAACTTGATACAAGCAAAAATCATCTGAGTGGAGGGAACCTCAATTAAGAAAGTGCCACCATAAGATCTGGCTGCAGGCCAGCCTATAGGGCACTTTTTAAATTAGTGATTTGTAGAGGAGGGTGGAGACCATTGTGGGTAGTGCCATGCATGGGCTGGCAACCCTGGGTTCTATAAGAAAGCAGGCTGAGCAAGCCATAAGAAGCAAGCCAGTAAGTAGCATTCCTCCATGGCTTCTGTATCAGCCTCCTGACTCAGGGTTCCCGCCCTGTTTGAGTTCCTGTCTGGACTTCCTTCAATGATGAACAGTGATGTGGAAGTGTAAGCCAAATAAACCCTTTCTTCTCCAGCTTGCCCTTTGGTCATGGTGTTTCATCGCAGCTATAGAAACTCAAAGGCACTGTTCTTGGAAAGGAGCCTAGTTTAGTTTCTAGGGCCCGTACAAGGTGGCTCACAACTGCCTGAAACCAGAGTTCCAGGAGATTTGACCTCCACAGGTACCTGCACCCATGTGGCAGACGAACAGACTTGTACAATACACATAAGTCAAGATAAATTTTAAAAATTGTAAAGAATTTTATTCTGTATGTGGTGTGGGAGGTCCTTCTATATATGTGTTGCTTTTATTGGTTAATGAATAAACAAACTGCCTTGGTGTGTGATAGGGTAGAGTAGAGCTAGGTGGGGAAAACTAAACTGAATGCTGGGAGAAAGAAGGCATAGTAAGGAGATGCCATGAAGCCACCAGAGGGGAAAGATGGGAGCTGCCAGCTGGAACCTTGCCAGGAGGCCATGAACCTCATGGTAAAATATAGAATAATGGAACTGGGTTAAATTGAGATGTAACAGTTAGCCAATAGGCCAAGCAGTGATTTAACTAATAGTTTCTGTGTGGTTATTTTGGGAGTCTGGGTGGCCGGGAAACAAACAAGCAGCCTCTTACAACATGTATGCAACATGGAAAAAAATTAGAGGAGGGGATTGGGGTAACTCCTAGCTGTAGAGAGCACTGGGAGATGGTATCCTTGGATTTGGTACTCTGGGAAGAAGGAAAGAAGTATACAAAGTAAAGAAATATGGTTTCTTTAGGACATGTTAAATTTGGTTTACTAACGAGACTGTCAAAGGAAGGTCTTGAGTCTAGCAATGTGGGTCTAGAGCTCAGGATAGAAAATTGGATTAAATAGGACAACATGTAAAACATTTAACTCAGCATTTGGACCTAGGTGCTAAGCCCATGCTGTATTTTCTCATACATAAAGCCTGTGATGAGATCAAAGTAAATTTGTAAGGCTGTCTTAGCACATTTTGAAGTACAGCCCCAAAACACTGTGAGAAGTTAATAAAGATGGGGGGAAATAAGGAGATCCAGTCTCTGAAAATACTTCTTATTTCTTTGCATCTGTATAAAAAAAATCTGCCTTTGGGAACTTCACTGCAAAGGGGTGAGAATCTCCATCTGTGTTTTACAAAAGCTTGCTTGGCTTTTTTTTTCCCCCACCCAAGTAACTATTAACCGTTAACCATTCAAGATATGGCCTTCTATACCTTTAGCAATAAGACCAGTAACTAAAGAGACAAGAGCACTGGCTCCAGCACGTGGCCTGACTTAGCCCCCACCCCCTTTGCAGACTGCTTTTGGGTTCCCTGGGTGAACTGTTTTAGATGACTCTTTTCAGAGTTAAATTTTTACAGCTTATTGCAAAAGCCTCAGCAGAAGCTGGGCTCTTGTCACTCAGACAGAGGGTTCACAAGAGAGCCATCAAAGAGCCCGGGCCTGCTCAATATATCCTTCATCCCAGAGCATGGGACATCTCGAAGATGCTCCATCATGTGATGGACAGGCACCCATGTTTGCTGTGGTTACTTTTCCAGTGTTTCCTTTCCAGTCAAAGGTCGGTGGTTTCCCCACTTCCTGCCCTGAAGACTGACAGAGGAAGAACAGAATTGCAGAAAGAGCTGGCTGAAGAGCCTGGCGCCAGGAGATAATCAGTCTATGGGCAAGGAGTGAGTGAGCTGAGGCACCACTCTGGGGTTCAAAACCCCTGGGACCCCAGAGTCTTAAGAAACAAGAAAGGCAGCTGACTTGAACTGCTGATGTCAGAGGCCACTTAAGTCCACACCCACCCCTGTTCCCCTCCAAGAGGAAGTAAACACTCTGAAGGAGCCTGGGTGAAGCAGAGAAACACTGTGCTCTAATCTCTGAATTTCGGGTGGAGGAAAGGTCTGTCGGGGAGCTAGGGAGTTTACATTTCAGTTCTGCTAATGGGCTCCATGGCCTTAGCTGTCTTACTTGTGTAGCTTTTATTACTCCCCTGACATGCCTCACCGCCTGTCTAGAAGCAGTAAGATCACAGACAGGGGCAAAGCACAGGACCTAACATGCGGCAAGGACTATTTCCCGAGGTGCACCTGAGATTATCTCCAAAGCATATGGTTATGATCTGAATCTGGAATGTTTCTAACAGGTTCATGTTTTCAGTGCTTATCTTCCAGCTTGTGGTGTTATTTTGAAGGCTGTGGAGCCCTTAAGAGGTGAGCCCTGGTGAGCAGAAATAGGTCACTAGTAATCCTAGCCCAGGGGGGTGTGTTGACAGTCCCTGGATTAGGGAAGAGAGTCAGTAGGGTCAGAAGTTCAAGGTGAAGCTCAACTATATAAGAAGTTTGAGACCAGCCTGGGCTGTAGAGACTTTGCCTCAATAAATAAAAACAAGAAGAAGGTCATTAGAGATTGGTCTTTTGAAAGTCCCATCCACCCCTGGTCTTTCTGTTCAGTAGCCATGTGATGAGTCATTGGTGCAGCTTCTCCCACCCTGCTTCTTTCATTATGATAAACTGATATCCCTCTGAAACCGTGAACTTCTTTAAGGTATCTGGCCATAGCAGAAAGAATGTAACCAACGCAGAGTCATAAAGTTGACCTTACTGTGTAGACCTTAACCAGAAACTTCAATGTGAGGTGCGCATTAGGGCAAAGGAAGGTTGTACTCTCTTCTTCATCCTCATTCTCACACACACGGAGTGAATCTCTTGCAGAACTCTGGTAGGATCAATTAAGGAAAAGGAGAAAGAGGTACCGAGGCAGAGAAAGCCACAGAGACAGACAGACAGACTGGACTGGAACCACCAAGCTCCAGGGAGAATCAGCCCTATGGAATGTTCTTCATCAGCCACCCACAGCCCCAGAAATGTGTTTTGGATCACTGGTCCTTAGCATCATCAATGCCAGTTTTGCTGCAAACAACTATCAGAACGTGTGCCAGGTCATGGGATCTCCTCCAGGTCCAGTAGTTCTAGGAATTAGATCCAACGGGAGAGTCAAGCTTCCTCGTCTTCCTCAAGCCTTTGGGCAAGGGACTGTCATCCCCAGAAAGGAAACGTGTCCAAGTGTTTTCAGATACTTCTTTTAGTTCTCCCTTAATGTTTACTGTTCTTTCGTTATGCACCGGGCAAGTGACAAACACCCTAAACCCGTGAGTACATTCGCCATCTGAAGTTAGTCAGATCGTGTGTGGCCAGATACAGAAGATCTTTCCATAACCACACTTGCACGCTCCTTAAAGAATGTGGCAGGCTATTTCCTTTTTGCTTGTTTCCCATGCATGTGGATCTAAGAGAGTTCCCAGTATGTGCCTTGCTAACAGTACAGCTAGCAGAACCGCTCGCAGAAAGACCCACAAGGTGTGTCCTGTGAAGACCATGGCCATGTCCAACACTCATAGTTCTGCCACTACAGGCTGCCCGAATCGCCAAGGCTTGTGTTGTGGGAAGATGAAGGATCTTTGGATGAGCTGTCACCAGTCCTTCCCATGCGCAGATGACCTGCGCACCCCATCTGGTCCAGTGCCCCCCACGGCTTATCGCCATCCTTTAGAAAATGTCCACTTTGTTGTAAACACATCAGTTTGGCCTCGGCTTCCTTAATCTAACACGGTGGTTTTCCATCCTGGTTACATGCTGCTTATTAGAATCACCTGTAAATCAAAAATGCTATTTAATAAAATATAATCTGGAGAGCATGGAAATGATACAGCGGTGCTTTTAAGAATTTTAAACAAGAAAAGAGGTTATTGAAGATATTGATTCATGAGTTTTTCAAGGAGAGCTGGGAGACTGACTGGGGGGCTGGACAGCTAGGAGGACTATTCAGCACTCCTTGTGGTAGGCTGTCCAGCAAAGGAGGTGTCTCTATTCCCACCTTCACCTGAGAACAACAGCTGCCCCACATGCCCTCCCGCATCTTTTCCCTGGAAGACCAAAAATTAGCGTTACAGCAACACTACTGCTTAGGTGATGTCAATTACATGAGTTTGAACACTGAACACAGACATCCCCATTGTCCCACACACAACTCTCTTGAATTCCTGCCTCCTCACCACACACCCCTTTCCCCGTTTCTACAGCCACCACCAGTCTGCTCTGCAGCGCTGTGACCTTGTCTTCTTGGCCACAGGATATAAATGGAATGGCACGGTGCGCAACATTTGACACTAGATTCTTCCCCCCTGCCATCGTGTCCTTGAGATCAGTCCTTGCTGAGGCGTGTAGCAAGTCTCTCCTTTCCACTGCGGCAGCGCAGCGTGCCCTTGTGTGCATGTTTATTCTTCAGCTCCTGTGCTGATGGATGTCTGGCTTGCTTCTTGCTTCTGCTTAGTAGTAACAACACTATAAACATTCACATCTAGGTGAATCTAAGTTTTCACTTCTCTTTGTTTAATATTTTAGAGTAGGATTTCTTCTTCCTAAAGTAAGAAATTACCCAGATGTTTCTCAAAGTGGCCACACCATTTCCTACTCGCCATGTGTGATAGTTATTGCTCACACCCTTGCCAGAGTTTGTTATTGGCAATGTTTTTCAGTTTGGGCATGCTCATCCATGTGTGTTTTAATGTGAGTTCTATTTGCCACATTTTAATAGTCCCTTAGGATTTTATGGCGTAGATCACAGAACAATGACAAAAACTGGATCTCAACTGCCACTACCAAATTTACTGATGCTCCTGGCACAAATGTGCTGTTTTCACCTGGTATTGTGGGTGTCCTGTCTGTTCCCACCAACTGTCCAACACTCTACCTAGATGCTGGATTTTATCCGCTCTCCCACAACACAGGGGCATTCTCTCTATTCTCTCTCTCTCTCTGTCTCTCTCTGTCTCTGTCTCTGTCTTTCTCTCTCTCTCTCTCTCTCTCTTTCATCATCATCATCATCATTATCATCATCATCATCATCATCATTTACCCTATTAGCAGGTCATTATTATCAAAAACATACAAAATTCTGTAACCCTAAACCCCCAAGTCCTGCTAAGAATGTCTCTGCTCTAAACCAGTTTTTTTAAAGGTATCATTTCAAAGAAGGAATACCAGTCTGGAAAACACTGAGAAGGGAAATTAACCATATATGTAATGTGTTGGGTCCAAGGGTTCACACACAGAAAGGTATGCATAAATAAACACATTCACACACACACACATGATCCCACAATCATACATAAACAATCTGGCCTTGAGATAAATACTCTTTGGTTTCCAAGTCAAAAAATAAATAAATACATTGTATTATATTTATCCTCTGGAACAAATCTTTGGCTTTTAAAATGATTTCAATTTAAAAAAAAAAAACAACAACAATTCAACTCCATAGGGATGTTCTTACAGAAATCAGTTGGCCAGTCCGACTTTTAAAACCGGGTCATTTGCAGTTGAAAAATAACTAAACATAGAACACAATGGGATGGGACTAAGCATCTTGCACTCAAAACAAACAAATTTGTAGTTTTAAGATAACAGTTCATAAAATTCTCATGTTGATTTCATTTTCAAAATTTTACAATTAGATCATAACAATTTTAGAAAATTCACATTAACAGCAAATATGTTGTCCCTAGCTAAAAGTTCTATAACTCACCCCATACTAAGGTTTTTAAATCTCTCTAATATAGAGTTTACACTTTTGAGTTCAGTTCTTTTTGGAATTCTGCATAACTACACTGCTTAGGCTCTCAAAACTAATCCACAGATGTTACCACAGCTGTATCTGTAGGATCATGTTTTATAGGAACAAGATTTATAAAAGCAAACTGTTTATAAACTTTTACATTTTGCTGGGTTTGGCTTTTTTATTATTTTTTTATTAATTTGCTTACTAAATTGTTCAAAAATCCTTAGGACCTTGATACCATTAGAGAAGCCCTATTTCTTCCTCTATCCCTTCCACAAATACTGGAGCTCTGCTGTGCTATCCTCACAGAATGCTTGCCAGGTTCAAAACTAAGCATGCAAGGGTGCTCTTTTTTTCTTATTCTTATTCTGTGTGTTGCATCTATTGTCTTTCTCCATTTGACAATAAGAAAATGAGTCCTGGAGAGTTTGATACAGTTTTTCAGGCCATGTGAGTCTTTAGTCCAAAAACTATTATTTAACTCATTGTTATACAACTATGAATAAAAACAAAGATTATTTTACAAAATAAAAAAATCATAGAGAATAACCAAAATTTCCTCTTTAACTCATGCTAGTGAAAAACCCCAAGCAGATGGTATCTTCTGCCACCAAAGGACATAACACAAAATGGCAGCCTACAGAATGGGGAAAGAGCGTCACCTACCCCACATTTGACAGAGGATTGATCTCCAAAATATAAAAAGAACTCAAGAAGCTAGACATCAAAATACCGAACAATCCAATTAAAAATGGGGTACATATTTAAACAAAATTCTCAACAGAAGAAATTCAAATGGTTGTAAGAATTGCTCAACAACCTTAGTCATCAGAGAAGAGAATATCAAAACAACCCTGAGATACCATCTTACACTTGTCAGAATGGCTAAGATCAAAAACACTGATAACAGTGTATGCTGGAGAGGATGTGGAGTAAGGAGAACATTCCTCAATTGCTGATGGGAATGCAAAATTGTACAGCCACTTTGGAAACCAGTGTGCCAGTTTCTCAGAAAACTCGAATAAATCTACCTCAAGACCCATCAATACCACTCTAGGGTACATCCCCAAAGGATACCCCATCCTACCAAGGATACTTGCTCAACTATGTTCATAACAGCATTATTCATAGTAGCCGGAATGTGGAAACAACCTAGATGCCCCTCAAGCAAAGAATGAATAAGGAAAATGTGGTACATTGTGGAGTATTACAAAAAGGAAATTTGCAGGCAAATGGATGGAAGTAGAAAAAAAGTCAGCCTGAGTGAGGTAACCCAGACCCGGAAAGACAAACATGATATGAACCCACTCATAAGTAGACATTAGATATAGAGCAAAAGATAACCAGTCTACAATCCTCAGCCCCAGAGAAGCTAGGCACCAAGACGAACACTAAGAGGGACACACATGGACTGCCCAAGGAAAGTAACATACATAGATCTCCTGCATAAACTGGGAGTTGGGTGATGAGAGAAGGGGCTGGGAGTGAGAACGTGAGGGAATGGGATGGTCAATTAGGGAGGTACTGAGAGGGAGAACAATGAAAGAGACATCTTGATAGGAGGAGAATATGGTGTTAGGGAGAAACCTGATGGTAGGGAAGTTCCCAAAAATCCACAAGGATGATCCTAGCAGTAGTGGAGAGGGTGCATGAACTGGCCTTCTCCTGTAATCAGATTGTTGACTACTCTAATTGTCATCACGGAACCTTCATCCACTAACTGATCGGAGCAGATGCAGAGGTTCCGGAGTCCAGTTGAAGAGGAGGAGAGATAATATGAGCAAAGGGGTCAAGACCATGATGAAGAAACCCACAGAGACAGCTGACCCGAGCTAGTGGGAGCTCATTGATGGAACTGACAGCTGGGGAACCTGCATGAGACCCAACTAGACTCTCTGAATGTGGGTGACAGCTATGAGGCTTGGTCTGTTTCTGGGACCCCTTGCAGTTGGACCAGGATTTATCCCTGGTGCATAAACTGACTTTTTGGAGCCCATTCTTTATGGTGGGATATCTTACTCAGGCTAGATACAGGGGGAGGGGGGACTTGGTCCTGTGTCAACTTGATATGCCAGGCTTGGTTGACTACTCATGGGAGGCCTTATCCTCTCTGAGGAGTGGATGGGTAGGGGGAAAGGTGGGGGTTCAGGAGGAGGGGAGCTAGAAGAAACTGTGATAGAGATGTAAAATGAATAAAAATTTAAAAAGAAGGCTGCTAGCTGGGTGGTGGTGGTGCACGCCTTTAATCCCAGTACTTTGGAGCCAGAGGCAGGCAGAGCTCTGTAAGTTTGAGGCCAGCCTGGTCTACAGAGCGAGTTCCAAGATAGGAATCAAAACTACACAGAAAGACCC
The DNA here is from genome assembly GCF_014885135.2 of Alexandromys fortis. NCBI lineage: Eukaryota > Metazoa > Chordata > Mammalia > Rodentia > Cricetidae > Alexandromys > Alexandromys fortis. The sequence continues at coordinate 968,082 of NW_026068144.1, read as the reverse complement.
TGTCGAAGAAGAAGGAGGAGGAGGAGGAGAAGGTAGAGATCTGAGGAAGAGGTGTGGCTGAAGAATCCAGGCCTTGACAGGTGATGGATGCCAGTGTTGCTGGGAAAGTCCCACCTATGTGGGGTGGGAGGGAAATGAGGAACATGCTGGTGAGAGGCAGAGCTCATGGGGCCATCTCGACTTTGCAAAGGATTTCGGATTTCCTGTTTATAATTGGAAGTCATTGGGAGGGTGAATGAGATGCTGGGCTCTGACTCAGGCATTAGAAAAATCCCCCCATGGATGGTGAATTATTGAAAGGGTAAGAGTAGAGCAGGAAAATCAGTTACAGTTGAGAGGTAACCTGTGTGAGAATTGATGACGGCAGCTTGGATGAAGACCCTCAGCAGCAGAAGTAAGAGAAATATTCAGACACAGTGCTCTTGAAGGCACGTGGGACATTTGCTAATATATCAATGTGTGTGGTTGCAAGAGAGCAAAGCTGTAGGTCTGAACATGCAGATATGGTGTGGTGAAGTATTGGATGGGGCAACTGTTCTATTTAACTCCTGTTTTGGGACTTGTCTAGAAGGTGTCACAATGTTTCTAATTTGAGGACTTGCTTTGCACCCTCCCCCAGCACCATTTGATTATTAATAATCACCCATAGTGCTGCATTTAGCTCTCTTCCTTTTATTCACTTGTGCAGTCACCAATTTCTCAGATGTGTGTGCGTGTGTGATGAATGTACATGTATGTGTGTGTGAATGGTGGCACACTCGCCACAGCTCGCCTCTGACAACCTCAATGTCTGCCTCACCTTCCACCTTTTTTGAGACATGGTCTCTCTTGTTTGCTGAGGAATAAGCTAGGCTAGTTTGCCCATGGTCTTCTGGAAATTCTCTATTCTCTGCCTCCCATCTTTGTTAAGAGCATTGGGATCACTCACACACACACACACACACACACACTCACTCACACACACACACTACTGCACTCAGCTTTACATGGGTTTCTGCATTTCAAACTCCTCTCACTTGCACAGAAAAACCTTTACCCACGGGGCCCACGCCCCAGCCCTATGTTCTATGATTTTTATTACTGTCTAATGTTCTGGAGTGGATCCCACAACAGCACATATGCTTTATCCTCTCACGGAATGTGGTCAAGTGGAGCGTGGACTTTAGAATCTGTTACGCTGCATTGTGAACCATTAAAATTACAGATGGATTTGTTATTCAGCTCAACTGGGAGTGAAGAAATTGACTCAGTTAATCCAAGCGGGGCTAGTGTGGTTATCAGGGCCCTGGGGTGAAGAGAATGGAAGGAAGAGAATGCGTGTCCGTGATCTAGCAGGAGAAAGGCTGAGTCGGGCACTCTTTTCTACAGGCAAGGTCGAGGATCATGCGAGGCCCTCAGATATGGATCTCCTGGCATTCTGGCATTGGCCCAGCGGAACTCTGTTTGGATATCTGACTTAGTCTAAATCTGTGAGTTAATAAACCTGTGTTGTTTTAATCCACCAGGTTTGCAGTAATTTGTTAGAGCTGGGCATGTTTTGATGCTTCTTGTCTTCTGGTACTGGAATACAGGACTATCTCTGGGCTGTATGATCAGGGCTGGGTAGCTGACTTCTTGGTTTTCGAAAACAGACTTTTATAAGCTAATTCCAAATTATTTTCCAGAGCAGTTTGAACCATTTTGCCTCCTCACCAGCAACATATAAGAGCCATGACAGGTTTTATTTTCTCCAATATTTTGCAGTGTTTGAAATGTTAATTCTGTATATGTGCATGTGTGTGCAGATGGTCACATCACGGTCACAATCAAGAGCACAGGCAGAAATCAATGTACTCACCAATGCTCACTTACTTGCATGTGCTTGACTCAGTTTTTCCACTCATACATTTTAGGAACCTCCTGCCTAGGGAATGGTGACGCCCAGAGTTGGTTTGGTCACAACCACATCAATTAACTTATTAAGACAATGGCCACAGGCACGCCCACAGACCAACCCAATGTAGACAATTCCTCACTGAGACTCTGTCGCAGGTGAATCTCAGTTGTGTCAAGTTCACATTAAAGCTGACCATCACAGATGTGCTGAGAGGCAGAGATTTCTCTGGCCATTTATTTTGTTTTTTTAATATACTTTTTTTTCAGAAATCATATTTACTGAGCAAACATGAAGGGAATATTCAACTTTATTTTCCCATTCATTCCTTTGTTAAGCAGTTAGTGCCCATCCTCTGTGTGTCAGGCACCAGTAAGCTCCCAGGAATATGCAGAAGATCAAAGCACAGATCTCATTCCACTTTGGTAAGGGGTTCCCACTCCTCCAAGAGACACCTGAAAACAAAATTCATGGATGTCATGTTCAGGGAGCAAAAATCAATGAAGAAAATCAAAATGCTTCAGTCATGAGGTAGTCACAAGAGAAAGCAGCATCCAAAGGAAAGCCTGCGCCTTCTCGAGCTGACTCAAAATGAGCTTCAGCTTGCCAACACCCTCCAGCGAATCATTCACTTTTTCCTGCCTCCCATGCATCCTGAAGGCTTACAGTGGTTCTAGAGAATTCTGACCTCTCACTCTTTAAAAAATTACATTAATTTATGTATGTATGATTTATTACATCATATGTGCCATGATGCATGTGTAGACGTCAGTGGACAATCTGTAGCTTTACCACAAGTGTGGAAGGAACCTGGGGATTAACCGGAGTTGGTTGTCAGCAAGTCCTTTTACCCTCTGCGTTGTTTAGCCATCCCTGAGAGCTCACTCTGGCCAGTGAGTATTTGACAAGTCCCAGATTTGTTGTGAGACAGTGTGTAATGGGTGGCACCCACAAGTAGTCCCTGCTTCTACATAGCTTTTCATTAGGGACAGGAAAGAGGTGGTGAAAAACTTACTAGCAATTCAAGACATTCGCTACTTAAAGCTTTAAATATGACCTTTTATAAAAGACACATCAATGTAAGATTATTCCATGTTAGTCCAGAGACTAGAGCATGACTAGAGAACTATGTCTGTAATTTCAAATGTGCTTTCTCCGGCCCTGACAGGAATCCATGTTGTTATAGCAACTAAGAAGGACTGGTATTTCTAGCCATGACCTTAATCCTTATGAAAAAGACTGTTCAATGTGGTCTATGCAAGGAGCTTTAAAGATGTATTTTAAATTGACTGACATTTAAAAGAACTAGGGTGTTTAAATTTCAGTGTTTAAATAAAATATCCTTGGAAACACCTAACTGCCCCACAGATTCTGAGTATCTCAAATTTGGTATACTTTGGGGAAGAGAAGGCCAGAGAAAGTTCCCTGGGAGATGGTTAAGTATTTCTGCTATCCTGGGTAACCTCTATCCTGATGTGTAGGTTCAAGACTCTGCTTCCCTGCAATCGTTTCCCTTGTGTGTTCCCTATGTATTTATTTATTTATTTATTTATTTATTTATTTATTGTTTTTTATTTTTTTCGAGACAGGATTTCTCTGTAGCTTTGGAGCCTGTCCTGGAACTAGCTCTTGTATTCCAGGCTGGCCTCGAACACACAGAGATCCGCTTGCCTCTGCCTCCTGAGTGCTGGGATTAAAGGCGTGCACCACCACAGCCCAGCCCTCATTCCCTTTTATTTATCTAAGACGAGTGGAAGCCGAGTCTGGCACTTACTCCCTCACGGCCTCTGATTCTCAGGAAAGGCCTTGGGGTGGAAAACAGGACTGAGTGGCAGGTCTAGATGAGCTTTGGGAAATGCCCCTTTCTCCTTCTCGTTCTGTTTTCACTCAAAAGCAGAAAGACTTGGGTGGAATCTATGTACGCATCTCATTCTTGCTCATATCCACCCTTAGTGGCCTTTATTACTCGTAATCTAAAGAACAGTGCTCCATTACCTCAGTGTGTGGATATTCCAGCATTTATAAGAAAATTTTTCTTTCTAATTGCTAAAACGAACTGTTATTACAAATCAGGCAACTAAAGAACAAAGGTCCATTAACCAGAGGAACGTTGGGGTTCGGAGACACCCTGTGATAAAGGGGAGCTCCTAGTTGGCAAGCCTCAGTTTACCCTTCTGTAAATACAGAGATAGTTCATGTTTTACCTCACCCACCAGCTTGTTTTGAGAATGGAGTTAAAGCAACATTTCTATTCTTAAAAATATTTGTTCTGTGTGCATGTTGTGGAGGGCGCATATCTCTGTCACAATGTGTGTGTGAGGGTCAGAGACAACATTCGAAGAAGTTGGTTGTCTCCTTCCACCATCTATAGAGATTGCATTCAGGTCACTAGGCTCGGTGGCAAGCTCCTTTACACCCAGGCCATCCCACTGTCCCTGGGGGAGTATTTCAAAGGATTGCTTCATTGTAAGATTTACTTCGTTGCCTGTTTTAGAAAACGCAGATCCCCCAGACTCTAATACTTCCCAAGGCACTGGTAATTCTTACCACCAGTTAAATCCAAGACGCATGAAGAAAGAGAAGGATACAGTGTGTAAGATGAGGAATCTTTTAGGAATTTAGATATTTCTAAATGTGCACTGTAAAATGCTGTGGATCCCCAAGTGTCTGTAGTGGCAGAAACACTGCAGGTCAAGAGGTGGCAGTGGGTAGCAGTCCAAGAGCAGCCACTCCCAGGCAGGGATGGCGTGTGAGACCACACCTTAAACCACAGGTCTCCAAAGGCGGCTGGTCCCGGGCAGAGAACCACACGGTGGGCAAGAGACAGAGACATGGATAGGCATGCCATGCAGGGTGAGGTTGGATATTTATTTAGTAGGTTATGGAGAGAGAAGAGAGAAAGGGAGAAGAGCAGAGGGGCAGAGAGAGAGGGGAGGGGAGAGAGAAAAGAGAGAGGGGTGGGAGAGACAGAAGCTGCCTCTTTGAGAGGGAGATGGGAAAGGAAGAGCCTCAGGCTGCAAACAGGAAGATCTGCCTGCCTCAGCAGACCAAGAGGGGGAAGAGTGGGCGTGGCTTGTCTCTTACAGAGACAGAACAGATCATTACATGCACATGTATGAAAAACTTCTAAAATTATTTTACATGTGAGTCCTTCTCTTGACTGTTTGGTGTGGCTCTAGTTTGGGACCCTGGTTCTGGTATCCATCCTAATGCAAACAAGTTGGGGAACAGTGGCTTCTCTTACTTCTTATGACCTTAATTTTATACCTGCATGGTGACTGAACGGCTCCCTCCTGTGAGATTCTTTTTCCCCCAGTAATTCCCACCTCAGTTCCCAGGCTCTGCATGCCTGAGCTGAGTAGTGTTTGACCAGTTCAGACTTCAGTCCTCCATCACCCTTAGGAAGGAGTCATAATCCAATCCACATAAACGTGAGCAATTATTACTTATGAGACTCTGCATCCATATAAAAATCATCAAAAAACAAAGGCACTAAAAATACTCAATAGCCTAGTTAGGAGGATGAAAATTCATGAATAAGCGCATATAAACTCACAAGATGTCACTTGATAATTTAAAATGAGAGCTATGAGTGGCATGTGCTGTGGACATGGATGAGGTGGTGGCCCTATGGACAGAGCAGCCACAAACACTGCAGAAAGCCTTCATTCTGATCGTTGTCTGTGACAAAGCTTTAATTGCTTTAAGTAAAAAATAAAAGCATGTATATTTTTTAAATCTAAGGATATTTGTATACTATACACAATATTAGATATATTTTATATATTATATAAGAATGTAGTAAGTCATATAACTAACATGCTTTATATATTCACTATATAAATATAATTATACACAATGTATTTTATCTATTTTATTATGTATATTATACACAATCTACTTTTAAAATATAAATGACAGTAATGAAAAAGAAACTCTCTTCCCCAACTAAAGTCCTAGTCATTTCTACTCAGTAGCCAAACTGGTGGTATCAGCTTGTCATTTTCAAGAAACATCCTCCAGCGTCTGGAGAGATTGCCCAGTGGCTCCAGCACCCACACATGATTCCCAGCACCCACATGCTGGCTCACAACCATCTGTAACCTCAGCATCAGGAACCCCCATTTCCTATTCTGCCCTGAGCAGGACCAGGCATGCAAGCAGTACAGACATTTATGCAGCCATGGCATCCATACACATAAAATAATAAAAATAAAATTTAAAAAAATACCCCGCAGGGCCCATACATATCCACAGACACATTTTCACAAATGCAGCTCACACTTTGCTTTGTCTCCCTTAGTGTGTCTTATAAACCAGTCCACACTGGCTCATATAAACTGGCCATGTATTTCATGACCATTGAGCTTCACCTATAATTGTACAATCAGTCATTCTGCCATGTCTCATGTTGAAGAGCATATAGAGAGGTCTCAGAAAGTTGCTATTAATTATTTACTAAATGATAATTTCGTGGCAATCATCACAAGTCCCTTGTGACGTACATCCCATGTGCACCTATAGGATTCCTGTAACTAGAGTGGCTGGATGCTATGGAATTATGAAGGGTACCGTGGATGCCCTTTCTTCAAAGCATAGCCGGAGTGCACTGCCTCCCTGTACTCATTAAAACACCCTTCACATCCTTTACACGCTGACAGGTAATGGTGGAGCCCGGCCATTCTGCGATGAGGCTGATCTCAAGAGCTTTGTTACAAGTTCATTTGTCCCTTGGGAATTCTTACCTGTTTGTATCACTTCTTTCTCTATTTCATTAGACTGACATGAATCTTACAGAAAGAATGAGGTTGTTGGGTGTTGCACTAAAAAAGAAAAAATATGGATTTCTGTCAAGGCTTGTCTCTTGAAATTTCTTGAGGCTGCAATTTAGTTCCCAGCCAGGTGTTACCTTATAATCTCATCTCTGAGGACTTGGCAGCTCAATGGAGGGAGACATTCTACTAGCCTCTAGAAGGTGGCACTCTCATGCCTTGCATTGCAAGGATAGACCCCACACACAAAGCTTACCCAGCCCTCGGTGTTGACAGTGCCTGAGTGTGCAGTCCCTGACTAGAAAGTTTGAGTAGCAAAGAGACCACACATGGAGGAGGTGTTTTGAGAAGCCAGCACTGTCTATGAGCCTCTGTTCGTACCCTGATGCGGATCCAACTAGCATCTCCTCCCTCATCTGCAGGACAAGAGCAAGCGGCGGCGGCCATCGCAACCCTGATGGTCTGTGCTGACTCCCATCCCCACTTCTTACAAATAATTCTTACTTGCAAATGTCTTGTTTAGTTACATTAAAACAAACACATGGAGAAACCTCAATCTTTTTCTTCCAGAAAAATGTCTTGAGAAATTCTAACCATACAACTTCTTTAAAAGCGAAAACTTCTTTGTGGTGTGAAGGTTCATAACCACAAACTGAACTGTAGGGCGGTGGGAGCAGGGGAAACCACGCTGGACTGATTAGAGAATGCCCTTAATGTTAGGGAGCTTTTCTGGTCTTGAAAAAAAATAAACAATGTTTCTTTCTGAAAAACCACATCTCTGAATGCATTGTGGCCCTTCCTTCTCAAAGCGGGCTCTATTCTGGGATCCTACACAACCCTCAGCACATCACAGTAGGGAGTTAACAAACAAGTGACTACACATTAAGAGAAAAATAAGCCTACCCATGCATCCACAGGAGTGTGTCAGAGTCGTTAGCACTTACCTATAACGTTTATTTTGTGCTTTATATGGGCCACATGTAGAATGACTTTTCTCACAGATTCTTCACATAACACGCTGCATCTGTGACACACCAGGAAACAAGGCGTGCAAAGGGTTTGCTGACTGCACACAGCTCCTGAGTGGGCAGACTGCAGGAAGGAGTTTGTCACCAGCATGTAAGACATGGCGCTGCATCTACGCTGTGGCTTCTGCTTCTGCTGTCACACAGCTCCCATCCTCCATCTTTTTCTAAAATGTTTCTTTCATTTTTTTAATTTTATGTGCGTAAGTGCTTCACCTGCGTGTGTGTGTGTGTGTGTGTGTGTGTGTGTGTGTGTGTATACACCACATTCATGCTTGGCACCCGTGGAGGTCAGAAGAGATATTCAAATTCCCTAAAGATTTTTCCAAACAACCATGTGGCCACTGGGAATGAAACCATATTCCTCTGCAAGAACAGCAAATGTCCTTAACCACTGAAATATCTTTTCAACCACTGAAACATCTATTTGTCCATCCTCTTCTTATTCAATCTCCACAATACCGTTTTATAACCATGAACGTTTATAGATATTCATGCATTTTTAATTCGCAGGTAGTGGTTGCACATATGTGATAGGATACAACGTGGCATAAATAGTGTGTGATGATCAGGTCAGGGTAATTGAAATATGCACCTCCTTGAACACTTGCCATATTTCTGCTATGCTAAAAATGGAGAAAAGCCTCTGTAGCCTCAGGCGTTGAGCTCTGAGTGCCAGGGCCAGGGTCCTTGTTCCCTGTAAAATATCACATGATGTACATTAGTTATGATTTCATTGCCTCAGCCACCATGTTCCCTCTCTGTGTGGTGCTGGATCATCTCCTCTCTTCTGTAAGTTGGCATTGTTAGCCTTGTTGACAAAGGATAGCAGAAGGCATTGCCACAGGAATCTCCCTCTTCCTAATTCTGCAGTACTCCTTTCTCCTGACTCTTCCAGGGCATGATCTGGCAGACATCTGAAAGAAGTGAGTGTCCACGTCAACAGCTTGCTCCTTTGCAGCATAAGGTCAAACAGCATGCTTAGGTGCCTTCTCAGGAAGCTTTGCAGCAGGAAGCTTTGCCACCTCCCCTTGTGGAGCCCTCCCTGGCACCGCAGAGGGCAGAGCTCCAGCAAGCTCTGCCAGCATGTAGCCTATCAGCTTTATGACCGAGTGGTGAGCCATGTCTGGGCTCTGAAAGAAGTCAGCATCTCAAATGTAAGAATCTAAAATGCTTTCTCGGCATATAGTCTAGAGGATTCTTTTTCTTTATTGCTGATTCCTCATGACTACAATATCTTGTTATGAGTGATAACTCTATCATAAGGACACTTTCTATGTTCAGATGTCTATATGTGGTTGGTCCCTGAATAAGCTACTTGCTGCTTTGACCACATGGGCATTAGAGATATTTATCCAAACCATACAGAGATGAAACACCTATGAAAGATACAAAGATTGCTTCACAACATAGAACTATCTCAAATCTTTTTTAAAAACCTATGTTTCAATTACACCCCTGAGTGTGCTAGTCAGTTTTTGTTTGTTTGCTTGCTTTTGTTTTTTGGTTTTGTTTTTGTTTTGTTTTGTTTTGTCAACTTGACATATGCTGGATTCATTTGGGAAAAGAGAAGCTCAACTGAGAAATTACCTCCAACAGACTGACAGTGTGGGATATTTTCTTGATTAATGATTGATGTGGAAGAGCCCAGCTCATTGGGGGCAGTGCTGCTGCTGGGCACATGGTTCTGGTTCATAGAAGAAGCAAGCTATGCTGAGCAGACCAGTAAGCATCCTTTTATGGTCCCTGCCTCTGCTCCTTCTTAATTTCCAAACCTGAATTCCCTCAATAACGGGCTGTGATTGGGATGTGTACACCAAATAAACTCTTAACTCAGCAAGTTGCTTGTGGTCATGGTGTCTATAACAACAATAGAAAGGACACTAGCAAGGGTCCAACTCGCTGTCCTATCGGGCTGATTGTTTCACCATCTCCGCATCTCAGCATACCCTTCTAGGATCAGAGGATCAGGAGCTATCATGACAGTGATGCCACAAAACACGCGTATGGAATTTCACATGGGTGAAGTTTACCAACTGTGAAACTACTCCTGGGACAGCCAGGGAAGCTTCACGGCCTCTTCTGGAAGAAAGAAAAGCTTGTCACTGGGAAGGTTAAATGACTCCCCAGGGCAAGTGGTGAAGCTAAAATCTAAGACTAAGGCGGATGCTTTTTCAATTCCTCCCCAAGTTCCCGTTCCCTCAGCAAAGGCACTTCCCCTGTGCTGAGGAAGGGCAGAACTCAGCAAATGGAAGTGAAGGGTGTTCTTTAGGAAGGGGCTGTAGGCTTCTTGGCACCCTCTGTCATCTTAGAGCAGAAGTCGTTCTAAGTGCTGGAGCGGCTCCAACTAAGCCACAAAGGGAGAAGCAAGAACTGAGGGTAGGCCAGGACTGGGGCGGGAGGACAGAAGGTGTGGATTACACATTCTGGCTGAGTCTGATAAGTCTGTCCTCAGCAGGAGCTAAGTCTGTGCAGAGGAAGGAGCTAAGGTGGGTGGGCGATAGTGGCTTTGCCCACCTTGTCCCTTGGGAGATTTCCTCTTGCCATCTGAGACTGCATTCTTGGTTTCCCTCACGTAATGGCTCATACAGCGGGAAAACAACTGCACACATCCATGCTGAACTGGGTGAGGTATATTCTTCATCACACTAGGCTCTCTCAGGATGTGCTGATTCTTGAGAAAATGCATCTGAAATTGTTACTTTAAAAGTAAAAGTTTGTGGACAACCTATTAAATGTACTCCAGGGAGCAGAATCAGAAGAAAAGGACAGGAGCTGTGTAACGGCCCCCTCCCCCACGCACGCCCACTCCCTCCCTGCCTGATGTGAACATTTGTCCTCTCCAGTCAAGCACTAGGGAGAATGATTAACTGTTTCTTGAGTCACCTTCCCATCATGGAAAACATGTTTCCTCTTCTCTCTTCCCCTAATGATTCAGCTCTTACTTCCTCCACCCACAACTTAGCAAAGCAACTACATTCCTTCTCTAAATCTGGGCTCCTTAGATAATGAGAAAGATGCACGAAAGCACATAAATAAACCTTATTTTTAATTTTTTAACAAATTGTGCTAAGGGTCAGACTCAGAGAGAAGCTGGTCACTGGGGTAAACATGTGACGATAAGAACATACTGTGCGCACCCACCCACAGCCTCCTTCCTGTCACCAGCTTCTAAGGCCCTTGATGTCCACGCTTGAGATAATCGTGACGATAACTGGCAGTTGTTATTAGCAGGGGCCAAATTGTTCTGTGTTTTCTGTGCTATTACATTTAAATCCCAAATAGAACACAAAATGCATGTGGATAAAACATGCTGCACTTGCCCAAACTGAGCAGGTCTGAGCTTCTACCTGGAGGTCTTCATCTCCAGTGGGCCACAAGCTCCGCACAGCTTCCTACCTCCCTTCAGTTTAATCCCTCAAACCCGGACAAATAGTCCTCACATCTCAGAAATATTTGTGGTTTTCTTTCTTTAATTATATCTTTTACTCTTTCAAACCTTTTATTGTGATATTGATTTTATTCTTTGATAAAAACTGCAAAAAAAAATAGTACACAGATTCTGTTATAATTTGCTGGGGAGTTTAGCTCAGCTAGTAAGGTCCTTGTCTTGTAGGTATGAGGACCTGAATTCAAGCCTGAGAAATCACATGATATTGCTCTCCATGATGATATGCACTAGGAAGCCACGCATTGGAGGCAGAGAAGGAGCCCTGGGGCTCGCTGGCCAACTGGTCAGCTAGCCTACTTAATACACTCGAGACCAATGACTCTGCTTCAAAAGATGTGGAGAACATTCCTGAGGATAGCGCCTGAAGTCTTCATGCACACATATACACACATGCACACATGTGTACCAGCACATATATGAACACACACACACACGAAGCCTATTTTACACTAAGATTCTGCAATGTAGCCAGAGAATAGTGATATATCATTTTGCCCCCTCCACCAATTTGTGATATGCCTCAGATGAATAACCAAATCTATCGGGCCGCACTGCCCATCAGGCCGTTCTCCTTGCCGGTCTCCTCTTCTGTGCACAGCTCCTGCTGGATGAGGACGTGTTTATTCTGATGTCTGAAAACTAAGGAGAGCGTTGTTCTTTGCTTGATTTGGTGTTTAAGTTTGTTTTTGTAGTGGTTCTTTATTTCTCAATTAATTTTGAAGCAGGTTATGATAACTTTGTATTTGTGAAAGAGAATAGGGACAGGAGACCCAGAGGGCATCCTTTCGATCACCCAACCCTACCCCACTAGCTTACTGACATACTGATACCCTGATACCACCAAAGCTTGCATCTGAATATTTTGACCCACACTGTCAACAACTCTCAGAAACAATTTCTGGGCTTTATCTTCTAAATGTTTACATACACACACACACACACACACACACCTCAAAAAAGGTAGATAAATGTTCTAAGAAAGAATCTGGTTAATCCATAGGTAAGAGAATGACACGAAGACTGTGTAAGACAATTCCCAAATGTCCCCGTGACAGGCCTGTCACATCTACACTCCACTTGGTAGGAGTACATTCTAAGGAATAGATTGCTAGAACGTGGATCTCTAGACTGTAGCTTCTAAAGAGCTCTGGGTTCAGGGCTGGGAAGAGAGATGGGCCCTGTGAACTTGGGAAAATCCTATTAGATTTGTATCAGCTAGTTACATGTTTTATTCATAGTCTTTTGTGAATCATGGTTTTTTGTTTTTAAAGATGGCCTGTTTTGAGCATTTGTATAGGAACGTTCCTGTTTCGTGACAAAAGAAAAACTTTAAAGTTGTCCCAAACAGAAAAATAATGGCTGTCAGGAGTATGCTTTGTTTTAATCTGAGTTACCGTTACTGTATTTGTTTATTGTAAAGGTGGACATTTAGCGTTCACTGCAGTTTTCAATAAGAAGCAATTGAAAAAGAAAACAGAGAAATCCAAAGCCTGGCAGCACCTCCTTGCCTGCATCTGCCTCCTCTGACGTCTTGGAAATGGAGCAAAGCCCGAGTCTGCATGGTGTGTCTGAGACAAAAGTGGGAGTTAAAGGATGGTTCTTGTTTAAAAGTAGAACAGTAAATGAGGGAAAGTTCGCTGCTATGTGGTTTGCACATCCAACCCCCACACCCCCATCCCTGTCCCTTTCTCCCAGTTGCTTCAGAAGTTGGAGCCAAGCAACTTTAGACTTTAATCACAAACAATGATTTTTTTCCACCATATAAAGATCCAGGTAAGACCATTTTCATGAATGACCATTTTCATGGGTCTATTACTCAGAGGAGGAAGTGGTTTCCTTTCATGGTGCCTTGTTTCATCTTCTTTAATTTTGTATGTGTGTGCTCCTGTGTGTATGGTTGCATATCTGTATGCATACGCATGTATGTGTGTGCTCCTGTGTGTACAGTTGCATATCTGTATGCATACGCATGTATGTATGTGCAGGTGAACGTCAGAAGTCAACCGTGGGTGTCATTACTGAAGTACCGTCCACCTTAGTTTCTGAGACAGTCTCTCACTAACATGAAGCTTACTGATTAGGCTAGATTGACAACCCACTAAGCCCCAAGCATTCCCCGGCCTCTGTCTCCTGAGCACCAGGACTAAGAATGTGCAGTGCATCTGGTCTTCTTACATGGGTTCTGGGAATCAAACTCAGGTTCTCACATTTATGCAGAGAGTGCTTTACTAATTGTGCTCTCTCCGGCCCATAGGGTTTCCTGTAGTGAAGAGGCGAGCAGGCCTGCTTTTCATCCCGCCCAGCTCCCACACGGCTAGCTTTACATCTGAAATAACAACACACAAATTATATTCATTTAAACACTGCCTGGCCCATTAGCTCTAGCCTCTTACTGGCTAATTCTCACATCTTGATTAACCCATTTCTAATAATCTGTGTACCCCCGTGAGGTGGTGGCTTAACAGGAAGATTCTAACCACCATCCGTCTTGGGTAAGAGAAGCATGGCATCTGCCTGACTCTGCCTTTTTTTCCTCCCACAATTCTGTCTGTCTTCCTCACCTACCTATGTTCTGACCTATCAGGTCAAGCAGTTTTCTTTATTAATTAACCAAGGAAAGCAACAGATAGCTAGAAGACCCCCCTACATCAATTTTCTTTTTATAATGTTTGGGAAATACTGTGGATAAAGCCAGAAGACTTAGATTAACATTCTGGATCTGCCGCTCATGAACTGTGTGACCTGAGCATGACACAGAACCTTCTAGAATGTCTGTATATCTACTTACAGAGTGAATGCTCCCCATTTTGTTCACAGTAGATCAAATAAGGAGATGTCTATACTGTGAGGTACCACATACATGAAAGGTTAGGCATGTCTCATTAACACCTCCATCTGCATATGGAATCTCTCTCTCTTTATAAATCTCTCTTTCTCTTAAGACCCATGAGGAATTCAGAAGAACCATAATACACTCCCTAGAGTTTTGGATATCCCTTAAGACTCTTCCTTAGAAGCATGTAGAAATAGAATTCTTGGTCTCTATGAGCACAGCTCACCATATTAAGACATGATGCTGCATCTCTGTTTCTCTGAGACCCAAGTCTAAACTGGATGGTTGCTTGGCCATTTTCTTGTCTGAATAAGAACCACATATGAAGAGCCATTAGCTTGAGTGTTAGAAGCAAGGACATCGTTACCATATGTAGGCTGATGAGATAATAGGTTCTGGTGGAAAAATAAAGGCAAATACTTTTTGCTGTTTGATTAGATATTTAATTCTTCATTTTTCTTTCCTTCTTTTAAAAAAAATGTGTAAGGAACGTGGCTAATGAAGCTTTATCAGGTCCTCTTTCACCTAAAGGATGTGTCTAGCTGTTATTGCCAAGTAGAATGAAATTCTTTACCAGAATTCTCAGGGGGCAATTAGTCACATATTTTAGGAGCATCTGGCTCAGGGATGTGAATTGTGAAATGCTTTTCAGAGAATTATCCAGTGAGATCTGGTTTCGATGGAAAGTGAGAGTTTTGTTGTTGTTGTTTGGGTTTGGAAAAGTGAATCTCCCCACACACAGGGGAAATGAATAAGAGAAAGTATGAGGAACTGGGCTGATTTCCTCTGAGTTTGAGGCCAGGCTATTCTACACAGTGAGTGCCAGGCCAGTAAGAGCTACATAATAGAACCCTGTCTCAGGAGGAGGAAGAGGAGGAAGAAACGCAACTGAGCCAGCAGGTTACAAAATGTGTGCTTGTAATCCCGGCGCTTGGAAGATAGAGACAAGAGGATCAGGAGATCAAGGGCTCAGCTACACATAGAGTTTCAGACTAGTCTGGATTATATAGCATATAGAGTTTAAGAGTAGCCTGGATTATATAGCATAACCTTGTCTTGAAAATGAGATAAATAAGTAAGCAGGTAAGTGCTTCCCTAACCTGATCTCAAAGGTCCTTCATAATTCTATCTTGGCATGCCTCTCCTTCACCATTTCCTACTTGGGTTCAGTGAGTCACTTACCTCCTTACCACCGCCTTTGCCTACCTGCTCAATCACCCCCTCTTCTGTCTGTCATCCATACGTCCTCAGAATAGCTTATGCTTTCCCAGCAGCTCCTGCTTCTTTCCTAAGCTTTCCTGAACTTCCTTCCCCAGTGAAACCCACCTTCTCCTTGGCAACACAGCTCCTTCCCACAGCCACAGTGGCCTATCTCTTGACTATTAGTAAGTTTCTGTCTTTTGCATTCAACACTTCTACCCTGTGGGTATGAGGAGAGATAATAGTCATCTGCTATGGAAGAAGAGAGGCCTCACCTGGCCATCCTGACATCCTGATCCCATAATGCCAGCCTCTAGAAATGTGAGAAAATAAATTTCTGTTATATGATGGTGATGATGATGATGGTGATGATGAGGATGATGATAATGATTCTGACCAAACTTTGGGCTCTAGGCCTATAAATCCCAGAAGTTTGGAAGGAAAGGCAGCAGGATCATGAGCATAAGTCCAGCCTGGGCTACACAGAAAGACGCTCTCTTAAGACAGAAACAAAAGCAAGCACGCAAGCAAAAAGAGCTGAGCACATAGCTCAATGGTGCAATATTTGCTTGTCTCGAATGCTCAAGTTCAATGGCCAACACTTTAGGGAAACAATGAATAAATAAATTCAAGGTAACTTTTGTATCTTGAAGAGCATGTCCTAACTAGAATAATGCTTCCTGAAAATAGTGGCTTGAGAGGCTGAAAAGATGGTTTAGGAGTTAAGGGCACTTGTTGCTCTTGTAGAAAACCCAGGTTTCATTCCCAGCATCTACACAGTGGTTCACAACTAGCTGTGACTGCAGTTCCAGGGGATCCAATGCCCTCTTCTGGCTTCCCCAGGGCACCAGGCACACATATAGACATACACACAAGCAAAACACTCATACATATAAAATAAAATAATAACTAATATAATCATATTATTATACTTAAGACTTCAATGTCTCTGTTAAGAGTTTTTGGTTGATTTTCTCAGCAGTTGAATGTTATCCAGCCTTCCTTGCTGTTGATGATATTTTAAATTAGTTTCTCATCTCTCTGACTCATGAGAGCCCACAGCCTACCTTCTCTACATCCTACACATGTTTCTTCACAGCAAGAGTCTTTTCTCTATTATCATGAAGGCCAGTGCCAGCCTTTCTTTCAACTGAGCCACTGAGATTTCCCAGGAAGCAAGCCAGAATTAGTGAAGTTTAATACTGCAGAATTAAGTTCTTAACCTAGTGACTTTTTACAAAAGCTTTATCTTGTTTGTTTTCAATACAACCTGTCCTGCAGTTTCCCTCCCTCCACTCCTCCCCCCTCCTTCTCTCTCCTTCAGATCCATTCCTCCATTTCCTTTCAGAAATGAGCAGACTTCCTAGGAATATCCACCAAACACAACACAAGATACAATAAAACTAAGCACATACCCTGATATCAAGCCTGGGCAAGGCAACCCAGTAGGAGAAAAAGAGTCTTTTTTTTTTTAAAAGAAAACAAACTATCCTCTTTTTATTTTACATACCAATCCCAGTTCCCACTGCCTCCTCTCCTCCCATTTCCTCCACCTTACTTTCAACCCACTCACCCACCCCCATCCACTTCTCAGAGAGGGTAAGGAACATTGCTTTGAGGATCAAGGCCCTCCCTACCATATCTAAGCTGAGCAAGGTATCCATCTAAAGAGAATGGGCTCCCAGAAATCCAGTACAAGCAGAAGGGATAAATCCTGGTGCCACTGCCAGTGGCCCCACAGTCTTCCCCAGCCATACAACTGTCACCCACATTCAGAGGGACTAGTTTGAACCTAAGCTGGTTCTATCCCTGTCTGGCTGGAGTTGCTGAGCTCCCATTAGCTCAGGTAAACTGTTTCAGTGGGTGAACCCATCATGGTCTTGACCTCTTTGCTCATATTCTCATTCCTTCCACTCTTCAACTGGACTTTGGAAGCTCAGCCCAGTGCTCCACTGCAGGTCTCTGCCTCTGGGAAAAGGGTCTTAAGAGCAGGCTAAAGAATCAGAGACACCCCCAATCCCACTACTAGGGTCCCACAAAATATCAAGCTAACAACCATAGAATTTGATTCTTGCTTCAATCTCTGAACCTTTACGAAGTCTGCTTAGTTGAAGTCTGCAGTCTGTGTTCTGCTGTTCTCAGCCCCTCTGACTCCTACATTTTTTTACTCCCCTTCTTCCACAGAGCTCCCCAAGCTCCAAGGGGAGGGAGTTACAAGCTCCAATGGAGATCTTCAATTTGGGCTCTCTCTCTACCTAATGTTTGGCTGTGGGTCTCTGCATCTATTCCCATCAGCTACCTTCTGGTAGCCTCTCTGGTGACAACTGGGGTAGGTGTCCATCTATGACTATATAAGGATACTGTTAGGAATCATTCCATTGACTTGTTTTTTTCTATCATAGGTCTCTGGGCTATCAAGCTGATGATTCCTGGTCATGCAGGCAGTGTTGGGCCTGGACTCCCTCTCGTGGTATGGGCCTCAAGTTAGACCAGTCATTGGGTGGCCACTCTTAGAAGTTCTATGCCTTCATCACCCTAGTATATCTTGTGGGCAGGATAGATCATAGGTTGAAGTTTTTGTGGCTGGGTCATTGTCCCAGTCCCACTTCTGAAAGCCTTGTCTGATTACAAAGAATGGCTGGTTCTGGCTCTGAACAGAAAGCGCTCTGACCAAAGGAGTAACCAGCACTATATCTGTCTGCATGCTGCCTTGTCCTGTCACAGTGATAATGGACTGAACCTCCAAAATGTAAAACAGCCCCAATTGAATGTTTTCCTTTATAATAGTTGCTGTGGTCATGATGTCTCTTCACAGTGATAGAAACCCGAACTAAGACATTAGCCCTCTTTCTGATGTGGATTAAGTGAAAATCTTTTCCCATTCTGTAAAGGCTGCAGTTTCATGCTGTTGATGGCATCCTTTGCCTTACAGAAGTTTCTCAGTTTAATGATGTCACATTTACTGATTGTTGATTTTAGTTCCTATGCTATGAGTGTTCTTTTCAGGAAGTTGTCTCCTTTGTCAATGCATTTGAAGTTACTCCTCACTTTCTCTTCTATCGGGTTCAGTGTGTCTGGTTTTATGTTGAGGTCTTTGATCCACTTGAACTTGAGTTTTGTTCAGGGTGATAGGTATAGATTATTTGCTTTCTTCTACATGCAGATATCCAGTTCTACCAGCACTATTTGTTGAAGATGCTTTATTTTTTCTTTTATGTATTTCTGGCTCCTTTATTGAAAATCAGGTGTTCTTGGGTTTGTGAATTTGTGTCCAGGACTTCTATTTGATTCTATTGGTCAACATTTGACACATGGATCAATGTGTCTGTTTTTCTGTAAATACCATGTAGTTTTAATTACTCTAGCTCTATGGTACAGCTTGAAATCTGGGATGTGCTACATCTGGAAGTTCTTTTATTATACAATATTTTTTTGCTGTCCTGGGTTTCTTGTTTTTCCATATGATATTGAATATTGTTCTTTCAAGGTGTATAAAAATTGTATTGGAATTTTGATAAGGATTGCACTAAATCTGTAGATTGCTTTGAATAGCATAGCCATTTTCACTATGTTGATCTTACTGATCTGTGAGCATGGAAGATCTTTCAGTCCTCTGTTGTCTTCTTCAAATTCTTTCTTCAAAGACTTGAAGTTTTTTTTTTTTTATCATACAGGTCTTTTGCTTGATTGGTTAGAGTTAAGATATGTTGTATTGTTTGTAACTATTGTGAAAGGTGTGGTTTCCCTGATTTCTTTCTCAGTTCATTTGTCATTTGTATATAGGAGGACTACTGATTTTTTTTTAGTTAATCCTTTATGCATGCACTTCACTGAAGGTGTGCAGCAGCTATAGGAGTACCTTACTAGAATTTTTTGGGTTGTTTGTGTATATATATTAGCTTATCGTCTGTGAATAGCAATACTTTGACTTCTTTTTTCCCAATCTCTATCCCCTTGACTCCTTCAGTTGTCTTATTTCTCTAGCTAGGACTTCAAGTCTATATTGGATAGATAGAGAGTGGACAGCCTATTTTGTTCCTGATTTTATTCGAACTACTTTGAGTTCCTCTCTATTTAATTTGATGTTGGCTGTCGGCTTGCTGTAAACAGCCTTCATTATGTTCAAGTATGTTCCTGTATCCCTATCATGAAGGGGTGCTGGATTTTCAGCATTCAATGAGATTATCATTTGGGTTTTTTCATTCAGTTTGTTTATATGATAAATATTTATATATTATATTATATATTCTTATATTATACATTGACTAATTTTCATATGTTGAAACATTCTATATCTCTGGGATGAAGCCTAAATTGGTCATAAGGGATGATCTTTTTGATGTGTTCTTAGATTTGTTTTTTGAATATTCTTGCATCTATGTTCATAAAGAAAGTTGGTCTGTTATTCTTTTTGTTGTTGTTGTTGAGTCTTTTGGTGGTTTGGGTATCAGGGTGACTTTGTCCTCATAAATGAATAAGGCAATATTCCTTCTATTTTTATTTTGTAAAATAGTTTGAGGAAGGTTGGCATTTCTTTGAATTCTTTGGCACTTCTCTTTTTTGAAAGTCTGGTAGAATTCTGCACTAAAACTGTCTGGCCATGGGCTTTTTTGTTTGGGAAACTTTTAATGACTGCTTCTATTTCTTAAAGCTCACAGGTCTATTTAAATTGTTTACCTGATCTTCGTAAGTGATATCTATTGAGAAATTTATCCATTTCTTTTCAATTGTCCAATTCTGTGATGTATAGGTTTTTAAAGTATGACCTAATGATTCTTTTGATTTTTTCAGTGTCTGTTATTATGTCACCTTTTTACTTCTTATTTTCTTAATTTGGACAGTCTCTCTATGTGTGTCTTATAGTAAGTTTGGATCAAGGCTTATTATCTTGTTAATTTTCTCAAAGAATCATTTCTTTGTATTTTTCTCTTTGTTTCTATTTTATTGATTTCAGCCCTCAGTTTTATTATTTCCTGTCATCTACTTCTCTTGGGTGTGCTTGCTACTTTTTATTCTAGAACTTTCAGGTGTGCTGTTAAGTTTCTAGTATGAGATCTCTCTAATTTCTTTATATAGGCACTTAGTAATAAGAACTTTCCTCTTAGCACCTCTTTCCTTCTCTCTCTCTCTCTCTCTCTCTCTCTCTCTCTCTCTCTCTCTCTCTCTCTCTCTCTCTTTCTCTTTCTCTTTTTCCTTCTTTTTTTTTTTGTCCTCTTCCCTCTCTGCTTTTTATTTCTTTTGTGTGTATGTGTGTTTTATCTGTGTGTNCTCTCTCTCTCTCTCTCTCCCTCTCTCTTTCTCTTTCTGTGTCTCTTCTTCATTTTTTTGTTTTTTGAGACAAGATTTCTCTGTAGCTTTGAAGCCTTCCTGGAACTTGCTCTGTAGAGCACTTTCATTGTGCCCCATAAGTTTAGGTATATTGTGCATTCTTTTTCGCTGATTCCTAGGAAGTCTTTCATTTCTTTCTTTCTTTCTTCCTTGACCCAGTAGTCATTAAGTAGAGAGTTGTTCAGTTTCTGTGGGTTTGTAGGCTTTCTTTTGTTTCTGTTGTTGAGATCCAGTTTTACTCTGTAGCAGTCTGATAGGATGAAGGAGATTATTTCAATTCCTGTGTCTATTGAGACTTAATTTGTGACTGGAGATGTGGTCAGCTTTGGAGAAAGTTCCATGAGGTGCTGAGAAAAAGGTATACTCTTTTGTGTTTGGGTGAAATGGATCTGTTAGCCATTTTGTTTATAACGTCTGTTAGCTCCAGCATTTCTCTGTTTAATTGTATCTTGATGACCTGTCTGCCGGTGATGGTTATTGTGAAATAATCTTCTTGTACACTGTGAAGATGTATTGCTCTCGTCAGTTTAGTAAGGAGCTAAATGGCCAAGAGCTAGGCAGGAAGAGCTTTGGTGGGACTTGCAGATAGAGAGAGAACTCTGGAAAGAAGAAGGTTGGAGTTGCCAGGAGATGTAGGGAGAAGCAGGATGAAAAAAGGCACTGAGCCATGTGATAGAATGTAAATAGAAAATATGAGTTAATTTAAGTTGTAAGAACTAGTTAGTAACAAGCGTAAGCTGAGCATTTGTAGTTAATAGTACATCTCTATATAGTTTTCTGGGAATTAGCTGGTGGGACAGAAACTTCTGCCTACAGAAAGTTGGATATTGAAGTCTCCCATTGTCAATGTGTGAGGGCCAGAGTGTGATTTAAGCTTTAGTAATATTTCTTTTACAAATGTAGGTGCCCTTGAGTTCAGGGCATAGACATTAAGAATTAAAATGTTCTCTTGGAGAATTTTTCCTTTGATGACTATAAACCACCCTTCCCCATCTCTTTTGATTAACTTTGGTTTGAAGTCTATTTTGTTAGATATGAGAATAGCTGTACCACCTTGTTTCTTAGATATATTCGCTTAAAACATCTTTACCCAACCCTTTATTCTGAGTTAATATCATTGATGCTGAGGTATATTTTTTGCATGCAGTAAAAGGATGGATCCTGCTTTTGTAGCCATTCTGTTAGTCTGTGTGTTTTTATTGGGTAATTGAGTTCATTGATAATTGAGAGATGTCAATGATTCATAATGATTGGTAATTCCTGTTTTTTGTTTGTTTGTTTTTTGCTGTTGTTGTTGGTGGTGGTGGTATGTATATGTGTGTTTGTGTGGTGTGTTTCCTTTCTTTTGGTTTTGCTGAAGTAAGATTATTTCTTGTGCTTTCATGAGTATAGTTAACCTCTTTGGGTTTGAGTTTTCCTTCTAATATCTTCTGTAGGGCTGGATTTGTAGATAGATATTGTTTAAATTTGACTTTATCATGGGATATCTTGTTTTCTACATTTATGGTGATTGAAAATTTTGCTGGGTATAGTGGTCTGAGCTGACTTCCAGGCCTTTTTCCCTTTTAGAATCTCAGTTGAGAAGTCGGGTGTGATTCTGATAAGGCTGCCTTTGTATGTTACTTGGCTTTTTTCCCTTGCAACGTTTAATATTCTTTCTTTGTTATGTATGTTTAGTGTTTTGATTACTATGTAGCATAGGGACTTTCTTTTCTGGTCCAATTTATGGTGTTCTTCAAGCTTCTTGCATCTTTATAGGCTTCTTCTCCTTTAGGTTAGGAAATTTTTCTTCTGTGATTTTGTTGAAAATATTTTCTGGATCTTTGAACTGGGAATCGTCTCCTTCCTCTATTCTTATTATTCTTAGATTTGATCTTTTTATGGTGGCGCTGATTTCCTGGATATTTTGTGTCAGGAAATACTTAGATTTAACATTTTCTTTGATCAATGTATTCATTTCTTTTATAGTATCTTCTATGCCTGAGATCCTCTCTTCCATCTTTTGTATGCTGTTGGTAATACTTGCATCTGTGGTTTCTGTTTACTTACCTAGGTTTTCCATTTCCAGCATTCCCTCAGTTTGTATTTTCTTTATTGTTCATATTTCCATTTTCAGGTCTTGAACAATTTTATTCATTTCCTTCACCTGTTTGTGTTTTCTTGGATTCCTTTAAGGGACTTACTAATTTTCTCTTTAAGAAACACAATCATCTTACTAAAACTGGTTTTAAGATGTTTTTCTTGTGCTTTCACTTGTGTTTGAAAACTCAGGGGTTGCTGCATTCAGAGAGCTGGGCACTGTGGTGACAAATTGCCTTGGCTGTTGTTGATTTTGTTCTTATGCTGACCTCTAGGATCTGAGTTTATGATAATTATAGGTCTAGGTGCTGATTTCTGAGTTTGTCTTTGTTGTATGAATGTTTTGACTCTTGGTTTTTGTTTCTTCTCTGGTGTTCTAGTTGGTGTGGCCTGTGGTTGAGTAGGGGGCTGGACTTCTGGCAGCCGACTTGGTCTCTGGTAAAGCAGGGGGTCTCTTTTTTAGTTTTTAGTTGCATATGACTTTTGAAGAGGAAAAAAATAATTGTCTAAAAAGACAAAACAAAGCAAGTTTCTGAAGGCTGGATTCTGACTCCTGTCCTTTATCTAAGATGAGATGTTGATAGTTTCTCTGAAGAATAATGATATATTCTAGTAAAAACAGATGGGGGAAAGGCTGAAGTCTTGGTTCATGTTCTCTTGCTAAAACTGATGCCACACATGGGGCAAATTACAAAGGAAACAAATCTCCATATCTCAGGCTTCTGGAAGTCTAAACACATGGTGCTGGCACCCACACGGCACCTGGGGAGGGTCTTCCTACTGTGTGATGTGTGGTGAAGCCTTACTATTGCCAGAGAAAGCATGACAGAGAGCTCTCTTTGTATAATCGAGTCACTCCAAAATAATCCATCAGTCCTCCAATCCACTAATCTATGAATTGATGACTCCACTAATTCATTAACTAACTTGTCAGATAATCCATTCATGAAGCAGAACCCTCATGATTCAGTCACCTCTTAAAGGTGCCACCTGATCTCTGTATTTCACAGTGGGGGACCATATTCAACCTGAGGTGTTGGAGGGAGGGTGGAGAGGGCATTCAAAACATAGCTCACTCTTCCTCTTCATAGGTCTATGGATGGTTCAACCATCACAGCAGCTGATGGAGGTATATCGAGATTTATGTGGGGGTGCAAGCCCCCTAAACTTCTCAGGATTCAGAAAGAAAGCTACAGCAAGCAAACACTGACTAAGGGTCTGAGCGTAAGCAAGTTTTCTCACAAACACCTTTTCATCATGCCCCATTATTCTCCCTCTGTTCTCCCCAATGCTCTTTCAATGTTCTCCTGATGATCTCTCTCAGTGTTCCTCCAGGCCCCACAAGGTTCCCAGTTCATATATCCACACAGACATAATTAAAAATTCTTTGGTAAAGAACAATGATACCAAACATGAATTTCTTGGGGCTAACAATTTCTTAGGGATAAGACTGATAAAGCAGGCACCTTGTGCCTTCATTGACCCCAAAGCCCCAGGCAGACAGCGGGAGGATTAATTAAGGATGGTGCTTTAATTCAGTACAGAGTTCTAAGAAGAGAAAAAAAGGAGGGGTTGTGTGTTAGCTACATTTGTGTGGTTGGTTAAACTGGATGTTTGTAATTGAAAAATGTAGAGAAGAATGGAGAAAAATCCCTACAGTGTTGTATGCTCTCCAAACACTTCTGTTCAGGCTGGGAACATAGCATTTGCGGTAGCCATGGCAACCAGCGTAATCCATGGGAGGAAAGCAGATGGTGCTTGGTCCCCCAGTTAAGCAACAGAGTGATGTTGATGTAGGGGTGTGGTGTTCGTTGGCACCGAGGTGAGAAGGAATTCCTTTCTCTGGGGTTGGTTTAGCAACCTAAGCTTTGTTCTTGTATGTTTGGGGGTAAAGGCAATCCTCCTACCTCAGACTCCTGAGTGCTTGGCTTACTAGTATGTGACACCAGAACTGGACTGAGAGTGCCCTTCTCAAAGTTCTAGGGACACTAGTTTGAAAGTGACCCATAGACGGAGGCCGGAGTATAGAGAAGCAGCCCTGAAATCCCTCAGAGTGCCCTCTTAGTTACTCCTTTACGGCTCCTTTTCAATGGACCTCTTGTGACTTTCCCTGTTAGAGTCCAAGATGAGCCCCTTTATTGAATGATCACCCAGAGTCCTAGCGGTCCATACTATAGAACTGGAGATGGTGTTCAATGTTCAGAAGATCTCCCCATTCTTCCCTTTTCCCCTTCAAGCTCCCTTTCTCCCTCCTGCCTCTCTCTCCAGGCTACATCTCTCCACTCTAGGTCATGGGTTCAGTAGATGACTGGAGCAAAAGGAACACCCCAGGGTTTTCTTACTGAGGCCCAACAAGCTTCTGCTCTGGAGGTTCCTCTGCCACACAATGACTCTGGAATGAACTCAGGGTCCCCATGGCCCAACTGTCCCTGGGTAACGACATTTCTACGTATACTTAATATCCTCAGCATGTGTGTTTAAATCAAGTCGCTGAATGCAACAATGAAGGCAACTCAGAGTAGCAAAGAAGAAACATTTTAAAGGAGAATGAATTGGCAGCTAACATTCTCAAAAGCAAAGAAGCCTTGGTAATGTGTCTACCCCACCCCTATATTTAAAGACTCCCAGAACTTAGAGGAAGAAGGGGAATAGAAAATGAACTCTGCTGTCTGCTGTACTGTAAGTTTTCTAGCTTAGTTCTGAAAATATCTCCGTCGATCCAGGCCATAGAGGAATAAGATTTGGAACAAATTCCCTATAATCAAGAACCTCAAAGGACCTAATGGTGCCAGAATCCAACAAGCTTGCTGGATGGTTATAAGCTAGTAGCCAGCTTGCCACTCCCTGCTACAGAGAGCCTTGGCTCTGTGGCACAGCTTCCTGGTGGCCGTGATGATCTTGTCACCAAACATGCAGCCCAACCCACTTGATCTGAGCCCAGAAATGCCTCTAGGAAAACAAACCACTAGCCCAAAACGGAATCACACAGCTTTGCACTTGAGTTCACTCATCGTTGCTCTATTGGACATGGAGTCAAGACCACTTCAATAGACCCGCAGGCACTGTCCCTGGGAAGCTTTCGTTCTCAAGACCAGAGTAACAGACCCCAACTCAGCAATGCCGATGGAAGGCTGGGCAATGACAATCCCCTATGTGGCCACTCCAAAGCATATGCAGGCCCTGTAAGAAGTGTTTGTAGGAATGGTTTGCTCAATATTCCAAAATTTACCTTTCCTGTGTCTTGTTTATGAGTACCATGAAGGTGTGAAAGAGATGTCTGGGATTCAAAGACCAGTTCGAACCTATTCCTCAGGTCTGCTGAGCTTTGCGGCCACAGATGCAGCGCAGAGTTCATCCTGCCCTGGTACCAGCACTCGTGCAGATCCAAGCCCATTTCACAGCCCCTCCATGCGCTTACAAAGTGAAAAAGACAAACCTTTCCTAGGTCCATCCAGTTCTGGAAAACCACATTCATGTCCAAACGCTGTTCAGAACTCAGAGACACAGACAGCACCAAAGAGTCCTACCTCCATTGCTGTTACTTTTCCCACTCTCAGCCAGCCTTACACACTACCAGCATTGCATAAAGTGTGGGTTTTGGAAGCAGAGGTATAAAATGAGGACGTGACTGCTTCAAGGTATGGTTGAGGGGAAGGTTTTCTTGCAGATATGAGGGAGGGTATAGTCCGAGGCATCGGGAAGAATCCAGAGCAGGGAGCAAAAGTAACAGACTAAATATGGCCAGGGGACTGCACGGGACCATGAAAGGAGCGAGAGTAAGAGAGGACGGTCAAGAGAAAGGGGCTCAAAAGAGATCAAGAAAGAGAGGACCACAGGACACGTGGATGAAATGACGGGGTTATATATGATGAAAAGCTTGGGGAAAGGAAAGTTCATGAACGGGAGAAGTTTAGGGAAGAGAGAGGCAAGAAGAGCTGAGTAGCGCCACCGGTACTGAAAGCCAGCTTGCACTTTGACATACTAGAAGCACCAGTTTCTTTTGGACCTGACAAGCATCTTGGAAGGTCAAGCCTCCCTGTGCTTGCTGGTTAGCTTCCTGTCAACTTGGCATGAACTAGAGTCATCTGGGAAGAGGGAACCTCAACTGGAAAAAGTACCTCCATAAGATCACCACTGGGCAAGTCTAGTTCTTAATTGGTTAAGACCGATGTGGGAGTGTCCAGTTCACTGTGAGTGGTGCAACCTCTGGACAGGTGCTCCTGGGTGGCATAAGAAAGTAAGCTAAGCGTGCTAGTCAGAAACTTACTCCATGGCTTCTAGCTCAGTTCCCTCCTCAAGCCCTGCCCTAACTTTCCTTCATGATAGACTGTAAGATGAAACAAACCCTTTATTCCCCAAGTCACTTTGGGTCATAGTATTTACCACAGCAATAGAAAGCAAACTATGACACTCCCCTTGTCCCACCCATAATTTCCTGGAAGAATTTCTGCTGGTCTCTTCACTAGGAAAAGCTTGTGAGACATCATCTTTGCAGAAAGATTAAAACCAAAGTTCCTAAAACTAGCAACATGTCCTTTATTACAAGCATATGTGCTAACCTCAGTGAATGTTGCTATGTAGCAAGAGTTGTGTGCAGGCTGTCCAACTGTCTGCAGGGGCCTGGGCCGGTCATCTATTGTTAGGGTCCTCTTAGGTCAGTGAATCACACGGAGGACTTTCTAAGAACAATGGCAGATCCATTTTCCCTCCTAATGGGAAATGCTTCATTTGCTTGGCCTAGTCTCTCTCCCCTGGCTTTCCTCTTGCCAAGCCAATAAAATGAGAGCATTCCTTAGCTTTAGTATGAGATCAGGTTGTCTAGCAGTGTACTAAAGAGAGACCAAGCTAGCCATGGTGAGGAAACTTGGCCTTGATGAACCCAGCCAGAGACAAAACAGAAACCATCTCCCCAAGCTAAAGAAACCTTGTCATTAGGAACCCCCTTCTCAGGAGAGAGGATGAAAATAAAAAATAAACATAACTTTAAGCACCACATCTCTGGTAATACGTAGTTTGGGAGACTCGTGCAGCCACACACACCTTCATTTTTCCTGGAGGAAAGCAGAGACTCAGAGGTGACCCTACCCTGATGTGACTACAGGCAGGGCTGGAACTGGCCCCCAGGTCTGTTTACCTCTTCCCCAGGACTCAAAGCCTTCGTGCAATGCCTTGTCCAAGGCTACATAAGAAGCCCAGGGTCATTCTTTTTTTTGTTTGTTTGTTTGTTTTTTTTTTGTTTTCTTTTTTTTTAATTTATTTATTTATTTATTTATTTATTAAACATTTCTGTCTCTTCCCCACCGCCGCCTCCCCTTTCCCTCCCCCTCCCCCAACCAAGTCCCCCTCCCTCATCAGCCCAAAAAGCAATCAGGGTTCTCTGCCCTGTGGGAAGTCCAAGGACCACCCACCTCCATCCAGGTCTAGTAAGGTGAGCATCCACGAAACTGCCTAGGCTCCCACAAAACCAATAGGTCCAGTAGAATCAAAAACCCGTTGCCATTGTTCTTGAGGTCTCAGTAGTCCTCCTTGTCCGCTATGTTCAGCGAGACCAGTTTTGACCCAGGCTTTTTCAGACCCAGGCCAGCTGGCCTTGGTGAGTTCCCGATCCCCATTGTCTCAGTGTATGGGTGCACCCCTCCCAGTCCTAAGTTCCTTGCTTGTGCTCTCTCTCCTTCTGCTCCTGATTTGGACCTTGAGATTTCAGTCCGGTGCTCCAATGTGGTTCTCTGTCTCTGTCTCCTTTCATCGCCTGATGAAGTTTAATATTCAGGAGAAATATTCAGGATTTTCTTTGGGTTCTCCTTCTTATTTAGCTTCTCTAAGAACCCAAATTATAGGTTCAATGTCCTTTATTTATGGCTAGAAACCAAATATGAGTGAGAACATTCCATGTTCCTCTTTTTGGGTCTGGCTTACCTCACTCAGGATGGTGTTTTCTATTTCCATCCATTTGCCTGCAAACTTCATCTCTCAACAGAAGAAGTTCAAATGGCCAAAAGACACCTAAGGTCATGCTCAACTTCCTTAGCGATCAGGGAAATGCAAATCAAGACAACTTTAAGATACCATCTTACACCTGTCAGAATGGCAAAAATCAAAAACACCAATGATAGCCTTTGCTGGAGAGGTTGTGGAGAAAGGGGTACACTCATCCATTGCTGGTGGGAATGCAAACTTGTGCAACCACTCTGGAAAGCAGTGTGGAGGTTTCTCAGGAAATTTGGGATCAACCTACCCATGGACCCAGCAATACCACTCTTGGGAATATACCCAAGAGAGGCCTTATCACACAACAAACGTATATGCTCTACTATGTTTATAGCAGCATTGTTTGTAATAGCCAGAACCTGGAAACAACCTAGATGCCCTTCAATTGAAGAATGGATGAAGAAAGTATGGAATATATACATATTAGAGTACTACTCACCAGGGTCATTCTTATAAGCGGGCCCATGGCCCACCAGACAGGATTTGAGAGTTGCAACTGACTGAAATAGCTCACAAACAAGGCCTGGAGCCCCTGCTGCCATTTCTCCTTTGACTGTTTAATTTGTAAATACATTTGTCTTTATTCTGTCTTTTCCCACCCTCTGGCTACTTCTCCACTGTCAGGAAAGCATTCAATCTTCACCACCTAAAAAGAACAAATTCAGTTTCCACATCTCCACCCGACTCCCTTCTCAGCCTTTTTGAGGCTGCAACTCCTTAGAAATGGGAATGGGGACCACTGAACATTCTAAATCCTCTTTTATCCTTGTCATAACTGAAGCAGGCTTTCAAGACACTCCCAAATTTGGCCAGACATGGGTCTCGTCAATCTTCTTTCTTCTTGGACCTTTGTTCAGTGTGACTGGCCACTGCTTCCCTGAACTGTCTTCTCTGCCTCCGGCAGTCTCCCTTTCTTCCTGATCTATCCTTGCTGCTCTGATTTGTTCTGCTTTGTGACTGGTGCATCACCCTGGACTCTTAGCTTAAAATCTCTCCTGTCCTGGACCAGAAACATCAGCATAGGGCCCATCATTCAGCTGGAGGCAGGAAGCTGTACACTTTGACACCTCTTCCTGTTCCTCCTTCTCCATATTCAATTTACAAAGTTTTACAAATGCTGCCTCCTTTTGGTCACCTCCTCTCTTACCCTTGAATGTCCCTTTTTGTTATTTACATTAAGATACCTAACTGGTCTTCCTGATCTCACAGTGAGAGATCTTTATAAAAAACACAAAGTCAGCTGTGATGGCTCATACCTGTAACCCCAGCACTCAGGAAGCTGAGACATGAGAATTGCTGTGAATTCAAGATCAGCCTGGACTACACAGTGAATTCTAAGCTATTGAGTAGTGAGTTTTAGGCCCTGTCTTTAATCCAAAAATAAAATAAAAGTATAAATATACACATTAAGGCAAAAGTAAAGCATTTAATTCAGCCTTTGAAGGTGGTTCCAGGGCTCCTCCTGGCACACCAACATCCTCTGGTTCTTGAGATTCTTAAATAAAATAATATTCCCACATAACCCACATGTATCCTCCTGCCTTCTTTGAGCTATCTCTAGATTACGGTGGTGATGAGTGTGGAGGGTGAACCCAACAGAATCCAGAGTTACTGAGGACACAAGCCTCTGGGCACACCTGTGAGGGAGTTTTTATGTGGAGTTAGCTGAGATGAGAAGACCTACCCTAAGGGGGCACAGTGCCATTCTGAGGGCTGTAACCCAAGGCTGCATAGGAAGCAGAAAGCTGGCTGAGCACCAGCCCTCGTCTTCCCTGCTTTCTGACAGCTGGTGTCATGAGACCAGCTGCCGTGATGGACTGTGTCCTCAAACTGAAACAAAGTAAACTCTTCCTTGTTTACTTTGCTTTTGTCACGTATTCTAGCAGAGCAGAAGACAGGTAACAATGTAGGTATTTACACTAATACAATGTAAACAATGTGAAAGCAGTTGTTAGACTGTATTGCTTAGAGAAAATAACAAGAAAGAAAATAAGCGGCTGCATGTCCAGTACAAATAGAAATCTCACAAGCTCTAAGTTGGTGAATGGTCTGCACTTTATATGGGGGGTTAACTCTCATCCCAACTGACTGTAAACTTAGGCCTGAACTTTTTTTTCTAGGCAATCCTCTTTGGAAAGGAAATTTGCTGCTTCCCACACCTAAATTAACTTTTGGTCAGTGCAATGACCTAATGCTTCACCTCACTCCCACAGTCTTTGCTCCTCACCTCTCCTTCATGAACGTCATACACCTATCTTCATGACGAAATATCCCCTCTATCCACGTGTCTTCCCACCCCCACCACGTTCCTCCCAGATCAACCACTGATCTACGTTAGAATACCAGGCCCTGATATGTGTGCACATGTGTAGAGGGCAGAAGATAGCCTTGGTCTTCTCCACTTGGTTTTTGAGACAGGGTTTCTCAGTGGCCATGGAGGCTCAGCTAGCTGGACAGCAAGGCCCAGGGATCCTTCTGTCTGTCTCTTCCTCTCCAGTGGTGAGATTACAAACACACATACACCACCACCATCACCACCACCACCACCACCACCATCATCATCATATCTCCGATTTTACATGGATTCTGATGATCAAACTCAGGTCCATAAGCACTTCAGGACAGGACTATCTATATCCTCAGCTCATCTTGTTCTTTTAGAGTACAGCTGTGTCTAGCATGGTAACAGATACACCCTAAGAGCTTCATAAATGGTAACGGTGACCATGGAAGTAACAGAATGAGTGAGTTAGTGAGTGCAAACTGCTCTTTCCAGGACTTTCTCAAAGGAATGAAGGCAAGAGATGGGAGAAGGCCAAGGCAGAGCACA
Organism: Alexandromys fortis; assembly: GCF_014885135.2. Taxonomy (NCBI): domain Eukaryota; kingdom Metazoa; phylum Chordata; class Mammalia; order Rodentia; family Cricetidae; genus Alexandromys; species Alexandromys fortis. The sequence continues at coordinate 936,703 of NW_026068144.1, read as the reverse complement.
CAATAGCCTACTTAAGTCAGGGAATTATCCATTGAACTCAAATGGCAGGACCTCTCAAATACTGGCCTCCTTGGGTATCCCAGTAGGGCAGAAGTTACAGCAAGTAAATGACAGGGCCTGGACAATCTGTAAGGTCTAAACTGAAAGGTGACACCTGAGAAAATCAGCAGCCACTTCATAAATTTCCCTCAGGCCCTTTGTGAAATAACTGTCTCACAGGGTTGTGGATTGGGATTATGAAGAGAGGAGAGAAAATTTCTGAAAGTCAGAAAGCTTTGTCCAAGAAGCTTCAACAGTGTGGTTAGGGCTCCACCTGATGGATGTACACAGAAATATTAAAGCTTCCCACTGAATGTAACCCCAGCATTCTCAAACTGAGTTCCAGACCAGTCTGAACTACAACAATAAAATTATTCCTGGGGATATTCTGGTATACTGAGAGGTCTGTGTCCTACATAGCCATCATCAGAGAAATTTCCTCCTGCAGAAAATAGGAAAAACAAAAACCAAACCAGAGACCCACAGACAGACATTATGAGGACAGAGACCTTGGAACACTCAGTCCTAAAGGGAAAATCTCTGTCAGACCCCCACTTAGGTATCAGGGAACCCTCAGAAGAGGTGACAGAAAGACTAACAGCCAGAGGGAATGGAGGACACCAAGAAAACAAGGCCCTCTAAAGGAGCACATGAGCTCACAGAGACGAAAGCGGCATCCACAGGGCCTGCCTGTGTGGCTCTGCACCAATGGATCCTAGAGCTAAAAGGAGAACTGGACACACCACCCCAGCCCAAACCCAAAAGCTATCTCTAACTGATAACCACTTGCAAATGAAAATGAAAATGTAGTTTCCAACAAGAAAGTCTCACTGGGAAAACAAACCTCTCTTAAGTGTAGGCCACATGCCCAACGTAGATGATCAACAGAAAACGAACTCAAAGGCATCTTTGGAGGGTTCTTGTCTCATAATGGCATGTATAAGGTTTTCCTTTAAAAAAAATTATTTTTTATTTTTATTTTATTTATATTTATTTATTTCTCTCTTTTCACCCTACAGGTCCTTTGCATATATATTATGGCTTCCAGTTTAGTGGGGTTTTGTTTTGGGTTTTTTGTTTGTTTGTTTTTGTTATTTTGTTGTTTGGAGGAGGGGTGAGGCAGGCTTTCTCTCTGTGTAGCTCATACTATCCTGGAATTTGCTATGTGGACCTCTGCTTCCCGAGTCCCAGGATTAAAGGTGTGCACCCCCACACCTGGCCAGTTCAGTGTTCTATGGAATTCCTGAGTGTGCAAATGAGTAACGGATCTGCTTCTTGTGCTTTTCCTCTTTCCTTCTGTATGTTTATTTTGCCTTGTTGTTGCACCAATGTATTAGTTTTTGTTTTAATCTTATATTTTATTATTATCCCTTAAAAGCCTATTTGTTTTCTAATGAGGAGCAGAATGGGAGTAGGTCCAGCTGGGAGGGAACGTGGGGAGGAACTGAGAGGAATAAAGGGAGGGAAAACCAATAATCAAGATTTATTATGTAAGAAAATAATCTATTTTTAATAAAAGAAAAATGCCAAAAGTAAATAAAATAAAACCAAAACAAAAAGTTTATAATTCTCTGATTTTTCTTATTTACATGTGTGTGTGTACTTATATTTGTTTTCTGTTGCTACTATAACAAATTGTACGAATCTAGTAGCTTAAAACAATACATTTTTTAAAGGAAAATCTTACTGTTCTGTAGAATAGAAACTCAAAATAAATATTTCTGGGCTAAAACTCAAGAGAAGGCAGGAGGCGTTCCTCTGCAGGATGAGAGTTTGGGGGAATTGGTGTCCTCACCTTTTCCAGCTTCTTGAGACCTCCATGCTCCACAGCTTCAGAGTCCTCGGACCCTTCCTTCTCTGGCTATACTTTCAGACTCTACCTCAGCTGGGATAGGTTCTTCTTCATTAAAGAGTCCACCCCACAAAAACCCAGGATAATAATCCCATCCTACGACTCATAAACACCCCTCCAAAATCTCCTATATGTACTATATGTACTCCAAAATGTACTATATTCTCGGCTTCTAGAGATTTTGATGTTTTGGGGGCTCAGGCAAGGACACCCCAGAATGGTGCTCTGACTCAGGGTCAGGCTGGGGAAGTAGCTCAGAATCCAGGCTCCTCCCATCTTGTCTGGTTTCTCTGTTGAGCACAGAAACAGGCTCACTCTGGAACTCACTTACCTGACCAAGAGAAGTTTTAACCCCAACCACCACCACCACCACCACCACCACCACCACCACCACCACCACCACCACCACCACCAAGAATCTCATCAAATAACCAGGAAAGTTTAACTACCCAGGAAAAGAGATGCTACCATCTCCACACCTAGGACACCTGCCTAGACAGCTTTTCTAGTTTTTCTTCTCCAGACAAATGGTTGTACTCTACCGCTGAGCTACACCTCTGTCCTCTCCACCCCCTTGACTTGTGTCTATTCTTCTGAGGGCAATTCCTGGAGATTGCCTAAGAGCCTTTATCTACCTACCCAGCCAACCTTTGTTCCTCCGTACATTCCTTTCCCTTCCTCTCCCACAGCTTGCTGACAACACCCTCCAGGGAATTCCAAGCTTCTTCCAAGCCAGTTCCCTTTCTTCTCGGAAGCAGAGGCATTATAAAAGCCACAAACTCAGAGCCTTTAGGAGAGATTAATCCTTTGTTCTGGTCTCGCCCAGTGCATGCACTGCCTGCCTCTTCTGCTCCTTGCAGCAACTAGGGCATCCAGGGAAGTTTGGTTACCCAGACTTATATGTAAATGTATCTGCTCAGGCTCTTCCAGGGCCTAGGTCCTCCTAAAAGGAATGTGCTTTTGCTATGTGATGTGACCGAGCCAAATCTGTATCCTTGGCCTGAGATCAGGATTCCTCCTGAAATGAAAACCCAAAGGTAAGCTAACAAAAAACACCTGGATCCAAGATGGTTGTTAGAGAGGCCACCAGAAAACCTACAAATTCATTGTAATCTATTTTCCATACTAAGTAACATACAGGGGACGTTTGTTTGAAAAGCCCTGGTGCAGCAAATGTTCGCTGTTATTTTCTGCTTTGCTGTGCTTGTTTAACTCAGTGATCTGGCAAGCACTGAGCAGATGGAAGCAGTATTTGCTGCACAGACTTAAAGGGCTCCAGCTGCCACACAATCTACAGCCTTCAAACACCCAGCCAGCTCCTTTTTGGAATTGCCCCAGGGAGAAGACTAATCTGTAGAAAACAAAACCCCACCCATTTGTTTGGAGAGCTGGGAGGAGGGCAGGGCAGGGGCTTCAGTAGACACAGTAGGGGCAAAGAATGCCTAAGGACAGGATCTGGCTTCTACCTGTAACCCTAGCATTGGTAGAAGCAGGAAGTCTGGAAGTTTGAGGCCACCCTGAGCTGTACAGTGAGATCCAGACCAGACTGCTCTACATGACAAATACCACCACCCAAAAAGTACTTTCTTACTTAAAACTTGTAGTATAAAAAAAAAATCAAGCATGTGCATACTGCACAATAATCATAATAAACAATAAACCTTCAATAAATGACCTACTCAAGTTGATCAGAGGGATTTGTCTGGCTTCCTATTTGGTATGCCTTTTTCAATTTAGTGTGGAGTCTACTGTCCTCTTCTGGAAAGAATGGAAATTGAACCTTACTTGTGATTGTCACGTGGGAATCTGGGAGAGTGAGATAGAACAGGCAGATGGCTCCAGATGACGGAGAAGCAAGATGAAAACTGATAAAGGTTGCAGTATCATGGCATAGTTCTTGAAATATGAAGGAAGATGTCTATGCCCATTTAAACTTGAATAATAATTCATTTAAAACATGGAACTGGCATGATGACTTGGTTCATAAAGTATAAGATGTGTAGACATGGGATCTGAGTTAAGACGTCCAGAACCCAAAAGTTGGTGTAGCTGCACAGCTGTAGTCACTGTGTTGTGGAGGCACAAAAGGAGGGCTGCTGGGGTTTGCTGGTGAGACAGTCTACAGCGTCCTCCAAAAAACAAGATGGAGAGCAATGAAGAAGGCACCCAATGTGAACGTCTACCTTGCACAAACATGTGCACACACGTGCATGCGACTGTACACATATACATCGGGGAAACCTCTATGCCTACTATTCATGAGCAGACAGCCTTTATAAGGATTCTGGCTGAACAAGGAAGGGAACACAGACTCGGGAGTCATGCTGGCCTGGGTACAATACAGGCTCTGCTCTTTGTTGTATGAGAAGTGAGGATCTGAAATCAAGTTCATCTTTTAACATCTCGGACTCAGCTTTTCGTCTGCAAAATGGTGCCGTCATGCCAAACCCAGTGGAATAACGTGGGAGGCCATTTTAGAGTCCCACACATCATGAATTTCCTCTTGAGATATGTAGTTAAGGAAAATTATTTAAACCCGCAGGAAAAAAAATAAAAAGGTATCTAAGTTGAAAAATGCATCAGGTCTTTGAAAGTCAGCACAGTTCGTGGGGATAGAACAGGATTAAGGTGCTTGTAGGTGTTGTGCTTTCCCCGACCCTTTAAGGGACAAGCCACGCCCACTCCCATTACCTCTGACCTGCCCACCGCTGTCTTGCCCCTTCCTTTTCTGTTTTCTTGGCGTGAGCAAGTATTCTCCCTCTCCCTCTCCCTCTCCCTCTCCCTCTCCCTCTCCCTCTCCCTCTCCCTCTCCCTCTCCCTCTCCCTCT
>NW_026068144.1:880763-931779 GCF_014885135.2 Alexandromys fortis | reverse complement strand
CTCTCTCTCTCTCTCTCTCTCTCTCTCTCTCTCTCTCTCTCTCTCCCTCTCTCCCTCAATAAATGCTTTTATGGCTACTTTCTGTGTCCATGGGTCTGCTCACAACCCCCACGCATTGGGAATTCTTTCTCGTGGCTTCCCGCTGATGGGAACTCTGCCACCGCTCGGGGGCCGGACTCTGGAGCCTGCTCCGTGAGGAACCCCCATATTTTTAGGAATAAGAGTAGGAATGGTGAGTAACTGGGATAAAACAGGAAGGAAAATGTTTTCTTTCATCAGAATATATAGAATATATATATATTTATCTCCAAATTTATCAGATACACACTTAAAACTTACACATGTTGGATGTTATACTCCAATTTTAAAAAAAAGTGATGAGGAGAGAAAATGAGAAGGAGAAAAGAAAGGAAAGAAAACCATTGGGGTGGGGTGGGGCAAACCTTAACTGTGCTGTCAAGACAAGGATCTCTTTAACCCAGCCCCACCACACCCCTCTAAGTGTTCTTGCACCACCTGTGGACTCTGGAGCCTGTGTAGGAGGGAGCCTCTCGCAGGAGGAATTCCTGCTGGTGTAGCCCTGGGCAGAGTCAAAACAGATCAGCCTGTGACAAGGAGAGGGAAAGTTGGTAGAGAGAGAAGGAGGCCTCTAGAGGAAACAGATTCCAGAAAAACAAAATGTGGTGGAAAAAGTTAAATCAGGGGGCTGGAGAGATGGCTCAGAGGTTAAGAGCACTGACTGCTCTTCCAGAGGTCCTGAGTTCAGTTCCCAGCAACCACATGGTGGCTCACAACCATCTGTAATGAGGTCTGGTGCCCTCTTCTGGCATACAGGGAGGCTGAACACTGTGTACATAATAAATAAATAAATCTAAAAAAAAAATTAAATCTGGTTCTACCCCCAATTCAGTAGTTTGAAATAACCATGCAACTTCCATAATATAATAATCCTTCTATAATGATAATATAATAAGAATAAGGAATATGAAAATAGAGGATGGCAACAACAACAAGAGAAGATGCAGAGACCAAATGACCAACGAGAGAAGATGCAGAGACCCCCAGCCAAACATTCGGGGAATCCCTCAGAACTGGGGGAAGAAGGATTGCAGGAGCCTGCGGGGTCAAGGACACCACAAGAAAACCAACAGAATCTACTAAGCAGGGCTTGTAGGGCTCAGAGACTGAGGTAACAATCAGGGAGTCTGTGCTAGGTCCTCTGCATATATGTTCATGGCTGTAGAGCTTGCTGTTCTTGTGGAACTCCTAACAGTGGGAATGGGGCGTGTCTCTATTTCACCTGTTCTTGGGACCCTTTTCCTCCTCCTGCAGTACTTCCTCCAGGCTCGATATGAGGGTTTATGCCCGGTCTTACTGTAACTTGTTATCCAGTTCAGTAGATTATTCCCAGGAGGCCTGCTCTTTTCTCAAGGGAAATGGAGGAGAAGTGGATCTGGAGGAGAAGAGAGGTGGGATGGGGGACTGGAAGGAGTGTAGGGAGGGAAATGATGGGTGAAAGATGAATAATTTTTTTTAAAGAGAAAAAATAATGAAAGAAAATAGAGATGTGATCCATTAACCATAAAAAGAGGCTTAAAAGCTGCTAAAAGTTTGAAAGATTTTTTTTTAAATTATTTATTGTATGTATGCACATCTATGTATGCTATAGGCGTGCATGCAGGTGGCCATGGAGGTCAAAAGCAATTGCTGAGCTAGGCGGGGTGGCACATGCTTTTAATTCCAGCACTTGGGTGTCAGAAGGAGGCAGATCTTTGTGAGTTCAAGGTCAGCCTGGTCTACAAGAGCTATTGAACAAAACCAAAAAAGAAAAAGAAAAAAAAAAAAACAGATGCTGAAGTTAAACAGGTGGTTGTGAAAACTGCCCAGGGTGGGTGCTGGGAACGGAACTTGGAATAGCGACACACTGTTAGAGTATAACTAACTGCTCTCTGGTTGGATTTGAGGCCTGTTCCACAAGACGGTATCCATGCCTACTATTGTAAACTCAGTCAAAAGCCCATGACCGAGGAGGTCTTAGAGCCTTAAAAACTGACACGCCCTCAAACCATCTTCTAAATATCTGTGCTCATATGAAAAACAAAGGCTACTCTCAGCTTTAACTGAAGACTACTTCTCTTTGCCATGAGTAGAGGCGAACATGGGAACCCATGGCTGCACAAGATGCTGAGGATCAGGCTGTTGAAATATCAACCCTTAGCAACACACCTATAACATCTCCTTAAGGCTTGGTGGTCATCTTGGAAGAGGAGGCAGAGAGTCTCTAAGACCTGGGAGACAGAGAGAAGGTTCTGAATTCCATCTTGTAGGCATGACAGGGCCTTGACAACCATGAACTAACAGCAGCTGTGCTTACTGGCATGAAGCCCACACAAGATTGTCCTGGTCAACAGTCAGCTATTGACTGAGGAGGGCCTCGTGGACCTCTACCTCTCGCTGTTGACTACTGGCAACTAACAGATTCTAAATGGGGAGGCATAGTATCTAATTGCATACCAATTGGTACACCCATCATCCAACCCATGGTCACACAGATGGCCCTAGTTAAACTCAGCCCAAAACAAAACAAAAAGTCATGAATGAAAAGATGACATCTGTAAGGAAGTGGGTGGGAGTAAGATAAGATAGATTCTGGGAGAAAGTAACTCTATACCATATAACATATATGAAATTGTCAAGAAACAAAAGTTATTACTAAATATCTGGTGTATTTTTATATGTGAGGCATTTTCTTTTTAACTGTGGTCATGCATTATTTAATAATTATAGTCTATCAATCCATTATGACAAAGGGATATTTAGGTATTTTCCTACTGTGAAAACATGAACTTAGATAGAGCCTAGCCTGATGGTGTAGGTGATGGTAATCCAGCTTCACAGGGTAGAGGCCGGAGGATCATAAATTCAAGGGATGTGTAGGATACAGGATGAATTCAAGACAAGCCTGGGTAACTGAAACAAAACAAAAAGGAAGCAATAAGGCCTGGAGGGATAGCTTAGTGTACGAGTACTGGCTTACAAATTCTGGGTGTGGCCCAGCAGACACTTAGGCTACCCGGCACAGCTGTCTCTGTTCTGCAGAGCTCATTTCTGTAACTGAATACTGGAGACAATGGCAGAACAAGTCAAGTAACTTCAAAAGTGGTTAAACGTTTGAGTATCTAAATGTACCCAAATAAACAAAAGGTAGAATGGCTGTGCAATATGAAAGCCGCAATGGCACTCCCGTCGGGGCGCTTCCCTTAATGGGGCTTGCAGGGTTAGAAAATGCTCTGGGAGTCAGGGACTGGGTGAGAAGGGAATTGGAAGACTTGATGAGCTTCACTATATTAATTTTTTAATTATTTTAAACAATAAACTAATTTAGGTTTCTCTAATTTTTTACTTTAAAAAGATTCTAACTTTTCTGGATTTTAAAAATATTTTTTTCAAAAAATACTTAGCTAAAAAACAAATGGCCTGTACAAGTATACAAATATGTTTTTCTAGATGAGCACAGTCATGCGTGACTGTGATTACAGCAGTCAGAAGGCTGGGGCAGGACTGTTGTGAGGTCAAGGTAAACTTATGTCACTTGGGAAAACCATCTACAACATGCCTCTAACAAACAAAAATAAGTTCTGTCTTTATGCACTCATTATATAAATTTGTTACTACTTTCAAATTTAAATTTTTATTTTAAAACCTTTTAAAATAAAAAAAATTAGCCAGGCCTGTGGAGGGTCAGGATCACTGTCTTCTACCTTTTTCTCCCTGGAAGGTCTCCAGATGCAAAAGCTTGCATGGAGCTGACATCACCGCTACAATAACAATGCCTGAACCCTTCTGAATCATCCTAGAGGACCTACCTGGAGCTGTTTTAAATATTTTGAGTAAGGGCTGCAGATGGAGTTCATGTCAGATGCACAAAGCTACGGGTCCCATCCTAGGCCCTAATATAAGCAAAGTGTAGTACCGCGTGCCTGCAATCCCAGCACTCACGCTGGAGATTAAGGAAGGAGGGTCAGAAGTTCAAGGCCAGCCAGGCTATAGAAGACCCTGTCTCAAATGTGCGTGTGTGTGTGTGTGTGTGTGTGTGTGTGTGTGTGTGTGTGTGTGGTGTGGGTCTGTGTGTATCTGTGTTGGGCCCAAATTATCTCAGAGCCTGTACCTGGAGGCCTGTAGGATGGAGAAAAGCCTGGCTCGAGTTTGAAGGGTAGTCTTAAAGCTACCAAATGAGGACGAGACAGCAAAATCTAGCTAGATGCTCCTCCAGCCAGAGGGAGGGGTTGGCTGCCTCTCATTGGTTGGAGGTACCCCCACATCACACCATGTCACTTAACCTATATAAACTGACACTCACGGTAATAAACTGAGTTCCTGCTTTGATGTGACTCCCTATCACGTCTGATCGTCCTGTATTGTGGGGCTGTGGAACGGGCAGATAGTGCACTCACTTTCCCCTGGGGAATAAGGCTAAGAAGGGCTGGCATGTCTGTGTGTGTCTGTGTCTATGTGTATATATAATCATTATAAAAGATATACCACAGGGGCTAGAGAGATGGCTCAGTGGTTAAGAAAGTCTGCTCTTCCAGAGGACCTGAGTTGTTTTCCTTGCAACCACAAGAACACTCACAACCTTCTGTAACTCCAGTTTCAGGGGATCTGATGTTCTCTTCTGGCCTCCAAAGACATCAGATGAACACATGGTACTCAGTCATACACACAGGCAAAATAGCCATACACACACAAATAAATAAATCTTTTAAAAGTGCAACATGGTACATACATAAGCCCACTAATATAGCTGTTTATTGTCATTATTAAACATCACACACATTAACTGTGCTCAACTTTGATATGGCTGGCATGGAAGCTTTATATGAACAGTATCTCCACAGACAAGTGTGCTATTAAGATCAAAATCACCGGGAGATGGGAATATTTGAACTTTATTACAATCTCATGGGCCCACTATCATGTTGAATCCACCACTGACTAAAGTATCTTCATTCCGGAGACCTGGAGGACAAATCTGAACAGACCGCGATCACTCTCTGCCTCTGCTGGCACTGTGTTCCTCATTCTCTAGATCAAGAATAAAAGGAGGAGGAAGAGAAAGAAGAACAGGAAGGAGTGAAGAAGAAGGAAGGCAGGTAAGAGCAGAAGAAGGAAAAGGAGACGTGGAAGTACAGAGGAAGGAGAGGAGCGAAGAAAAGGAGGGGAGGGTCACAATTGTGGTTCTGAGGTGGTGGTGCAGTGCTGGCTGTTTCTCAGTGTCACTAAAGGCTCTTTCTTCACCAAGGCCCTGTCCCCGACTGTCTGGAAGCCATCCTAAAATATCACACACACAGAGTAAACACAGAAAGCCATGTCTGCAGAAGGGGTGCTTCGGCACAGATGGCAAAGGACAATGTCCGGGAACAGAGACCGGTAGGACAGGGAGATGCGTGATTAGTCAGCTTTCTTACACTGTGACTAACCCCTGCAAGGACCACTGAAGGCTCCTGGTCTCAGAGAGTCCCAGCCTGGGGCTAACAGCCCTACATATGGGGCAGAATGTCAGGATGGTGCATGGCAGAGGTCCTGATTCATCTAAAGGTGGGCATGAAGCAGAAGACCAGGAAGGACCCAGTACAAGATAGCCCCTTAAAAGACCCCCCACAACTGTGACACACATCCTCCAACTGGGCCTCACCTTACCATTTATGCAACCTCCTAAAAAATAACACCATGAAGTGGGACCAAGTATTTAACACATGAGGGGAGATTTCATATTCAAACCTAACACTGTGTTTATTCCTACCTAACTGGAGAATTCTCTGGCTGTACTCTCCCATGATCCAGAGGGTGTTTGTCTTGTACACAAGGTTGTAGGGTGAATTCCGAGACCCAAATTGCATAATCTATATGGGTCGTGGTGATGGCCCGTGAAGTTCTGCCCACCCAGCTACAACAAACAAGCACTAGAGACCCCTAAGATTTCCGGCTGCATGCCATCTGTGCGCATCTGAAGTGCTATGTGGACAGGTTACATTGCCCTTCCTTCATGTCAGCCTCAGAGGACTTACACACACACGTGACAGAGTGCAATGTTTCTCTAACAGTCACTGCTGCAGCTCACGCCTTACCATGGAAGGATGAACCCCATGAGTGAGACAACACACTGAGAGAGGCTGTTCTTCAAGTCACACCAGCCTGAGCTCACTGACACTGTAGGGCGACTCCACTGTGAAACAGCCTGAGGTTCTGAGGCCACGATAGCCAGACCTTTCTGGAAGGTGTACGCCACGTTAACTTAGCTTCTTGGACTTGGGTTCCTCCCCATACGGAGACTTTCCCTGCCATCACCCCACTTAGCTTCTCTGTTTTCTCCAACTCCTACTGTCTGCCTCTCCTCCCATGAGATGCAGACGTGCTACACCTCTGCACTGGAGAACGAAGCCTTCCAGGCTGTCTCCACTCTGAGACTGTCCAACATCTTTCTGGCATTTTCTTCGGCCTTCTTTGTTTGACCATCATTGTGTGTTCTTTGAGCTGCCTCCATTTCTGAGGAGAAAAGTACGTTTCAGTTGTTCCATGGGGCAGATCATCTGCTGCTTGGAACAGCTGCTGCTTTTACAGAAAAAGCCTTGAGTCTCGTTCTCACTGGGTTGACATTTTCAGCTTTTGAAGACCTGCCAATGTCTGATCCTTACCATAAATTCTTCTCTGGTTCCTTACAGGCCCACTAATAAAGATTAAGTTTATCCTCGAGATAACGCCTGTTAAATCCTTCCTTTGTTTCGAAATGTACATTAGCTGTCCCTGTAACAAGCATGACTTTTATTACAAACCCCACCCACATGGATATGCTCCCTCCCTTCCCTTGTTAAAGCTCCCGTGGCCTGCATGTTCTCTCTCTCTCTCTCTCTCTCTCTCTCTCTCTCTCTCTCTCTCTTTCCCCCCTCCCCCCTTCATCGGGAACTATGGCTTAGACATTCAGGTAAATAATTTGCTAATTTGACCGTAGATGTCTTTGTAATGTGAGAAGCATGTCATCTGCACTAAATGATACAAGTCTATCTGGTTCTGCAAACCAAGGAAGTCTAGTTTAAAGCCAGACTCCCCCAAACACATCTACTAATCACATACTTATTGTCCAAGTGACACAGATTCACTGAGAGCCAGCCAACATGTGCTCTAATGAATCAGGGTTTGTCCTGAACCTGTTCAGCTCCCAGGGAAGAACACAGCAATCCAGGTGTCACTCCAGGTCAAGTCTGAACACCCCTGTCGAACATCAAGGCACTCCACAGCATCCTTTCTCCACCCCCTTCTCTGCGTTTATCTCCCACCCAGACCTGAGCATGCATAAATAGCATATGCTAACTTGGGTTGTTTGTAAATTTTATTCTGTTTGCTTAGACAAATGAGAACTACTTAGGGTGAGTGCCGTGGCTCCCATATCCTTGAGGCTCTATCGCCCAATAACCATTTCAAAAACATACAAAATTTCATGCGACTTACAACACCCACTTTATTTTCCCACACACCCTCTGCCACAAAGAGGCATCTGGCTTATCATGTCTGAATTGGATGCTGACTTACTCATTGACACGTGTGAACAATGAACGACTTATTCTACTCCTAGTATTAGGAAACACACATTGGGAGACATTTCAAGTTTCTTTTTGCTTCACACAGAGAACTCTTGAGCCTAATAATGGGGTTAGTTTTGGTTGGTTGGTTTGTTTTGTTATTTTCTGTCCTTCAACTAGTTTTATTTTTAAGAGTTTAAGAAGTTCGGGAAAGATACAAATATACATGAGAAATCACAAAAACGGATGTCACTCAAGCCTAAGAAAGTTGTTTATTTTCTTTTGATTATGTAATGAAAACATTAGTAAGACTTCATTTAATGAGGGTGAGGTCATTTTAGCACATACACCTACATGTCAATATATATGAGTATATATATATATATATGTGTGTGTGTATATATACTCATATATAGATATATAATTTCTTAAATAAGTAAAAGACTATATATTGAAGCTTAACTGGGAAAATTGGAAGGGGAATATCACAGGACAGAGATCAAATCTCATGACCTGTTGGAAATATGTCAGAGAAAACCAGGGAGCAAAGCAAGGCTTGCCATTTGTCCCTCTGGTTCCACAGGCTCATTGTTCATCATTGCCTGCAGGAAGTGAGTCAGCCCTTGCAGAACTTGTCACAACTCAACTTTAATCAGCCTCACTTTGGTCTGGCAGGAAGCAGCACTGTCCTCCCACAAAAAGTGGGCCACCTAGGCTATCAAAGCACAGAGGGAGAGTGGTAGGTGGCACAGGTGAGTACGGGCAAGCCATCAATGAGAAGGGAGAAAGGGAGACAACCAGATGAAAGGAAAAAGAAAACCCGTTGAATGCTCCACAGTGGTCTGGTCCCTGGCGAACAGGTGGTCACTGGAATCCAAGCCTTACGGAGTCATCTGGATGGGATTCAGGTATCAGCTACTCCTCACTGCCAGAATAATCGCTGTTCTCCCCCAAGGGAAACTCATTTGTGGGCTTCTGGGTTGCATACAGCTGGTTCTCCATGGGACATTCCTGGCTGAGAATAGCCTACAGCAAGAGAGAAGTATAAATATTACTGCATATCTTTGACCATCCATTTCTTGGAAAAGAAACTAGCATATCCAAGCTTAGTGTCAGAAGAACTCAAGATGTAAGTATAGCATTCTCTTTCTGCCTCATGGGTAGGCTTGGGCCTTTCAAGGTCCTGAGCGTTATTAAGTCTCATCAGGACAAATATCTGATACACTTGTGCTTGAATCAAGGCATAGCAAGAAGCTGGATGTGATGGGCACTCCTCTCTCTAAGCCTCTCTGCCTACTCCTGTTCCTTTGAGCAGCTATATCCTTCCTGAATACAGGAGGCCCAAAAGGGCTGCTGGGGTATTCATGCTACAAGAAGTACTAAATACCATTAAATACCATATTAACTAAGTAATACAGTGTGCAGGATCTTTCTACCTGGAGACTATTTTTTTTCTAATTTCACCACATGCTCGGTAACAAAACAAGTCTCAACAGATACAATAGAATTGGAATAACCCATGTATCTTATTGGATTACTGTGGCTTAAAATTAGAATTCAACAGCAACACTAATTCCAGAAGGACCATAAACACATGGAAATTAAACAATGCTCACCTGAAGCATCAATGGGCCAAGGAAGAAATAAAGGGGGAAATTAAAGACTTCCTAAAATTCAATGAAAATGACCACAAAACATACCCAAATTTATGGGATACAGTGAAAGCAGTGTTAAGAGGAAAGTTCATAGCACTAAATGCCTACATAAAAAAGCTGAAAAAAAATCCTATACTAGTGAATAAACAGAACATTTGAAAACATTAGAACAAAAAGAAGCAAACTCACCCAAGAGAACTAGACAGCAGGAAATAATCAAATTAAGAGCTGAAATCAACAAAATAGAAACAAACAAAACAATACAAAGAATCAAGGAGACAAAGAGTTGATTCTTCAAGAAAATCAACAAAACCTTTATCCAAACTAACCAAAAGGCAGAGAGAGAATATTCAAATTAACAAAGTCAGAAATGAAAAGGGGGCATAACATCAGACATGGAAGAACTCCAGAGAATCATCAGGTCATATTTCAAAAACCTGTAATCTACAAAATTAGAAAACTTACAGGAAATGGACAACTTTCTGGATAAAAATCACTTACCAAAATTAAATCAAGACCAGGTAAGCAAATTAAATAGACTAGTAACTGCTAAAGATATAGAAACAGTCATCAAAAGTCTCCCAACCAAAAAAAGCCCAGGACCAGATGGTTTCACCTTAGAATTCTCCAAGATTTTCAAAGAAGAACTAATACCAATACTACTCAAATCGTTCCACACAATAGAAACAGAAGGAACATTGCCAAACTCATTTTATGAGGTTACGATTATCCTGATACCCACACCACATAAAGACATTACTAAGAAAGAGAATTACAGACCAATCTCACTTATGAGCATTGATGCAAAAATACTAAATAAAATACTGGCAAATTGAATCCAAGGACATATCAGAACTATCATCCATCATGACCAAGTCAACTTGATCCCAGAGATGCACGGATGGTTCAACATATGAAAATCTATTTAATGTAATCCACCAAATAAGCAAACTGAAAAATAAAAACCACATGATCATCTCATTAGATGCTGAAAAAGCCTTTGATAAAATACAACAACCCTTCATGATAAAGGTCTTGGAGAGAGCAGGGATACAAGGAACAGACCTAAACATAATAAAGGCGATATACAGCAAGTCAACAGCCACCATCAAACTAAATGGAGAAAAATTCACAGAGATCCCACTGAAGTTGGGAATAAGACAAAGTTGTCCATTATCTCCGTATCTATTCAATATAGTTCTTGATGTTCTAGCTAGAGCAGTAAGACAACAAAAAGAGATCAAGGGGATACAAATCAGAAAAGAAGTCAAACTCTCACTATTTGCTGATGATATGATAGTTTACATAAGTGAGCCCAAAAATTCTACCAAAGAACTTCTACAACTCATAAACACTTTCAGTAATGTAGCAGGATACAAGATTAACTCAAAAAAACTCAGTAGCCCTCCTTTACACAGATGATAAATGGGCTGAGAACAAAATCAGAAAAACATCACCCTTCACAATAGCCACAAATAGCATAAAATATCTCAGAGTAACTCTAACCAAACTTGTATGACAAGATTTTAAATCTTTGAAGAAAGAAACTGAAGAAGACATCAGAAAGTGGAACGATCTCCCATGTTCTTGGGTAGGTAGAATTAACATAGCAATGGCAATCTTACCAAAAGCAATCTACAGATTCAATGCAATGCCAACCAAAATCGCAGAAAAATTCTTCACAGACATTGAAAGAACAATACTCAACTTCACATGGAAAAACAAGAAACTGAAGATAGCCAAAACAACCCTGTACAACAAAAGAGGCATCACAATACCTGACTTCAAACTCTACTACAGAGCTACAGTACTGAAAACAGCCTGGTATTGGCATAAAAGCAGACAGGAAGACCTATGGAACCAAATCGAGACTCAGATATTAATCCACACACCTACAAACACCTGATTTTTGACAAAGAAGCAAAAAATATAAAATGGAAAAAAGAAAGCATATTTAACAAATGGTGCTGGCATAACTGTATATCAACATGTAGAAGAATGAAAATAGATTCATATCTATCACCATGCACAAAACTCAAGTCCAAATGGATCAAAGACCTCAACATAAAGCCAGCCACACTGAACCTCAGAGAAGAGAAAGTGGGAAGTACACTTAAATGCATTGGCACAGGAGACCACTTCCTAAATATAACCCTAGTAGCACAGACACTGAGAGAAACAATTAATAAATGGGACCTCCTGAAACTGAAAAGCTTCTGTAAAGCAAAGGACATGGGCAACAAGACAAAATGGCAGCCTACAGAATGGGAAAAGATCTTCACTAACCCCACATCAAACAGAGGTCTGATTTCCAAAATATACAAAGAACTCAAGAAATTGGTCATCAAAAGAACAAATAATCCAACTTTAAAAATGGAGTATAGACCTAAACAGAGAATCACAACAGAGGAATCTAAAATGGCTGAAAGACACTTAAGGGCTCAACATCCTTAGCCGTCAGAGAAATGCAAATCAAAACAACTCTGAGATTCCATCTTACATCTGTAAGAATGGCCAAGATAAAAAAACACTCATGACAACTTATGCTGGAGAGGTTCTGGGGAAAAGGGAACACTTCTGCATTTCTGATGGGAGTGCAAGCTGGTACAACCCCTTTGAATGTCAGTCTGGCGATTTCTCAGAAAATTAGGAAACAACCTTCCTCAAGAGCCAGCAATAACACTTTTGGGTATATATCCAAAGGATGCTCAACTGTGTCACAAGGACATGTGCCCAACTATATTCATAGCAGCATTGTTTATCATAGCCAGAACCTGGAAACAACCTAAATGCCCCTCAACTGAAGAATGGATAAGGAAAATACAGTACATTTACACAATGGGGTACTACACAGCAGAAAAAAAATAACATCTTGAAATTTGCAGGCAAATAAATGGATCTAGAAAACATCATACTGAGTGAGGTAACCCAGACCCATAAATACACATATCATATGTACTCACTCATATGTGGTTTTAAACATAAAGCAAAGAAAATCACAACCCCAGAGAACCTAGACAACAATGAGGACCCTAAAAGAGACATACATGGATCTAATCTACATGGGAAGTAGAAAAATACAAGATCTTCTGAGTAAATTGGGAGCATGGGGACCATGGGAGAGGGTTGAAGGGGAGGGGAGAGAAAGGAGGGGAGGAGAGAAAAATGTAGAGCTCAATAAAAATCAATAAAAAATAGAAAAAGTAAGGGAAAAAGACATAACCTAAGTGAGTAGGTATGAACCCTTAACTCTGCAAGCATAAGGACTGAGCTTGCGTGCCCAGCGCCCATATAAATGAGTGTGCGTGGTCATAAGCCTATAACCCTAGTGCTGGCCCAGAGATGGGCAGGCCTTGGGAGCTCTCTAGACAGCCAGCCCAGACCAAAGGGCAAGGCTTTAGGACACTGAGAGTGCCTGTCTCAAGGCAAAGAATAAGAGAAGTCAACACCTTCCTCTTATACACTAACTTCCATGCACCATACACAGGCAAACATAAATCAAATAAAATTAAATTGTAAAAAATACATCACCAGACTGAAACACATGAGCGTGTGAGTGAGTGAGTGAGTGAGTGAGTGAGTGAGTGAGTGAGTGAATGCAGTCAGTGGAATGCTGCTATTTCTAGAAGACACAGCTTAGTAAACTGAGTCCTGCTGTAGGAAGCATGGATGCCTTTTACAGCCAATATCCCTAACTCTTAGTAAGGGTCTCACTTTTTTTTCCTTTTCTTTTTAGTTTAGTTTACTTTTGTTTTGAATTTTTCATTAGTAGGTCTTTTGAAGACCAGGCTAACCTTTAATCCATATGTAATTGGGAATGACTTCAGCTTCTAACCTACTATCTTTATTTCTCAATGTGTGTGACCATGCCTTCTCCCCATTTTCCTTCTTAAGATCCAGATAATAGGGGACCTAGTCGCCTGGAGAAAGAAGGGAAAGTGAAGAACGAAAGGAAGAATAGTGTGTTAGGAAGAACAGAAATGCTGCAAAAGAGAGAGGAAATGAGGTCAAAGGGAAGGGTCAGGGGAACCACAGGAAGAAACAGACATGCATATCATTCAGCCCTCAGGGTGCCTTACTAGCTTCTCCTCCTTAGCTGGGGGGTTCTGCAGGAAGCAGCAGAGAGGGGCATAGATGATATTGATGACACCAATGATGACCATGAGCCAAGGGAAGCCGATGACCTGTACAATGGCACCCCCGGTAGATGGACCTGAGGAAAAATAAAATTCCAAGTGTTTGTTGAATCCGTCCCCTATAAAACAGTATGCTAGGCATAGTGGATAACCACAGCTGTAAATTCAACTAATTTCCCTGGTTCTACACCCAGGTAAGCTACAATGGAGAGGGCAAAGTAGGCTACTTGGGCCTGGGAGCTCTCATCTGCCCCCAGCCAACATACCAATAGCAAAGCCCATGCAGAAAGCCACATCGGCGATGGCGTAGACACTCCCATACACAGAGGTGTGACGTAGGTCCACCAGGTATCCCATGATGGGCATCAAAGAGGAATCCACCATGCCTGTGGCCGGAACAAGCAGGAATGTGTAGTCAGCTTACCCAAAGCGTCAGCATCTCCGTCCACTCTGACTCCCTGGCCTGCTGTCCCCATGCGCAGCACCAACACAGGCCCAGGTAGGAACCACATGCCCAGCTCTGTTCATCTGCCAGCTTCTCTCCATTCCTGCCTTTCCACTTCCCTCTTATGGTGGGAAGATGGGGAGGAAAAGAGTTTTCAAGGGCTGTTTTGTTTTTTAATTTGAGGGACTACTTACCTATGGCAAAGCCAAGGCCTGCATTAGGGCCAATGAGACCATAAATGTTGTGAGCCAGAGGCACCTGGAAAGGAACAGAAGAAGAGTTCCTCAGAATGCCCCTGGGATTGTGGATCAGGGGCCAGGGTTTTCACATGACATGTATTTGAGACATGTGCCACATGCATTAGCTCTGATTTCTCACACCTTCTTTTGAAGAATAATCTTTCTCTCCACTTTGACCACAGGCAAACTGGACTGGCGCCATCCAAAGTTATGAAGCCAACAAGCAGCAAGATCAAGTTTGAACCTCAGACTCTACTCTGTTATATCTTAGCCAGGGATTCTCTTCTTGCTCATCATCTGCCACTCTCTACCAAACACACACTGCCGTCCTCACCCATCATTGGAATGGTCATCTTTCTCATCATCTGATATCATCAAATTTGGCTTGTTATTTATTTTACAGAACCTAAGGCCTTGTTCAGGATTGGCAAATGCTCCTACCTGCCCCTCTTTTTTATTTCTTTTGAGATGGGATCTCATTAACTTGCCCAAGATAGTCTTGAACTTACTCTATAGCCCAGGCAAGCCCTGAATTTCTGATCCTGCTATCTTGACTGCCTGGGGTAGTTGGCATTAAAGGCCTGCACCACCAAATTAAGTCCCAACATTTTATTTGAAACCCCAACTTGATAGGCATTGTAGAAAAAAGACAAAAAATAAAACCAACAGTTAACAGCTCAGCAACTGGAGAGACTGGGCATCATTTAGGTGCCACAAAGGCAAGCTATGGCATGCCTTCACCCTACCAAAAGCCTGTCCTTCCCTTTTAAGCCATGACCCTACCCTTTCCTTGGCACAAGTTACCCAACCTCATGATTCCATTGCAGAGTTCTCAAAGGTTTATAATGCCATTTAGCATTGATAGCTCCTTATAGTGCAACACCTCAAGAGGTGCTCTGATGGAGGAAGGTCATTGGCTAATAAAGAAACTGCCTCGGCCCATTTGATAGGCCAGCCTTTAGGTGGGTGGAGTAAACAGAACAGAAAGCTGGGAGGAAGAGGAAGTGAGCTCAGATGCGAGGCTGCTGCTCTCCAGGGCAGACGCGATGAAGCTCCAACCCAGGATGGACATAGGCTAGAATCTTCCCGGTAAGCGCACCTCGGTGCTACACACATTAATAAAAATGGGCCAGGCAGTGTTTAAATGAATACAGTTTGTGTGTTGTTATTTCAGGGTATAAGCTAGCCAGGAGGCTGGGAGCAGGGCGGCAGGAATGCAACCCACAGCTCCTTTAACAGTGCTCATGGCTGTCAATGGCAAGGCTGACTTAGTGAGGGCTTGTCATGTGCGCTCTCCACGCTGCAGACATGCAAGCAGAATCCTGAGCAGGGAGGTGACATGAATGGCTCAGAGTCACACAAATGGCAAGTGACGAAGCTAGGATGCAGGCCTGAGCCCATGCCTGTCACCAGGGTTTCCAGCTCATCCTGGGTACAGTGCTCAAAGATCTACAGCTCTGGTCTCATACCCCTGAGCCTGGAGATAAATGAACTGATGGACTGATGGTCTCCACTGAGAATATGAGACAGTAAAGACCTGGGCTCCTGAAGATGTAAATCTTTGCTATCTTTCTTCTACCACATTTTCTGGTTCTAGAGACTGAGCCATTGATGGTACCTGCCCTGGTGGCTGGTGGGAATTGTCACAGGAAATTGGATAAATGGATTCACAAAACACCATTGACTGGCTGGCTCCAGAAATAGATACCAACATGTTTTATTTCCCCGTGTCTATGTGCACAGCCTCAGACCTCTGGACCCTCTCACCCATAACCCTATTCTTCTCCTTTTCCACCTCCTTTTGATGACTTGCCATTTCAGTTGGTGGCAGCTTCTCCAACACCAATTTCTTCTGTTCATGTAGAAATAGTTTTCTAGAAGTTCCTACCAAGTCAGCCTGCTGCCCATTTGAAGAAAAATGATCTTAAAATGTCTAGTGCACTTTTTTTTTGTCGACTGGGTCTTGTACTTACGCAGAGCAAGCTGATACCTACTGCCACCATTCCCACAAGGGAGCACAGCCACCTGGAAGAAAAGAACCATCGTCATACACTGTCTGCAGGGAGATGGCTACTGCTTGTCACCTTGGCCAGTCCCCAGACCCTAATTCCAGCAATCCCTTAGATTAGGGTAGGGGACTGCATGAGACTACAGCAGCAGGTTGAAGCCTTTCTGTCCCTGTCCTTCTCTTGACCTCATCTCCTCCTTGCCCTCCCAGCTCTTCTCATAGCAGAGTCAGGAGTAGTACCATGGGATGCATGCTTGTTTCAGGAGTAGTACCATGGGACATATGCTCATTTCCCTTGGAATCGGTCTGCTGGTCCCAAAGACACTCGGCTCTTAGAAGCTGCTCGTGCATTTGATTACTGGTGTTTGCCAGTTCAGGTTATTTCCTTTTTATAGTTTTTATTTATTACCATTTGTGTGTGAGAGAGTGGGAGTGTGTGTGTGTTGGTGGGGGGGGGGGGGTTGATCCAAGAGGAGCACACCACAGCATGCATGTGGAGGTCAGAGGACAACTTTGTGGAGTCAGTTCTCTTCTTCTACCTTTTTGGGGGTCCTGGAGTTTGAACTCAGGTCACTAGACTTTTGAGGCCAGTGTCTTTACCCACTGATCCATCTCTCCAGCCCAGTTCAGAATCTCCCTACTCGTATTATATGAGGTCTGACAAATCCATCTCAAAAACCCACACGGAAATATGCATACCTCTTCATACCTATAACAGTACTTTCAAATGTATTTATCAAATCTTTGAGCTGACTGATTCAGTGGGGAGGGACTTGGTCCTGCCTCAACTTGGTATCCCAGATTTTAGTGAGTCCCCCAGAGAGGCTTTATCCCCTCTGAGGAGTTGATGGTGGGGTAGAATAGGGGGAGGTGGGGAGGCAGGAGAAGAGGAGGGAAGGGGAACTGGAGTTGGAATATAAAATGAAAAATGAAAAAAATTGGGCTGGAGAGATGGCTCAGAGGTTAAGAGCATTGTCTGCTCTTCCAAAGGTCCTGAGTTCAATTCCCAGCAACCACATGGTGGTTCACAACCATCTGTAATGAGGTCTGGTGCCCTCTTCTGGCCTGCAGGCATACACATAGACAGAATATTGTATACTAAATAAATAAATCATTTTTTAAAAAAGAAAAAAAAAGAAAAAAATTAATTAAATAAAAAAAATTTGTGCTGAGCTACAATGATAAAATTAAAACAAACGTTATTTTGTCATTGTAGTAGGGGAAGAGAATCTGGACTCATATTTTTGCCCCATGGTGGGCTTCTGCTGTTCCTGTCTAGAATTCCCTAGGGCTCCACGGAACAGAGTGTGACAACTGTTGCCCCAAAATACATACCACCTTTTTGTTTTTTGTTTTGTTTTGTTTTGCATCCATTGGCTAAGGGTAGCATTTCCTCTTTGGCTAGAAAGGAAAGACTATTTCTCTGTAACCATTGCCTCTTGCAAAGCAGTCAGCGCAGGATAACCCATTGTCTATACTTCCTCCATCACCTGCCCACCAACCTCCCTCCCAGCAATTTTTATCATTGTGTCCTAGACTGTCTCAAAGAAGCTGTCCCAAGCACAGGGAGGAGCTCAAGGGACAACGTCAGGTGATTGTTCAATCATTCTTCCAGTTTCCCAGACTACATACCGACCCATCTTGTTGGCCAACACACCGAAAAGGTTCGTGCCAATGAGGTAGGCCACGCTGGCAGGCAAGAAGGCCAGACCTGTGGAGAACACAGAAGCTCACCTTAGGATGTGCTCAACTGAATCTAAAGCACCTAATTTCCTACAGCTCAGCAAAGTACCCCTGGTTCCTCCAGGTCCCCAAAGCACTTTGTTGTATGCTTTGGAGATCTTTGTAGCTCAAGAGCAGGGGTCTCAGGACCCCACAGCCCCGCTTTCCTCGGGAACAAGGCTGTTTTCAGCCTCAGTACATTTAATGTGCGCCCAGCTCCCAGACTCTGACAAGTGACTCAGTGAGCCACTGGCATGCGTAAGAGTCACTTGGTTATCAGCACAAGAGCAGGAGCTTCCTGGGAAGTCAGGTCCCTCACTCACGTGTGACCTGTCCTCTTGTTGTTTTGCCCGTGGTCTTTGTCTTTCTGAGCCTTGGCTCCCACATCTGAGCTGAGCAAAGCCATTACTCTCTCCTGCCAGGTAACAACGAGAGCTAGCTGGAAATGTGTCATTACTGCTGTCCTGGTCACATGCCTTCATGACAGAGGGAGATGACCTGGAACGTGGATTTTGGAGCATACAGTTTGGGGTTTAGTATGTGGCTTGGCTACTTGTGGACTATGTGACTTGGACCTTTACTTATTATTTCTAAGTTCTCCCCATACCCCAACCTTTTTTCCTTCTTTCTTGTGTTCTTTCTGATGAGCTTTTACCATCTTTCAGGTATTCTTAAGGCCAGTAATTGAGCAGTAAATATCGAAGGACTAGTGAGATGGCTCAGTGGTTAAGATCACTGGCTGTTCTTACAGAGGACTCAGGTTTGACTCCCAGCACCCACATGGTGGCTCTTGACTGTCTGTAACTCCAGATTCTTGGGTACTAGGAACATATGCGGTCCATAAAACATATAGGCAAAACACCCATATACATAGAATATAAAATAAAATAGTTTTTAAAGATAAACACAGAAACAAATACAGTGAAGTCTATAATCTTAGTATGGGTGGTCCTTAGGAAACACAGCAAAATGTACTGCATTCTCAATGAAAACGTTGAACAAGAGGAGGAAAGTGCTATTTTAATAGAAAATTATAAAAAAGAAATAGAAAAAATGCAAATATTGGCATTTTCTCCAAAATCAAAATATATTTTCAAATTGTTTAAAGTGCTTATCAACTACAACAGAGTCCATTAACCAATCAGGTAAGAAGGCAAAGCCGAGTTCTAGGCACTGAGAGTGAGGCGCAGGACCCTGTGGGGGTGCTTGCTTGATTAAGCAGTTAGCAGAGAAGCATCTTTCTACCTTTTTGCCTTACAGAACTATTTGGGATTATGTGGCCATTTTCTTGAGACCATCAATGACTTATCTACTAGGCTGAGTGGAGAGGTTGGTAAGTTCAATGTCTACATAGCAAGACAATGTCATAAAACAAACAAGTACAAGCAAATGAACACAAAAGATGATCATAACTCAAAGGGAGCTCACATTCAAAGAGAGAGTGATAGTGCTAAAATAAATTATTTGATTGTGCTAAATAATAATGCTAAAATAAATGCTAAAAAATTAAGTGAAGAAAATGATTTTGAAAAAATGTGAAAGAAATTTCATGTAGCCATCTGTCAGAATGACTGGAGGAAAGGCAACCATGCATTTGGGAAGCCAAGGAAGGCTGGGGCGGGCGTGCTTAAGCTGAGAACTTGTTTGCCAAGAAAGAAAAGAGAGAAACAAGAGCAGCATCTAACACCAGCTCAGAGGCTTAGAGGAGAGACCACCGAGTGTGCTGCAGGAGCAGGAGGCTGCTTGGGTGCCTAGGACCCGTGAGCAGAGAGGCCAGGAGGAACTTCAGAGACAATTACACAGCCCAAGTTAGGTTCTTGAAAGTCTCTTAGATGAATGGGTTCACAGGACAAGAGTGAAACCAGGGACTGTCACAGGCCCCTGGAAAACGTCAGAGTCTCAGAAGTATTTTTAGAGCCGAGCTACAGAACTTTCTCTCCCACGTGTGGGGGCACAATGAGAGTGAGGAGAGAGGAATAATGACAACTAAAGTTTTTTTTTTTGTTTCAATCAAGTGGGTGATGAAGAGGGGAGAGATTGGTGGGGAGGAAAAGTCAGGGGTCATGAAACAACAATGGGGAGGGGCCAGACAGGTACAAGGGCAGGACTCCAAGAAGAGGTCATGAACATACAAGCTCAGGACTTGCTAGTCTCTCCTTTGTTTTTAACACCATGGAAGTGGGGACTGAAGAGATAGCTCATCGACTGGGAGCATTTACTGGTCTTGTAAAAGATCTGACTTCTGTCCCTAATAACCAGGCTGAGTGACTCCCAGCTGCCGTGCTCCAGAGAAATCTGACCCTCTGGCCTCTGTAAGTACCTGCACTCGTATGCGCATGCCCACTGCCACACGCAAATATTTATAGTTACAGAGATTTTTCAAGAGCACATACTCTTTTTGTTTTAATATTGGAAATGGGTAGGATTGCCTGCAAAATAGATAACCTAATCTGTACACCACAATATAGGATTCTTTTGTTTTTTTTTTTTTATAACCCTGCCTGTACTGAAACTCACTCTGTGGACAAAGCTGGATCTGAACTCGCAGAGATCTGCCTACCTCCTGAATGGCAAGATCAAAGGCGTATACCACCACACCCCAGTTTAAAATTCTTTAGGTGGTATGTGTATCAGTGTGTGCCTGCTCGACCATATGTGCCATGTGTATCAGTGTGAGCCTGCTCGTCCATGTGTGGTATATGTATCAGTGTGAGCCTGCTCGTCCATATGTGGCATGTGTATCAGTGTGTGCCTGCTCGTCCATATGTGGCATGTGTATCAGTGTGTGCCTGCTCGACCATATGTGCCATTATATCAGTGTGAGCCTGCTCGTCCATATGTGGCATGTGTATCAGTGTGTGCCTGCTCGTCCATATGTGGCATGTGTATCAGTGTGTGCCTGCTCATCCATATGTGGCATGTGTATCAGTGTGTGCCTGCTTGTCCATATGTGGCCTGTGTATCAGTGTGTGCCTGCTTGTCCATATGTGCACCATATCTATATGTGCACCTTGTCCATGAAGTGCCATCAGAGGGCTTCAGGTCCCCTGGAACTGAAGTTACAGATGATTGTGAAACACTATGCATGGGATGGTGATGGTGATGAAACCCTGGTCCTGTGGAAGAAAACCCTTCTAAGAAAAATCAGTAGCTGAGGATGGTGAGGGTGAAGACATGGCATGTACAGAAGTGTATCTGGAGAAATATAAAAACAAAAGAGTTGTTTCAGAAGGAGAAAGTAAGTATATAACCGGCAGTATGCAGGAAGACCATTAGCAGAAAACACACTTTAGATTTGTGCTTGTAACTATCAGGCAATAGCTGGGCGTGGTTGCAGATGCTTTCAATCCCAGATACTCAGGAAGCTGAGGCAGGGAGACTTCAAGTTCAGAGCCAACCTGGGAAAGTTAATCTATCTCAAAATAAAATTTAAAAGGCTGGAAATTAACTCAGTGCCAGAGTGGTTATCTAGCATATGTGAGATCCTAGCTCTCTACTCCTACAATAATAAAAAAAAAAAATAGGGATGGATTTCAGGGCCAGAGCGCATGCCTAGCCTTCATGGGGCCCTGAGTTCAATTCTCAGCAATTGAAAAATCAAAATAAGATGAGGATATCTTGGCCTATGTTATACTGCTGCTCTATTCGCTGTCTCTGACAGAGTCAGACTAGAAGGTCTAACCAGGGCTAGGTTCTTTTTGCCAGAAGAGGATCTTAGAATCAAAGAAAACATTGAAAGGAAGTGACGTCAGTGCAGGACTCTAGAAACCAAACTGAAGTCTTTTAAGGGGAGGGAGGACATGAGCAGTGTCCTGAGGCCGGAGGACGGTTAGTCTAAGTGAGGTTAAAGTGTCCAAAGAATGTGGAAGGTGCGAACAAGTTTGCCTGGAACTGAGATTTCAGAGGCTAGAGGATTAGTAGAGGTGTTAGCAGCAAGGGTGAACATAGGATTGTGTGGTTAAATCGAGGAGGAAAGGATCACTGCGGGAGAGCATGCCGAGAAAGTGGGAGCCTTCAGTGTCCACAGCCTCATCCACCAGGACAGAGATGCCACTGTTTCAAGACAGGAAGAGCACTGGAAAGAGCTAGTGTGACCGTTTTTGTGGGAGAATGGGTAACAAAGAGGTCAGTGGATGGCAGCAAAAACTGTGTGGACTTCAAAGGACTTGTGAGTCTTTGATGGAGAACAGGGAGAAACTGTCTGGAAGCAGCAAAGGAGAGCAAAGCCTGGAGGAGCAGACTGTTGTCATGGGCTCTCGGAGATCCCATGATGCTCTCCGGCAAGTATCCAGCTTTTCAGTAAGGGTGAGAGGGGCAGAGAAGAAGGAGAAGGAAGAAGGAGGAAGAAGGAGGAGGAAGGAGGAGGAAGAAGAGGAAGAAGAGGAAGAAGAAGAAGAAGAAGAAGAAGAAGAAGAAGAAGAAGAAGAAGAAGAAGAAGAAGAAGAAGAAGAAGAAGAAGAAGAAGAAGAAGAAGAAGAAGGTTAGGCAGTCCCCATTAAGTCCAGGATTTGGAAGGGCCATGGCATGCTGGGGTCAGGGTAAAAGAATCTTTTAAATAAAGACTTATATATGCTTTGTGTGTGGCACATACCCCCCATGTAGATTCATGTGCTGGAAACATGGTCCCCAGAGGTTTCTGTGGGTGGAGAAGAGACCTTTAAGAACAAGGCCTATGGTGCAAATGTAGCTCATTTGGTAAAGTGCCTGTCTGACGTGCACAAGAGGCCCTGGGTTCTATCCTTAGCCCCGTATAATCTCGACCTGGTCACACACACCTGTAAACCCACATTCTGGATGTAGAAGCAGAAAGATCAGAAAGAAGTTCATTCTCCGGCGCAGGCGACAGCAGACAACCGACAACCGACGCAGGCGGGCAACGCAGGCTACAGAAGACCAAGGCAGGAGGCAGCCTGGGACCGGCGGGGACTGGCGCGGCTGCAGACAACGCAGGCGGCAGGCCTTTGGTTGGCGAGGTCCCTGGCAAACGGGGACCCGGATCCCGTTCCTGAAAACCCTTCTGAGGAGTGAGAGAGATCTTGGCCCCCGGCAGGAGCCAGGAAACAGAGCGAGGGCATTTTGTAAGAGGAGCCTCTGGCCAGCAGAGAAACCTGATCCGGTTTTAAAAGACCAATTAGATAGCATCGATAGGAGGAGATGGGCAGGCACCAAGGCAAAAATTCACCCAATAATCTG
Organism: Alexandromys fortis; assembly: GCF_014885135.2. NCBI lineage: Eukaryota > Metazoa > Chordata > Mammalia > Rodentia > Cricetidae > Alexandromys > Alexandromys fortis. The sequence goes on along the minus strand of NW_026068144.1, from coordinate 908,804 downwards.
AAAAACAACATGAAAACACCAGAACCCAATGATCTTACAACAGAAGGACTTGAACACCCTAACACAGAAGAAGTGGAAAAAATTGACTTTATGAAAGCAATAGAGTCCCTTAAACAACATGTGAAAATGCCCTTATAGAAATGGATGAGAAGTATAACAAAAAGTTTGAAGAAATGAGTAAATACTTACATGAGCCCCTGGGAAACCAAGAAAAAACGATCAAACAGGTAATGGAAACAGTTCAAGAAATGAAAACTGAAATGGAAGCAAAGAAGAAAACACAAACTGAGGACCAGCTGGATAAGAAAAATCTAGGTCAACGAGCAGAGCCTACAGAAACAAGCATAATCAATAGAATACAAGAGATAGAAGAAAGAATCTTAGATTCTGAGGACACCATAGAGAAAATAAACGCACTGATCAAAGAAAACAGCAAAGCCAACAAATTCTCATCACAAAACATTCAGGAAATATGAGACACAATAAAAAGACCAAACCTAAGAATAATAGGAATAGAAGAAGGAGAAGAATCACAGCTCAAAGGCCCAGAAAATATTTTTAACAAAATTATGGAAGAAAACTTTCCCAACATAAAGAAAGATATCCCCTTGAATATTCAAGAAGCATACAGAACACCAAACAGACTGGATCAAAGAAAAACTTCCCCTCGCCATATAATAATCAAAACACAAAATAGACAGGTTAAAGAAAGAATATTAAGAGCTGCAAAGGAAAAAGGCCAAGTAACCTATAAAGGTAAACCGATCAGAATTACACCTGACTTCTCTATGGAAACCATGAAAGCCAGAAGGTCCTGGATAGAGGTACTTCAAAAGCTAAGAGACCATGGATGCAAACCCAAACTTCTATACCCTGCCAAGCTAGTGTTCACTATCAATGGAGAAAACAAGACATTCCAGGATAAGAACAAATTTAAACAATACGTAGCCACAAATCCAGCTCTACAGAAAGTAATAGAAGGAAAATCGCAACCCAAGGAATCCAACAATGCCAACACTGACTACAATAACTCAGGCATCTAGTGAACCTTCACCAGCACAACTCAAAGAAGGGACACACACACAAACTCTACTACCAAAAAAACAATAAGAATAACCGGAGTAAACAACAATTGGTCATTAATATCACTTAATATTAATGGTCTCAATTCACCTATAAAAAGGCACAGGCTAAGAGATTGGATACGAAAACAGGATCCAACATTCTGCTGTTTGCAAGAAACACATCTCAACCACAAAGACAGGCATCTACTCAGAGTAAAAGGTTGGGAAAAGGTCTTTCAAGCAAATGGTCCTAAGAAAAAAGCAGGTGTGGCCGTGCTAATTTCCAACAAAACGGACTTCAAACTAAAATCAATCAGAAGAGATCGAGAAGGACACTTTATACTCATAACAGGAACAATTCATCAGGATGACATCTCAATTCTGAATATCTATGCCCCTAATATAAAAGCACCCACTTATATAAAAGAAATATTACTAGAACTCAAGGCAGACATCAAACCACACACACTAATAGTAGGAGACTTCAACACACCTCTCTCTCCAATGGACAGGTCAATCAGACAGAAACCTAATAGAGAATTAAGAGAATTACTGGAGGTAATGAAACAAATGGACTTAACAGACATCTATAGAACACTCCACCCAAATAGGAAAGAATATACCTTCTTCTCTGCAGCTCATGGAACCTTCTCAAAAATTGACCATATACTCGGAAACAAAGGAAGCCTCCACAGATACAAAAGAATATCAGTGTCCACCTGTGTCTTATCAGATCACCACGGATTAAAGTTAGAAGGCAACAACAATGCTGCCCCCAGAAAGCCGACAAACTCATGGAAACTGAACAATCAACTACTGAACCACACCTGGGTGAAGGAAGAAATTAAGAAGGAAATTAAAGTCTTCCTTGAATTTAATGAAAATAAAGAGACAACATACTCAAACCTATGGGACACGATGAAAGCAGTGCTAAGAGGAAAGTTCATAGCACTAAGTGCCCACTTAAAGAAAACGGAGAAAGCATACATTGGGGACTTAACAGCACACCTGAAAGCTTTAGAAAAAAAAGAAGCAGATGTGCCCAGAAGGAGTAGAAGACTGGAAATAATCAAACTGAGGGCAGAAATCAACAAAATAGAAACACAGAAAACAGTCCAAAGAATCAATGAAACAAAAAGTTGGTTCTTGGAGAAAATCAACAAGATAGACAAACCCCTATCCAAACTAATTAAACAACAGAGGGAGAACACGCAAATAAATAAGATCAGAAATGAAAAGGGGGACATAACCACAGACACAGAGGAAATTCAGAGAATCATTAGATCTTACTACAGGAGCCTGTATGCCACAAAACTGGAAAATACAAAAGAAATGGACATCTTTTTAGATAAGTACCATATACCAAAGCTAAACCAAGACCAGGTGAAAGATCTAAATAGACCTGTTAGTCGCGAAGAACTTGAAGCAGTTATCAAAAATCTGCCCTCTAAAAAAAGCCCAGGACCAGATGGTTTCAATGCAGAATTCTACCAGAACTTCCAAGAAGAGCTAATACCTATTCTCCTTAATGTATTTCACAGTATAGAAACAGAAAAGTCATTGCCAAATTCCTTTTATGAAGCTACAGTTACCCTGATACCAAAACCACACAAAGACCCAACCAAGAAAGAGAACTACAGGCCTATCTCACTCATGAATATCGACGCAAAAATTCTTAATAAAATACTGGCAAACCGAATTCAAGAACACATTAGAAAAATTATCCATTATGATCAAGTAGGCTTCATCCCAGAGATGCAGGGCTGGTTCAACATACGCAAATCTATCAATGTAATCCACCATATAAATAAAATGAAAGAAAAAAACCATATGATCATTTCATTAGATGCTGAAAAAGCATTCGACAAAATCCAACACCCCTTTATGATAAAGGTATTGGAGAGACTAGGGATACAAGGGTCATACCTAAATATAATAAAAGCTATTTACAGCAAACCGACAGCTAACATTAAATTAAACGGAGAAAAACTCAAAGCCATCCCACTAAAATCAGGAACAAGACAAGGATGTCCACTCTCTCCATACCTCTTCAATATAGTGCTTGAAGTTCTAGCAATAGCAATAAGACAACATAAGGGGATCAAAGGGATTCGTATTGGAAAGGAAGAAGTTAAGCTTTCGTTATTTGCAGATGATATGATAGTATACATAAGCGACCCCAAAAACTCTACCAAAGAACTCCTACAGCTGATAAACACCTTCAGTAATGTGGCAGGATACAAGATCAACTCGAAAAAATCAGTTGCCTTCCTATACAGTAAGGATAAGGAAACAGAGAGGGAAATCAGAGAAGCATCACCTTTCATGATAGCCACAAAGAGCATAAAATATCTTGGGGTAACCCTGACCAAGGAAGTGAAAGATCTATATGACAAGAACTTTAAGACTTTGAAGAACGAAATAGAAGAAGACACCAGAAAATGGAAGGATCTCCCTTGCTCTTGGATTGGGAGGATCAACATAGTAAAAATGGCAATTCTTCCAAAAGCAATATATAGATTCAATGCAATCCCCATCAAAATCCCATCAAAATTCTTCACAGATCTGGAGAAGACAATAATCAACTTTATATGGAAAAATAAAAAACCCAGGATAGCCAAAACAATCTTATACAATAAAGGAACGTCTGGAGGCATTACCATCCCTGACTTCAAACTCTATTACAGAGCTACAGTATTAAAAACAGCTTGGTATTGGCATAAAAACAGAGAAGTCGACCAATGGAACCGTATAGAAGACCCTGACTTTAATCCACAAACCTATGAGCACCTGATTTTCGATAAAGGAGCTAAAACTATACAATGGAAAAAAGAGAGCATCTTCAACAAATTGTGCTGGCAAAACTGGATTTCAATCTGTACAAAAATGAAAATAGATCCATGTCTGTCACCATGCACAAAACTCAAGTCCAAGTGGATTAAAGACCTCAATATCAGTCTGAACACACTGAACCTGATAGGAGAGAAAGTGGGAACTACACTACAACAAGTGGGCACAGGAGACCGCTTCCTACGTATAACATCAGCAGCACAGACAGTAAGGGCCTCATTGAATAAATGGGACCTCATGAGACTGAGAAGCTTCTGTAAAGCAAAGGACACTGTCGCTAAGACAGAAAGGCAACCCACTGACTGGGAGAAGATCTTCACCAACCCCGCAACTGACAAAGGTCTGATCTCCAAAATATATAAAGAACTTAAGAAACTAGACTGTAAAAGGCTAATCAACCCAATTATAAAATGGGGCACTGAGCTGAACAGAGATCTCTCAACAGAAGAAGTTCAAATGGCCAAAAGACACCTAAGGTCATGCTCAACTTCCTTAGCGATCAGGGAAATGCAAATCAAGACAACTTTAAGATACCATCTTACACCTGTCAGAATGGCTAAAATCAAAAACACCAATGATAGCCTATGCTGGAGAGGTTGTGGAGAAAGGGGTACACTTATCCATTGCTGGTGGGAATGCAAACTTGTACAACCACTCTGGAAAGCAGTGTGGCGGTTTCTCAGAAAATTTGGGATCAACCTACCCATGGACCCAGCAATACCACTCTTGGGAATATACCCAAGAGAGGCCTTATCATGCAACAAAAATATATGCTCTACTATGTTCATAGCAGCATTGTTTGTAATAGCCAGAACCTGGAAACAACCTAGATGCCCCTCAATTGAAGAATGGATGAAGAAAGTATGGAATATATACATATTAGAGTACTACTCAGCAGTAAAAAACAAGGACTTCTTGAAGTTTGCAGGCAAATGGATGGAAATAGAAAACACTATCCTGAGTGAGGTAAGCCAGACCCAAAAAGAGGAACATGGGATGTTCTCACTCATATTTGGTTTCTAGCCATAAATAAAGGACATTGAGCCTACAATTCGGGTTCTTAGAGAAGCTAAAGAAGAAGGAGAACCCAAAGAAAAACATATAGGCATCCTCCTGAATATTAACCTTCATCAGGCGATGAAAGGAGACAGAGACAGAGACCCACATTGGAGCACCGGACTGAAATCTCAAGGTCCAAATCAGGAGCAGAAGGAGAGCGAACATGAGCAAGGAACTCAGAACCGCGAGGGGTGCACCCACACACTGAGACAATGGGGATGTTCTATCGGGAACTCACCAAGGCCAGCTGGCCTGGGTCTGAAAAAGCCTGGGATAAAACCGGTCTCGCTGAACATAGTGGACAATGAGGATTACTGAGAACTCAAGAACAATGGCAATGGGTTTTTGATCCTACTGCACGTATTGGCTTTGTGGGAGCCTAGGCAGTTTGGATGCTCACCTTACTAGAACTGGATGGAGGTAGGTGGTCCTTGGACTTCCCACAGGGCAGGGAACCCTGATTGCTCTTTGGGCTAACGAGGGAGGGGGACTTGGTTGGGGGAGGGGGAGGGAAATGGGAGGCGGCAGTGGGGAAGAGATAGAAATCTTTAATAAATAAATAAAATAAAATAAAATAAAGAAAGAAAAGCATAGAGGAATCTAAATAAATAGATCTTACCATGTTCTCACAAAAAAATAAAAATAAAAAAAAGAAGTTCATTCTCAACCTTAGATACATAGTCAGTTTGAAGTCACTACATGAGACCCTACTGGAGGTGGGAGCAGGTCCTTTGATCATCACAGGGATCTTCCTGAGAATAAACTAAGGTGGGTCCCATGGGCCCCTAGAACTCTCTGAGAGTGAGTTGAAGGATAGGACTACATCCTGAAATGTACATGCCGCTCTCGCCCAACAAAGTTCTTGTTAAAACCAGCACTGTGCTATTTGGACCATTCACCTCGAAAACTTCCTAAATATTTGAAGTCATCCCACCTTGGATATTTTGGTGTAAAAATAAAATCAATTAACAGGAATAGGATGGTTTGGATTCACCAAGAAAATACTACATAGGCTTTCAGCCCTCATCAAAAAAATCTTTCTATAGCAGGTGGAGGCTATTACAAAGAACCACAGCTGATCAAAATACAGAGAACACGTGACTTTTAAGCCCATCCCCAAACGGACAGAGTAAGAGAGCCCTATACCGTAAGCTTGGGGAACATTATGGAAGATTGTAAGAACCCAAGGACAAGGAGACTATTGCCAAATACTGTGTTCTGGGTGTGACGGGAAGCTGCTTCATGAAAACTCAACAGCGTGGCTGTCTGCACAGGGCCACACCAGTCAGTATTGCAATGTACGTTGGGGAAGGACTCACAATGCTCCACCCCTGGTTGAAGATCTACAGGCATGAGAAAAAAGGTGAATCAGTTTTTCGCAGGGGGAGCCCCTCTGAAAAAATTCTGAGTCCAAGCAGTCAGTCCTATACCCATGAGCATATGGACAACAGTACTGGATCCACAAAACCCACACATATGCATGTACACACATGTACACATGCATGAGCACATACACACACACTAGAAAATCATTAAAGACAAGGACATCATTCAAAAGGAAAGACAGGGGGCTGGAGAGACGGCTCAGAGGGTAAGAGCATTGCCTGCTCTACCAAAGGTCCTGAGTTCCATTCCCAGCAACCACATGGTGCCTCACAACCATCTGTAATGGGGTCTGGTGCCCTCTTCTGGTCTGCAAGCATACACACAGACAGAATATTGTATACATAATAAATAAATATTTAAAAAAAATAAAGGAAAGGGCTGGAGAGATGGCTCAGTGGCTAAGAGCATTGCCTGCTTTTCCAAAGGTCCTGAGTTCAATTCCCGGCAACCACATGGTGGCTCACAACCATCTGTAATGACATCTGGTGCCCTCTTCTGGCCTGCAGACATACAGACAGAATATTGGATTCATAATAAATAAATATTAAAAAAAATAAAGGAAAGATAGGGTAACATGGGAAGAATTGGAAAGGCTGGGCTGGTTATGATAAAAATAAATTACAGTTACAAAATTATTTTTAAAAATTAAAAATGTTTATAGAAAATGATAAAACCAAAAGTAAGAACACACTCCATATCTTTTCCATTGTTTTGACATGGAAGCAGTGCCCTGTAAGTGCTCATCTTAATTATTGTCGTGCCTGGGATGGCCAGGGTTAACTCAGTCCATGGCCAAGAGTTCCCCCTAACCAAGCCCACCAGAGGGACTCAGGCCGACTCTGGCCTGAGGATCTGTTTGGAACCAGCAGTGTGAGTCTCTGTGGGTCTCCCTGGTTCCTCCCTGTACCACTTTGGGCACCGAGGAAACAATATAAGCCAACAGAAAGCATCATGACCCTGATCCCAAAGCCCAGTGTAAACAGTTGGCAGGGCCTGGCAGCAGCCTGTTTGCTTTTCATATTGTCTTCTGTGCAGCAGAAGTGAGGCGTGCCTTCCCATGTTTGCCTGCTTTATCTGCACGGGCTGGCAATCTGTTTCAGACTGGACCTGTTCATCTGCGTTTAACTGCTCCTGAAAGTTTAGAGGCAATAACTACTGAATGGTTTAGCAGATACATAGAAAGGGGAAGCTCACTGCGTAGCTCCCGGTCTCCTTGACATCCTGGTAAATTGTGTGAAACTCCCTACCCTACATGAGGCTTTCCTCAGACATGCCCGTGCCCCATAGCACCTCACTCCAGGGGGTATTTCAGCAGTGCTTTGTGTTCTAGGCTAATCAACACCCCCTTGCCATTCACAGCCTGTCTTCAAGGGTGGATCACACATAGCCAAGGCAAGATGAATTATTAGCTTAGGAAAGCCTATAACCCGCACACTACACTAACCTCCCTCAAATAAGTCCAAAGACCAAGACCATGAAAGTTTTATTTTTACACATGAAAATGAAGACAGATATGGGAGGTGTCTCTGACTCATCTGGTTTTTGGGACCCTTTTCCTCCTACTGGAATGCTTCACCCAGCCTTGACATGAGGGTCTGTCTTATTGCATCTTGTTATACCATGCTCACAGGATATCCCTCAGAGGCCAGCTCTTTTCTGAAGGGAAATGGAGGAGTGGATCTGGGATAAAGACAAAATGGGGGTGTGGGTGGAATGGGAGGAGGAGGAGTAGGGGAAACTGCGGCTGGGATGTATTGAAAATGAAAAATAATTTTTAGAAAGAAATAATGACAACTTGAAATTTGTAGGCAAATGGAAGGATCTAGAGAACAGTGTATTGAGTGAGGTAACCCAGACCCTGAAAGACAAATATCATATATACTCACTCATAAGCGGCTTTTAAACATAAAGCAAAGAAAACCAGCCTACAATTCACAATCCCAGAGAACCTAGACAACAATGAGGACCCTAAAAGAGACATACATGGATCTAATCTACATGGGAAGTAGAAAAAGACAAGATCTCCTGAGTAAATTGGGAGCATGGGGACCATGGAAGAGGCTTGAAGGGGAGGGGAGAGGAAGGGCGGGGAGCAGAAAAAAAAATGTAGAGCTCAATAAAAAAAATCAATAAAAGAAAAAAAAAAGAAAAAGTGAATTTTAGAAAAGGAGTGGGGTGCAGTAGACCTGCTCTTGCTACCTTGCTTCAAGGCCCCGCCGTCCAGAGTGTGTAGAGTTTATAGCACAAGCACTGGGGAAGTAGCACAAGATGCTGCACACGGTAATCAAGAGACTTGTGAAGGCGGCCTCTAACTGGACAGCTGGGGGAGGGCTGCTCCAGGGTGTCGTACTCACTAGTACAGGGAGCCATGGCCAGAACCTCCTCAGTAGAGATGCTATCAGCACCGAGCACTGCCTAACTCAATTAATTGTCTTGGTCAGAGGCAGTTACAGCCCAAGAAATTCGATTTGAAGGTAAGTGTACAGCTGGGGCCCTGCTTAGACCTGGCCCCTTAAAATTAGATTCTGTATTTTTTATGGTACATTGAGCTATATCCGGTTATTATCAGCTTCCCCTCTGGCACCACTAACCTCTCCTGACTGTAGTGACTGAGCCGTTTGCACGTAGCCTCTCCTGCCCCCTTGTCCTGGGGTTTCCTGAGGCCCAGGCATTTTCTCTACGCTCACTCAAATCCTCACTCAAGGCCTCTGTGGAGCAGAACACCCTAGGCCGCTCATTCCTACAGTCGCTCTGTGAAGCAGATAGCACACCCAAGCTCTTTTCATTTTATTTTTTTTAAGTTTTTTTTAATATTTATTTATGTATACAATAGTCTATCTGTGTGTATGCGGAAGGCCAGAAGAGGGCACCAGACCTTATTACAGATGGTTGTGAGCCACCATGTGGTTGCTGGGAATCGAACTCAGGACCTTTGGAAGAGCAGGCAATGCTCTTAACCACTGAGCCATCTCTCCAGCCCCCAAGCTCTTTTCAGATGGTGCTCAAGTGCTGCTCATCGTGAGACCACATCACTTCAAAACAACATGGTCCAAAGTCATGGGAAAACATGCATAGGCACTGAGGATTAGGGTTTATATCTCAGGTCTCACTGAATAAAGTAGCAGGACTGGGGGGACTGAGGGGACTGGGGCTGTAGCTCGGTGGTAGAATGCTTGTCCGGTTTGCATGAGGGCCAGGGGATTTGTCCTCAGAAGTAGTCAAAAATAAAGAGCAGACAGCATGTGCCCAGTTGCCTGGAAACAGAGCTGATGGCTTCAGGCCCATCCTCCTCACTGGTTGGAACAACACAAAATTTTACTTTGTAATTTTATATAAACAAAAGATGCTTTAAAAGTGATGTTAGAAGGTGTGGTAGTTGATTTTATCAATTACTGGATGAGAATCACTAGGAGACGCGTCTCTGGAAGTCTGAGAGGGGTGTGAAGAACCACCCATAGGCTGTGCCTTAGACAACGACTTTTAAAGTGCAGGCAGCCCCTGCTCTCCGCGTCTCGGTCCCTGCAGAGCTGAGGCACTGCAGCAGTATTTAACTCTGCAGGCCTTCCCCTCCAAGATAGACTATACCCTCCCAACAGGAGCTCAGAGGTCCTTCCTCTGTGACGCTGCTTTGTCGGTATTTTGTCACAGCAGTGAGGAAAGTAATACAGAAAGGTTAAGTGGTTTTCACACGTTTGCATTGCCAGTCAATGCTCTGGGAACAAAACCAGGCCTTTGGCTGGAGACACCAAACAGTTTTACAGAGTACTAGGCCTGTGGCCTTTCCATGGCCCACCAAGGTGACTCTCCACACAGCCATTCGGACTCAGGGCATGGGTGTGGACATGGGGCTGAGTCCATGAAGGGCGTGTGCTGTCTCTATGAGAGACTGACGACGTGGATTTGATGGCTACTGAACACCTTCAGAAAGGCCCAGCACACCTGCATGGTGCCTCAGCCTTTGGTGGGGACCCAGGCCACTTACCTAGCTGCCACTCAGGGGAACACATGGTCTGCAGCATCCAGATGGGGAGTGTGGGCTCGAGCATTGCGACTCCCATGTTGGCCAGGCAGATGGAACCTGAGAGACAGTTCTGTGAGTCTGTGGGCTGCTTAAAGCCTGACTCTTCCCATACAGAGGGAAGCCATGGTCAACTTACCTGCTGCCACCAGGATGTAAGGGTCTTTGAGAAGTGTCAGAAGTGGAGTCCCCATGACACTCTGGGAAAACAAAGAATAGGCACCTTCTAGTTCTTCAGACTTTACAGGCCTTCTGTTGCCACAAGATCTAAGCTAGGACCTTAGACATCACTGGCTCCTTTAAGCATCACAGTTAAAGATAGGTAATGATACTGTAGAGACTAAGAAATTCAGGTCTAGAGAAAGGTAGTGACCAGTCTGGTATCACAGCAGAGGACAGAGTCCATCACGTGTACAAGTCCTGAGGCAATCAGAGCAGCATACCATGTATTGGATATAATTCCTACCTCCAGTGAATGGCAGCAAGGCCGGGATGGTCAGACATGTCCAGGGCCTTTCCACTATCTCTCTGGAAATGTTTGTCCCATGGGCAGCATTTGACAAAGGCAGAGCACTTAACCCAAAAGGGAGAGCAGAAGGGCTACAGAAGAAGCTCCCCATGCTGTCCAGGTTCTTCCTTCTGTCCATTCTGAGTACGCTGTGCAGTTGGCGAGCCTAAACACCCATGTTCACATGCTGGTCCTAATGACCAATCTTGATTGTCCCTCTCTCATTGTCTTACACCAGCTACACCTGGACACCCCACCTTCCTTGTGGTGCCTTTACCCAAATTACCACTCTTCTCATCCCCAGAGTTCTCCATCTTACCTGTTCTCAAGATCAAGTTCAAATTTCCCTTTTGCCACAGCGTTCCCTAACTCAATCATTGGAACCAAAGAGTTCTAAGCTCTGGTGTGCTGTCTACTCTGTCACATGTGAGATTTAATAGTCTGGATACAATGACCACATATAGTGTGCACACAAGAATGGATAAATTTAGAGGTGCAGAAACCAAAATTATGATATTCTTACCCCATATGCAAATCAAAGTAAAGAAATGGATATAAATAGCAAATATATACACAAAGAAGGAAGTAAGCATCACAGTTAAAGACAGGTAATGATACTGCCAGAGCTGGGGGTGTGCATAGCTTAGTGGTGGAGTGCTTGCCTGGGCTGTGCAAGGCCCTGTGTTCAATCCCTACTGCAGACTGTCAGAGGTGAGGAGACAGAGAGAGAAAGTCAAACGGAGTAAAAAACATGACTTCCAACATTATAAAATGCATGTTCATGGGGTTATTAGCTGGAGTACTATTTGAGATGGCAACATACTGAAAACCACCTAAATGCACACACAGGAAACAGAAGGAAGCATTCTCTTCCCTAATGTGAGACATATAGCTGCAAAACAGCAAGGGGGTGGTTTTTTTTGTATACATTATTAAGTGATGAAGGAAAGCAGAATATAAAGAAGCCTATAAAGTATGTTACCTTTTAAGGAAGAAAAGGTGGTAACCGTAAGAAAACATACATAAATCATTTGGGAGAAAAACACACAAACATAGAAAGGAATTAAAATGCTTGCTTTGGAGAGATAGAGGTGAAGGAAGGGAAGGGGAAAATAGCAATAGACTAATACCCTTTGAATATATCTTTCTAGCTAGCTTTGGCTCCTAGGTGGTAATGGTCTATACACCCCAAAGACACTACACTAGTATTATGAAGCCATTATGCCCTTACCAACTCACACAACAAAGTATTGTGCTCAAGGAAAACTGCTTTCTAGTGTTCCCACTGACACTCGGGCCCCGGTACCATCCTCCGCAGTATGTTCTTCTCATCAGACTTTGTATCACCCCCTTGCTCTTTGCATGTAGAACTTCTCCAGCACAGACACATCCTTGCCCTCCCAATAATGCCCAACCCTTCTCTGCTTCTGTGGTTACAATCCCTTCTTTGACTTCAGACAATTCACCGATACTAGGGGAGCTGGCCCAGGTGGACACATGGCCTTCCCCACTGGTACCACTGCTCCTATCTCCTCAGCACCTTCCTGATCAGTGCCCACACACGGGGCAACTTCTTGCTCAATGCTGTACCCATAGCCCTCATAACACAGCTCGATCTGGATTTCTCAAGCCATCTTTGTCTTAAAGTCAGAAAAACACAAACTCTGGTATTTCTTAACTATAAATGAATGATGTTCCTCTTGGTTGTCTGGAGGTTTCTGTCACCCTCTTCATTCCACAGAAAATATCTGATTTCTAAAGCCCGACTTCCATCCAATACCAAGCCAGAGTTCTTTGTTATCTCCTAAGTGTAGGCCTGCCTAGAATCCAAATCTGAAGTTCACTGTTCCTGACTCCCTCTTTCTCCTGTGCTTAGCCACGCTATTTATCCCAGAGCAATGAAGTTTCATGTCCACTTACCTCAGACGACACCTTGGAAGGCCATAGGATGCAGAGTTGGAGAGCTGAGGAAAAAGACAGAGGAAGAACTCTGCTTACTCATCAATTATACGGGGCTCTGCTAATGGCCGCATAGCTACCACCTTGACTCCCTCAGCTCCTTCCTCTTCTCCTAGAATGGGACAGTCCTTGACCCATCTAAACATGTCCAGATAGACACCATGGCACGATGCATTTCCAACCCGAGCTGAGCTATTATCTGTCTGGAGGCACCGGCATTGACTGACCTCCATCCAGAAGTGCCAGAAAGGCCAAGATGAGGAACGGCGAGGACTTGCCCACAAATTCATACATCACACTTCCAAAAGGGGCTCCCACTGAAAGAGAAGACAGCACAGACACCTGCAGTGTGACTCCTCCACATCGCCCTCTCAGCCTTTCCTGAAGGTCTTGAGGGTCTGAGCTCCACCGAGGCTGGAGGTTCAGAGGTGAAGGTCCACTCTCCGTCCTCAAGACATTCCTTTCTAGTGAATGAAATTTAACAGAGCGGGGATTGGGGAAGCAATAGGACAAGTGGTCACAAACACTTTGCCGAGTCCACCGCATCTGGGGTGATGTGCAGGGTCAACAATGAGGAGTCTGAATGGGGCACAAGTGGCGGTGAGTGCTGACGCTAATGAAACACGCGTGTTCTGAGGGAAGATGTGACCATGAAGATGGCTGGAGCAATGCCAATCAAGGGCTCCAGATATCCAGGTGAGCTATCTATTGATGTAACCAACAATAGCCTTGTGGGTTATTGACAAACAAATTACGTTTTAGCAGAGAAAAACAGCACCAAGAGATTCTTCTGGTAGTGTGTACCTTGAAGGCAGGAGGGGTTGCGAAAGAGAACCTGTAGGAGGTTCGTACCAAGAGAGGCTAAGCTTGAAGGGATCTAGCATGTTCGTTCTTCTGAAAGTGTGATAAAGGAGTCTAGTATGACCCACATCCAAGACTGGGTATCCATATGACTACTAACAAAGAACAGGGACTTCTTCCCTCTCTTCTCTACCATGGTGGCTGGTAGCACGTAGGCCGGGGAATACGAGAGCTGGGTCTTTCCCTTGGCAAGCTTGCAAACTCCCTGAGGGCAGAACATTGTCTGAAGTCTTTAACCTCTACGACATCTGTGTCAGCATAGTGTTTGGCATGGATAAAATGCTCAGCGAAAGGAAGCAGCTTGTTGAATTGGTCAGTATGAAGTCTAAACCTCAAGGAAAACATAAATACATTGTGTGGAGCTGAGACTTCTGAGTACAGAACATCTGAGTCCTTATCCCTGACCCTGGCAGTACTTTGGATAGCTCCTTAATCTTTCTAATTCTCATCGCTAGCCTGGGGACAGCTGCTCATCCTTCACTAATTGGCGGTAAGGATTAAAGGACATTACTTCTATGAAATCAGCAGAGACTCTGGCAAAAGCCCAGAGCACCTGTGGGAAGCAGCAGCTGTGCCCAGAAGGAGAGGAGAAGGAAGCAGGAGCCGTGGTGTAGAGACATTCGCTCGCTTGGACTGGATGGCCTTCAGGACTTCCCTGGGCCCTCCTGCATTTCACAGTTTCTTAAAGAGAGAGAAATGTCACCTCCCCCACGTGATCTATCTGAAGGAGTCAACACAATTAGGCCAAGGACCAAGGAAAATACTTAATTGTCTTCCACTTCAGGGAAGTACCTGTCTCCTGGAGCCATTTTGTGGAGTTTGCAACACCCCCATCTCCTGAATTCAGACCTCCATTTTAGGCTCTACTTACCCAGAAGCCCCAAAGCCAGGCCCCCCAAAGCAATTCCCATGGCTCTCCCTCGTTCATAGTTGTCGGTGTAGACACTGGCCAGCATCCCAAGCCCTGCATAGAAAATGACGGCTGATGTTGGCGTATGGGAGGTTGCTGATTGCTTCTTACAATCCTTGGTCCCCACCCTACAATATCTTGAGTAACTGTTTTTGCTGGATATTTCATGTGAGGGGTTTTATAAAACTTAGCTCACAGAATACTAGAAATACTTCCTCCCACAGTTGCCACTCCCTCCTCCCCTACACACAACTTATTATTTTGGTGCTAATATTGTTAAAAATGAAAAGCCTTAGAGAAAGGGCAACATAATAATACTACCATCTAATCATTTCCCGTTTCATAAGGGTTTGTCATTTCCTAATATCTCCTTGCTTGAGGAGGTTACAGACCAGGCCAGGAAAGGAAGATCTATGACCGGAATATTGTATTCAGTACGGTGATCAAGGAGGAACATGAAAACACTAGGCCCCTGGGAGAGAGAACCTACTGGCAGCATCTAGCAACTGTGCCACCAGGCCATTCAGTTGTGTGAGGGGCAGAACACAGCAGCCTCACGGGATACAGTGATACCTTTGCTTAGCCATACTTTAAAAACTATGATGACATCACTGAAATAACAAGACCTATTAAATAAAAGCAACACAAAGGAAAGGACATGAAGTGAAATAGATAAAAGCCTGACCTATGGAACCTACCGACCCCTCCAACAAGTTCACAATCACTCTATTCCTGAATGACAATTGCTACCTCCCTGGATGGCATTTTCCGTAGTTTCCTCATATAAATTTTATGTAGTACCTAAAGTAGTTAGGTAGTGGTAAGAGGTGTGTGTGTGTGTGTGTGTGTGTTTTGCAGTATTACCTGCAACAGACGAAAATGAAGATCCGATGCCTTGAAGGGTCCGGGCCACAAACAGCAGGGCATAGGTGCCAGAGAAAGCAAACACTGGGAAAGATAAGAGTCAGAATGATCCAGATGGGCGTGAGGAGAAACATTTTCCTCAGTGGTGTGGCCACTAGTAGGGTGCTTGTAAATAGCCCCTCACCCATGCTTCCTTAAGTAACCCTAATTAAACGTGTTGGGTCACGAGAAAAGACGTGAAAGTAGAAAGGGGCTCACTGGGACTAGGGAGATTATCGGTGAGAGCGAGGGGGATGAAAGAGGGCAATTGGGAAGGAGGATGATCAAAGGTACCTACCAAAATGCAAGAAATGATCATAACCAAACCCATTAGTAGATATTAGGTTAATTAAGTTGTCACAGTCGGATTCAGCAATCAACTTGACATAGGCCAGAGTCATCTGGGAAGAAGTAACCTCAGTCGAAGCATTACCTAGATCAGATTGGCCTGTGGCCATCGCTGTGAGGCATTTTCTTGTTAATAGACATAGAAGGGCCAAGACCAACATGGGCAGTGCGATTCCTAGGCAAGTGATCCTGGATTGTACAAAAAAGATAGCTAAGCATGCCATTAGGAGCAAGCTAGTGAGCATCTTTCTTTCATAATCTCTGCATCAGTTTCTGCCTCTGGGTTTCAGCCTTGGCTTTCTCCAACCAGGAATTACATGCTGTAAGCCAAATAAACCCTTTTTTCCAGCAAGTATCTTCTGGTAAGAATATTTTGTCACAACAACAAAACCCAAAATAGGACATTAATGAAACAACATTTTGAAAAAAGAATAATTTTTAGGCCAAAGAGATGACTCAGTGAGTAAAGGTACTTGCTGCCAAGACTGCAAGGTGAGTTTGAACCTGGAGCCCACGTGGCAGGAGAGAAGCAACTCTTGTAAGTTGTCCTTTGACCTTGATGTACTCGATGGCATACATATGCATGTGAAATAAATAAATAACACAATACATAAACATCAAAAAATTCTTTAAAAAAAAGGAAGAATTAGAAGCTGACTCGAGTTCTATAGAGAGATGAGTCACTGTTACATAGATTTTTAAGCATGCACAATGAGCTGAGATCCATTGTCTCATAGAATTAACATATTTAAATACAAAAGGAAGAAGAAAGCATGATGATGTTTGCCTTCTGTTCGTGAAGTTAATTGCTTAACTGACGTCACTCCAGCTTTCAATTAGAACGGATTTAGAATTGGTAATGAAGCTAAGAGTCACAGGGCGTAAATCACGTCAGTACCGTCAGTACCGGTGGAAAGAAGGCCAGGTCTCTGTATTTCTGGCTCAGAGTCTGATATTCTACCCACTGAAAATGAGAGCTGGTACCTATCCCTACTCCTGGATCCAGTATTACATCACATTGACCTCTTGCCATTCCTGGGTCATCCTGGGCCATCTGTTGTGTGCACCTCAAGGGCCATAGACATTGGGTAGAAGACATCTTACCAGAAGTGGATCTGACCTTTCCACTTGGTGGAAGATGCTTCCACCCATCAAACTGGGGTTTACTACATGATATCAAGTGTGCTGCTCTGCTGGCCTGGGAGCCGACGTGAAAGAGAAAGAACACACCAGTTTATGCCCTTGAAGATGGACCATCTAGTAGAGACTCTAACACAAATGAAACTGCGAGGCAAGCTGGAGAGGGCCGTCTCAAACTAAATTACAGGTTGTAGAGAATGTGTTGGTAGGCCCAGACATCGCTCATCCTTGACTCCCAAACAATTTCTCCAAAGAAAAAAAGAATCCTTCCCAAGGTGTCTGACCCAGACAAACTTTAATCTTCCTGACCACTTATTATAGGTGTCTTGGGTTGTGTTTTACGAACTTCAGTTACAGCCCAGCATGACCACATCCAACTAATCGTCTCCCAAAAGCACATATTCTCAGTCCTCCATGTTTGGCCTCCAATGCCCATCCTCAGACTTTCTAGTGTCCAGCATGCTTAAACCCCACTATTGTTGTATCTTTAAAGAATGGAGTGGCCAATTTGTCTTCTGTTTCTTTTTTAGTTTCAGAACTGAAAGTCACATTGTGGAAAACCTCAGTCCTGGGAAAATCAGGACAGCTGGTCATACTGTTGAAAGAAAGCAATCATTTTCATTTTCATTTTCTTTTTTATTTGTTCGTTTGACTGGTTTGTATTTTTAAGTTTCTCTTTGTAACAGCTCCAGGTGTCCTGAAACTTAATTTGTAGACCAGATTGGCCTCGAACTCACAGAGATTCACCTACCTTTGCCTCCAAAGTGCTGGGATTAAGGTGTATGCCACCACCACCTGGCTTCTTTCCATTTTTCTAAATTAATATGGGTCAATATTTGTCTCCCAGTTATGTTAAATAAAAATTCCAGATAGGGGGGGGCTGGAGAGATGGCTCAGAGGTTAAGAGCATTGCCTGCTCTACCAAAGGTCCTGAGTTCAATTCCCAGCAACCACATGGGGGCTCACAACCATCTGTAATGGGGTCTGGTGCCCTCTTCTGGCCTGCAGGCATAGACACAGACAGAATATTGCATACATAATAAATAAATAAATATTTTAAAAAAAATTTCCAGATAGGGACTTTGAGAGTAATGATAAGCACCAGCAACTTCTTAGGAACTTTGCTTTTTTTTGAGACAGGATCTCACGTACCCTGGGCTGGCCTTGAACTCACTATAGCCAAGTATGACTCTGACCTTCTAAGCCCCCTAC
The DNA here is from genome assembly GCF_014885135.2 of Alexandromys fortis. NCBI lineage: Eukaryota > Metazoa > Chordata > Mammalia > Rodentia > Cricetidae > Alexandromys > Alexandromys fortis. The sequence goes on along the minus strand of NW_026068144.1, from coordinate 890,586 downwards.
TTCTAACTCCCAAGTGCTAGGATTACAGGCCTGTGCCAACATGCCCCGTTCTTACTTATTTTATTCAGATCCCAAGTGAGTCTTACACAGGCTACGCTAACAACTAAATATATTTTCTTTTGTATAGAATTAGGCTAACTCAGTAGATCAACACTAGTGACCTCACATAAACCATAATTGTTATTCAACACATTCAGTTAGGTAAATAGAAAAGGGTTTTAATTACTACTTCTTGGCAGAGAGGCAGGCAACACTTTTATACTAAAGAGCTTGGGCCACAGATACACTTCGTGGTCTTATTTTGCAGGGTATGGTCATGATCCCAAAGGCAACCACCACACCCTCCTCTAGGCAGCGAGAACATATTTTATCCTTTATGTGTATTGCAGAAAAAAAAATTAATGAATTTCCAAGTCACACTGTATGAGCATATTCCTTAATTTGTTCTCTTACACAGGCTGAGTTTATGGAAATTAATGAACACTGCTACTGAACTTCCTAGGTTTCTTTTCTTATTGGTAAATTCTCTTTCACCACTTCATGCGTGTACACTCTGGTCCTCCATCTCACCACCTTCTCCCGTTTCCCTCTGGACCCAACCAGCCCCTCTACCCCCACAAATCTCTTGCCTTCATTAACTGGTTTGGGTTTTGTGTGGTGTCCCACAGAGTCTGATGAGGGCCTTCTTTGTGACCCTGAGTTTAGAACTAAGTCGCAGAGCCTGGTGACTGCTTTTTTTTTTTTTTTTAACTCTAATCACCCAAGTGTTTTTCCAGCTCTCAGCAAGAACACCTCGTTTCAAGTTCTTGTATTTCAGCCTTCCTTTCACCCCTAAATTTAACTTTGGATTGGGTCAGTTCTTACTGTAGGGAAAAGAAAAGCTAAGGAGGAATAGAGAAGAGGATGCAAGATAGAAAACTAAGGGAAAAAATCAAGGGGGAGGGAGAAACTGTGTAATTCGGAGCAGGCCTTAGCAAAGGCAGTAGGAAACAGAGGCAGGTCTACAAGCACCTTCCTGGCATTAACCCCTAGAAGTGGACACCCCCACAATGTGTGCTTCCTCCTCATGTCTCAGAGTCAACATCAGGCTTATTCACCTCACTGTTTTGATTCGGCCTCCATTCCATTAGAAACATGAAGCTGATACTGAATGGGCTTTGCCATTTACTCTCCTGTTTCTTTAGCAAATTTACTTCCCTAAAGTATCCCTCAGTTAGGAAACAGTAGGATTTGGGACTTTTCTAGTTACTAGGATGCAATATTCTTTTGCTGTTGTTATTAGTCACCTTTCACCATAGCATGCCAAAAGAAAACCTTTACTATACCATACTGAAGTAATCCTATTTCTGTAAAAGATGGGAGGCTTGTAGGAAGCTTGCTCAAGAGATTAGTTACACACATACACACACGCAAGTAAATATACATACACAATTCATATATGCCATGTTGTGTACATTCAAACAGCTCTCATGATTTTCACTGAAGTAAATTAAGAATCTGTTCTCCTGTAGAAGAGGAGAATGATTCCAATTAGGGGAAGTGGTTACTTACGCTATCCCAGCCCCTGTTCAAATGACTACAGAACATTTCAGTCAGTGTCCCAGTTGCTTGTTCAAATGTCTTGCTTTCCTCTGGGTTACATAATCCTGCTCCCTTACACATTTATACGACGAAGTCAAAGATGCTTAGTGAAGAGAAGCCAATGACTTACTTAGTGTGGAGAGAAACATGATCATAAAGCCAGCAAACATGGGGATGTGATAGCCAATCCTAAAACAGAAGTGAACAAAAAAAGATAGCATTGCAGCAGGCATTCATATTCTCGGATGGTATTTTTTTAATCTCAGTACGAACAGAGATGGGGTCAATATAAGGGCAATTTTCATATGTGAGTGCACACACATAAATAAACCAACATGCAGATCTACCCATAGACAAGGCCCAAATGATCCTTCCTGAGAAGGTGTCCCTCAAAACCTCAGGATCATCCTAGCTGAGAATTCCAGGAGCCAGAGCACAGATTGCGTTCAGATTGTCCTATGCTCTCCTGCATACCACTCGAGCCTTGCTCACCGACTTCCAGCTGCTCACTGCCTCTGTTCTCAGTGCTCAGATTCATTCACATCACTAAGAAAATGTGATGTCTAGAGCATTTCACCAACAACTTGCTCTCCTTTGGGATAACAAGCTGCCAAACTGCTGGCTCCCCTGGGGCCAGAGCATCCCTTCTTTCCTTTCCTAACCACCTGCATCAGGTTCTTAACCTGTGAGTCATGACCTTTTGGGAGTTACATATTAGATATTCACATTACAATTTATAACATCAAAATTACAATTATGAAGTAGCAATGAAATAATTTTATGGTGGGGGTCATCACAACAAGAGGAACTGTATTAAAGGGTTACAGCATTAGGAGGGCTAAGAACCACCGACCTATATGAGACCTGGGCCTCTGTGCTAAGCTAAATATGTACTTGGTGGATGGAACACCGTGGCATTTGAATAAGAATGGCACCCATAGGCTCAAACATTTGAACACTTAGTCACCAGAGAGTGGTACATTGAAAGGATTAGAAGGATTCAAAGGTGTGGCCTTGTTGGAGCAAGCACGTCACTGGGGGTAGACTTTGAACTTTGAGGTTTCAAAAGTCTGTAACAACTCCAGAGTCTCTTTGCCACCTCTCTCTCTCTCTCTCTCTCTCTCTCTCTCTCTCTCTCTCTCTCTCTCTCTCTCTCTGCTTATGAATCAGGATGTTGCTCTCAGCTATGCCTCCTGTACCTATTTGCATGCTGCTGTGCTTCCTGCCATGATGATAATAGACTAAACTTCTGAGATTGTAAGCAAGCCCCAAATTTAAATAGTTTTTCCTGCAATAATTGTCATGGTGTGTCTTCACAGCAATAGGGCAATGACTAAGACAGACACTGTGGCTACTGAGTTACCTGTTGGTAAGAGGTCCCACAAATGGGTTGACCAGAAGTTGCATCAAAGCCTTTGAAGCAAATAGAACCCCAACCCGGACGTTTTCTTCTTCCAAGAATTCTATCCCTTGCAAGCAGTTGTTTTTGGGTAGTGAGCCAGCTTCAGTGACCGGAGGAGGGATGGTGCCATTTGTCCATGCTACACGGAAGGGTATGCGCTCTTCTACAGTCACGGTGGTGTTGTCAAAGAGGGAGAATATGGTGGAGAAGGTAGGAGAGGTGAGAGCTTGCTGGGAGCTTACAGGAGGACTCCTATGCAAAGAAGAGTTGACGTCTCTGAACTCTGTTGCATACAAGAAGGTGGGCACAATGGGCACTGGAAATCAATGAGGATATGTGAGGAAACTCGAGGTCAGAGGTCCTTTTACCACTACTAACTTCAAAAGCATTACTACAATGTCCAGTTTGGTGCAGAAAGAAGACTCCTAAGTGACACCATGTAAAGCCTACTAAAGACCATGCCTGCTCAAGCCAACCTACTAAAGGAGCAAATTCTAGCCATCAGACAGTTAGACTTGACAGATTTGTGACATCCTTACGGCTTAATTCACCTGCTTGTAAAGAATCATGTATAACCTAAGAATCAATACTTGATGGTGATCTATAATGATTCTTCACAGATGGATTCAAAATGGGAAACATATTCACCCAATACACATATCCCAGCTGAAGTAGAACCCAGGCGGCTCTGCCTCTTTATATCAGTTTCCAGGTGACCAGAGGGCTGGAGAGGCTAAGGACCTCAGTGTGGTGTGAGAAGTTCTAACTCTGAGGCAGTTCACAGGAATCAAATTCCAGCCCCAGGACTGCTAGTGGGCAGCTTGGACATGTCACTCAACATCTTTGAGTCTTGTTTTCTTTCTGTAAAAGAGACAGAACCTACCAGGACCCACTGATGGTTTAGTAATTTCTATGGTGGAGTGGAGAGGGGGGATACATATTTCCCTTTGATACTAAGATTTCTTATTTGCTATTTCAGTGTTTGTGAGAATTTTATGAATTATAGAAGCAGAAGAAATGAGTATTGACTGTATTGGATTATCTGTCAGCCAGAAAGTACAGGACCGTGAGGCAATGAACTGCCAACAGGGCCAGACTTGGTAAGGACTTGGTTACCCTATATTTGCAAAGACAGGCAGGAAAATCCCCACAGGTAAACAATGCCCACTGCCCCACATGTCTCTAGAATCATCAGCAACCATAGGAAGACATAATGGTGAAGAAGTAGGTCTTCTTTTCCTGCCAGGCACCTTTGAACCTGTTTTTGTTTGAACCTCTAAAGTTCAACAGCCTTCAGACCCTGCTGCCTACAGTTCCCTCCAACCCTCAACAACTTCCACATCTTTTCCATATGACAAACTTAACAAGTCTCTCACTGATGAAATCAAGCAGGGTACATGCTGCCTGCTGTGACCCAAAGCAAACACATCCTCGACACAAAAAGCCCCAGACGTACCCACTACAGTGAGCAGCATGTTGTCCAGGAGCAGAGCCACAAACACTACCACCAGCACCAGCTTCCGGGATTCTCTCCCTTCCTTCAGCAACCGCCGAGGAGCACCCAGAACAACCTGGAACATGGCAGGGCTGCAGGAGGCTGGGCTGGGTCAGGAGTGGGAGCGTAGGGGCCTTCTCCTCCAGGTGCTTAGGAAGGTGGGTCTTCTGGCACCTTTGTAGAAGAGGACGTTGGCCTGGTCCAGAAGAGCTCACTGTACAAATCAACAGTGGAAATGCTTGCAAGCAGCGAAAGAGTTTGAATTTTCCACGCCGATCTGCTCATTCTTTATATAATCTCAATAATTCCATATTTCCCATAACACCTTGCAGAAAACTTTGCTTACCAGAGATTTGTGTCTGAAATTACAGCCACTGCATTAAGCAGCTTCCACCGGTGCCCAGCCTCCTTGTTTCTCAAATGAGAGGCATCAGCTTTTTCCCTGAATGGTGTGGGCATCACCTGAGACATTATAGACTTGTCTCTTCTAATTTTTAAATGGTTTTAATTATGGAATACTGTCTTTAAAGGTAGCTTTATGAGTGAGGCATGGTGGTGCACACCTGTAATCCCAAGACCCAGGAGGCGAAGCCAAGAGGACCATAAGATTGGGGCCAGCCTGGACTACATAGAGATTCAGGTCGCAGCTACACAGCAAGACCTTGCCTCAAAAATAACATAAATACAAATAAAAGCAACTTTATTACTATGCCAAAAATGTTTGTTTATCACCATTCAAAAATTGTAGCATAGCAGACTACATGGAGCCTGCAAACATATATAATCAATTGACAACATTAACCAGAAACAGAATAGTTTAAAAAAAAGAACCAAAGACTCAGGAGCTGAAGAGATTTGTCCTGGGTCACAAAACTGGTGTCAAACAAAGATAAACCCCCAAGCTTCTTAACTTGTTTATTTGCGGTCTAGCTTTTCCTGTGGATATAGGTTCGAAGTACGTGTACTTTGTGTATTTAAGCTACAGGACCCTGCTTAGAAAAGCTTGCTGCTGTGTAAATAAGATACTAACTTTGACAACGAGTTTCCTAAGCAGGCTTCTCTATCAGTAGTTTCCTATTTAGGAACCTGTAACATATGTTATCATCAAGTCCCAGGCCCCTGCCTAACCTCAGGAAATTGAAATTTCTAGGAGGATTTCATTTGTTTTTTATGAGACTTCTGTTAGAGTGCCAACAATATCAATAATGTAACATTTAACAATGGACCACTGTCGTAAACTGTATGATATGTATATGACGTTACATTCACAGCTTGACATTGGTACGTTAAAAAAAAAATGTGCTTCTTTTTAACTGACTAGAAAGATGCACATTTAAGGGTTGGTTACTTTAATCAGTGATTTTACTCGCTTCCTTGTTTATCATTTTAAAATATTCTATAATGAACCAGTTTCATGAAACAAGCAGTAAATAATTTTGAATGGTTATCTCTGGGATTAAATGTTAGCCTCAAAAGGTAGAAGTACCGCAGGCACTGAGCTGGTGCCTTCTAAGCCCCGGGCTAGAAGAATATCTTCCCCAATGCGGTTCAAGGAGCACACACCTAAGTGAAACAAATTCCGAGTTAACTTTGAACCAGGGATCACATACTGTGACCTGGGAGCCTCCACTTCTTTGTATAATAAGCAATTTCAAGCTACAAACTTACTAAAGACACATACGAGAGAAAATCAGGAAAAGCTAAAAGAAAGCAGCAAAAATGAAACGATGTTAAGCGGAGTAAAATAAGTAGGGAGAGATTAAACAATTCAATAAAACAACAGCAAGAAAATAAGAAATCTGTCAGTCCATCAGTACTAAACTTCACAGTCAAAATCCCCTAATAAGAAACAGAACTTGTAAGGAAGAATTAAACTCCAAAGGGGGAAAACAATCTTACCTTACAGTTCATCTTGATGTGAAGCGCTCAGAGAGAAACTGGCAGCTTTGGCAAGACAGCAGAGACTCTGCTCTCTGGAAGTAGATGTGCTGATGGATTTACTGCTGCCTGTTATCTGAGGAAACCGTGTGTGTGTGTGTGTGTGTGTGTGTGTGTGTGTGTGTGTGTGTGTGTGTGTGTGTGTACACACACGCTTTGTCCACAAAGACTTAATTGGAACCTCCAACAGGTTTTATTTAGACCCTCAGCTCCCTGTATCAAAAGCAGGCAGGGCCACAAAGGATGGAGGGGGTGGATTTCTTCCAAAGCGAAGAGAATCGGGGCTGTGTTGGTTTTCCTCTGTGCTTATCTATCATATGCCGTTTGCTCGTTTAACTCTTGCCTGGATCTGAATACAAACCAGAATGCCAGATAGAACCAGGCTGCATCTCCTGTCCTTTGCTACTTCAAGATGCCTCCTGTGTTCCTATTCTTTCCTTAAAAGTAATAAATCTTGAAACATTTATGTGAAGGAAAATGATGTGCTTACTGCTCTTCTGCCATAAACTCTAACATCTGGGGCTGGGGAGATGAGTCAATAAATGATCTGCCACACATGCGTAAAGACCTGAGCTTGATTCCCAGCCTACATTTGCTGTAACGCAGCTCTGGAGGTCACAAGTCCACACAGCTGTGCCTAGGTTCAAATGAAGGTATCAGCGGGTCTTTGTTCCTTCTGTTGACTCTGGGGATAATTCAATTCTTCCAGCTCTGAAAGGCCACCTGTGGATCTTGGCTCCTAGCTTCCACCTTCAAAACCAGCAGCAGGTGTCTAATTCTCTCCCTCCTTCACATATAAGAATTCTTGTGGTAACACTGAGCATGCCCAAATATTTTAAGATTAACTTCCTGTCCCCAGGACCTTAACATAGTCATACCTGCAACACCTGTACTTTTTATTTATTTATTTTTTAATTTTCGAGCCAGGGTTTCTCTGTAGTTTTTGGTGCCTCTCCTGGAACAAGCTCACAGAGATCTGCCTGCCTCTGCCTCTCGAGTGCTGGGATTAAAGGTGTGGCACCACCATGACCCAGCAACACCTGTACCTTTGAACATACAGAGAAACAGTCATAGGTTCATGACCAGATGTGAGCATCTCTGAGTACCATTGCCTGTAATCACAGGGGGAAAAGCAAGTGGGTCTGTAAAAGAAGTGGCAGGCAGCTTCCCACCACCCGTCTCCCTGGCTAGCTTATACCCCAAAATAACAACACACAAATTATATTCATTTAAACACTGCCTGGCCCATTATCTCCAGCCTCTTACTGGCTGGCTAACTTTCACATCTTGATTAACCCATATCTAGTAATCTGTGTATCACCACAGGGTTGTGGCTTACCAGGAAGATTCTAACCTACGTCCATCTTGGGCTGGAGCTTCATGGCATCTGCCTGACTCTGCTTTCTTTCTCCCAGAATTCTGTTCAGTCTACTCTGCCTGTCTAAGCTGCTGTCCTATCAAAAGACCAAGGCAGATTCTTTATTAACCAATGAAAGTAACATATAGACAGAAGACCCTCCTATATCATGGGTCTCCCAACATTCCACTATACCTGTATCTCTAAGGGAAAAAGGGGATTATGATCAAAAGCTGGAGGAGATTTATCACTAAATGTATTTTCTAGCTGTGGGCAAAAGACCTTTTTAGAATCCAGTTGGCACTTCTGGCACCATGTTCCCTGCCAAGTGCAGTTTAGGTTCTCTGGGGGTTTAGGCATTTCTCATGTGGCTGAGGGAAGATAGAACAATCCCAAGTGAAGAAAATCTATTCGAAGATACCACCAAAATAAGAGTCTCACCCATAAGAGTTATGAAAATGATGGTTTGGGGAAATGAGGCTTTCAGAGGGCAGGTGTGGATGAAGGATGATCGTGCTTCACATTCACAGAAATAATAGTAACGATGGCAACTGCTGTTAAATGCCTAGTCTATTTTCAGCATATTGATCATATGTACCCATATGTTATTTTTAATATATATTATATTTAAAACATGTAGATACATTGTTCAAACAAGACAGAAACTACATATTCCAGCTAGTCTCGAACTAGCAATCCTCCTACCTCGTCCTCCCAAGTACATGAATGCACATCTTAATTCTACATATCTTCCACAGAATAGCGGGAAAACTAAAGATTAACTAGTAAAAAGCAATAATTCCATCTAGACACGGATATGCCAGGGGCCTCAAAGTCCTCGCAAAGCCCTCTGTTTTTGGTCAGAGCAAAGTGGAAGTGTGAGGCTCTCCAACCACGGTTCTGTTCTTTCCAGCTGGCAAGTGGGCCCTTCAGACTGACAGTTCTTTCTCTATATGCACATAGCACAATGACTGGAGCTGAGGTTTACATGTGGATCCCGTGACTCAAATCTGAGGGGTATTTTTGATTCTCATTTCCTGTTTCTGTTTCCTTTAGCTGTTCAAATATTGAACAATCACTTCATAATTCCTCATGTTTAGCAGATGTCAGGGTTACAGGCTCAGACTGCAGAGGCTTGCTTCCCAAATAAAGGACATTGGTTCAGAAGCAATGTGCAGGCTTCTGAAAAAGAACAGGACTACCTAGCGAGGGACTGCAACTTTCTATGGCTATGGTCTTCATGACACGGAAGATCCTATAGAACAGAGATGTGTCCAAAGGGTAAGGAGTCACCGTGTGTGAACAAAAACAAGTGCTGGGTTTAGATCCAGGGGAACAATGCAATTTAAATGCTAAAAATCAAGCCACACATGATAACATACATCCATAATCTCAAATCTTGGGAAGCTAAGGCAGTTCCAGGAGACCCAACAATCTCTTCTGGATTCAGAGGAGATGCGTATGGTACATATACATCAATGCAGGCAAAGCACTCATACACGTAAATGAAAATAAGTAAATCTAAAACAAAACAAAGTCAAGGCCAGGAATATAGCTCAGCATAGAGTTACTGGTCTAACACACACACACACACACACACGCCATCCCAACAAAAATCTATCAGTTTACACAGAGGCCCTTAAAATTTCCCATTTTACTTCTGCTTCAAAAGTATAATAGAAGCTCAGCAGATGAAACTGACAAAAGTTGGGCCCAGTAGTAGCACACACCTGTAATCTCAATGCTTGGAAACCTAGGACAGGAGGATTGTGAGTTTGAGGACAGCTTGAACTACATAACCAGATATTATGTCAAAAAGTCAAAGGGGGACCCTGAGGTCATAAGAACAAGAGAGCTGTTCCTACCCCTCATCAGCTGCAACCCTCAGGAGAGCAGCCCCTACCCATCACCTAGGCGACACAGTACAGCTGGCCCTGAAAGTACATGGGAGAACCTACACTGAGGGTGGGAGAGCTGAGAAATGGCATTGCTGCAGGGAGGGAACTAGTTAGGGCAATGCTGGAGAGCGCGCCCTGGTGAAGACGGGGTG
>NW_026068144.1:855752-880702 GCF_014885135.2 Alexandromys fortis | reverse complement strand
GGGGGGCTGGAGGGCTGACCAACCCTGCAACTACCCAGGCCCAGAACCAGGGTTACGCATTGTCTCACCCCAATATCCAGACATTAGTGTTCTCCTGGAACATAGGGGTGGAGGGTGGAGTGGTTGATCCCGTGGACCCAGGGCTATAATAGCTCCATGACACAGGACAGCAACAGGATGTCCAGGAAGAGTCCCGGTGAGGGCCCAGAGTTGATGGCATAGCAGAGACCAGGGCCTCAAACCAAACCAATGAATCTTCATGATGAACAACTGCATGTAGACATCTGTGGGTAAAGGGTTTGCAGTGTGACTCACTGCCACACTGCAGCTTCGATGACGAGATTACAAGATTCTCCCTTTTTTCCTTTTTTTCTCTCCCTTCTCTTAAACTTTGTTTTGTTTTAGGGGTGGGTGGGGGGAGGGAGATGGGTAAGATTGTGAGAGATGATGTGAAAGACGTGAAGAATAAATAAAAAGAAAGTTTTAAAAAAGGCAGAAAGGGAAGGAGGAGGAAGAAGAGGATCACATTTTATAATTCAGAAATAATCACTGTCAACATATCCTTTGGTATATGGTTTGAACTTGTGTATTCATATATCAGTAATTCACAATATCTTGTATATATTTTTTATATATTAGATTCTAACCAATACTGCACTGTGACTTTTTCTCAATATTTATAATAGGACTCTATCTGGATTAGTGTCTGCAATGTTCCATCAAGCAGACATTCAACAATTGTTAAACTAAGGAACGTGAGAGGACCATCTTCATCCGGCATGAGAAGAAAGCCTGGACAAACAGCATTTGAGTTTCCAGGACCTACACTTCCTCTACCAGGCTTCAGTGCAACACCACCTAGCAAGGGGACTGCAGCCACCCACCCTTTGAGATTTATGTTAAACAGTTGCGCCACTTTTTCTCAATCACCAATGTTCTGATAATAGGGGGCCCTCTGCTGTTCCTCCCTCTATCACAACACGTTCCTGATACAGTGATAACGAAAGAAACATGGACCAGAATAGACGTCTCAGTTCTCAGACCAAAGTCATGTCCAGCCAAAATCTGACTCTTTCTGACGATCAGGAAGAGAGAGAGAGAGAGAGAGAGAGAGAGAGAGAGAGAGAGAGAGAGAGAGAGAAGGAGAAAATAACCCAGCAATAAAGACGTAATTTTTAAAATTTATCTTTTCTTCCACTTTATGCTGAAATATTTATACTGATCATTCTATGTTGCTTTATTCCATTTTACATATTTTCCTCGAATATTATTTTCCAACAAATAAAGAAAGATTCACATTATATGGGAAAAATAAAGTCACTGGCATGAGGTCCTCTTCCTTATTTTTCTTCCTCAATAAATAAACTGCAATAAAATACAATTTCATATTAATTCTAGAGTTGCTGAGTGCTACAAGCCTAATTTTAAATTCTTAAAAAAAAATGAGACCTAGAGGTTCAGGGTTGGGATACCAGTTTTGGGAGGTGGAGACAGGAGGATACGAAGTTCAAGGCCATAGCAAGTTTGAGGCCAGCTGGATCTACAAGAAACTGTCCCAAAGAAACTAACTAAAATTTTCTTAAGAGATACACATAACATAAAATATTCCCTACTGACAGGTGGCAAGCAAGAGACAGAAGGAACTGAGACCTGTCCTAAGGTCACATTGCATATTCAAAGAGACAGCCAACATTGAAGCTGAACTTGCTGTCTCATGCTCTGACCACATTCTCTATGACTGGGCCAGCTACTCTTGTATTCCTTGGGAGTAAAGAAAGGCACCTTAAAACCATTCCATGTAGAAGAGCAAAGGCCTGGCACATTTCATTCATCTGATAGAATATATTAAGTGCTAGCTGCAAATTAATTCCTTAGGTGCTTTCGATAAAAGAAACAAGAAAATAGCTGTTTAAAACAAATTGGTTAGAGTGACATGTCATTTAGTTTTTAGAAAAGAACCTCACACAGTGGTTCTCAACTTGTGGGTCATGACATTAGATAGTTGCATATGAGATATTTACATTGCCATTTGTATCATTAGCAAAATTACAGTTATAAAACAGCAACAAAGTAATTTTAAGGTTTGGGGTCACCACAACATAAGGAACTGTTTTAATGGGTTGCAGCATTAGGAAGGTTGAGAACCACTTTTCTAACACATATTAATTAATGTATAAATTAATTATCAATCAATAAAAGTTTATCAATCAATAAAAGTACATGAGTCATCTCAACTAAGAAATATATAGGTTTGCATGCACAGATGGGGAAGCAGCTCCTGAGGATGGCTGCTAAGGGGAGAGGAGAGTCAATTTTGTTCAGAAATTTGGTCCCTGCGAGACCACCAATGTAGATGGTCCTACACCCATGCACATACTGGGTACTCGGTAGGCAAAACAAACAAACAAAAACCACATACGATCTTGAGAGGGATAGAAAGGCAGAAGATGGGGTGAGAATTGGAGGAGAGAAAAGTGGGGGGCTGGATTTGATCAAAATTTCATGCACACAATAAATTCCCAAACATAAAAAGTTTAAAAGAAACATATAGAACTTGACCTTTTAAAAAACACTTCCAACAGTTTTATGGAGAAGGATTGAAGGACTGTTATGCACGGAAATGAGAGGCACTCAGAGTAGACCCCAGGAACTTCTACTTCATTTGCAACACCAGCTGACCAACTCTCAGCTGAAATACTTGCAGCCAGGGGAGCTTTGGATTTCACATGTCTGTTTTCATTTTGCAGTATTTGCATTTACACAATGGTATGTCTCGCACACAGGCTCTAAGACTAGAGCTAAAACTCATTTATGTCCCGTACGTACCTCACATGTGAAGTACACAGGAAATTTTCTAGGGGTACAGTAAGTTTGTGAATGAGGCAATACTCCATGTGGAATATTCCATCTGTGGCATCATTTTTGCACTCAGAGTTTTTGGATTTTCTAGCATTTCAGAGTTTGGAACCTGCACACCACCATGATATAAATACAGCTCTCAATCCCCTCTTCCAGGTTTAAAAAAGGGGGGAGAGAGATTAATTTTCTTGATCATGCTCCTCTTTATAGTTGAGACAGGATCTCATGTAATACAGGTCTTCCTCAAACTCCTGTGTAACTGAAGATGACCAAGAATGAGCGGATTCTCTGGGGTTACTGGTGTGTACCACTATGCCCCCCTTCATAGTGGTCTTCTAATGTCCAAAGGAATTGGAGTCTTTGGGTCCTCCGCTTATTAGCTTTCTCTTATGTTTTTTGGCAACAATCTTGATGTTGCCAAATTTTCTCTTCTCTTGGCTTCTTGAACATGAAGTTGAGTGTCCAATCCCCTAATCCTAATGATTCCTTCATCATCTTTCCATTCTATACATATTCTTGGGCTTCGTTCTTTTTCCTCCATACTCCCAAATTGATGATAAATTACAGATCTTACCTCAGGCCAGTCTAGATATCTTCTTGTGTATTTATCAACGATCTGTGGAAAGCTAACAGTTTTTCCTTGCCTTGTCCTATCACAGCAAAGTTCTTGTCAATTTTCTTTTCTGAGATTGTAAACAGAACCACAATCGATTTCTAGGTTTTTCTTTTCCCTCAGCCAACTAGTTTTTTTTTTTTTTTTTTTTTTTTTTGGAACCATGTTCTCACTATGTAACTCTGACTTTCCTAGAACTCATTAAGTAGACCAGGATGCCCTGGAACTCGCAGAGACCTTCCTGCCTCTGCTTCCTGAGTGCTGGGTTTAAAGGCGTGTGCCACCACACCAGACCACCTGCTAGCTAATTTTATCACAGCCACAGAAAACAAACTAGAGCACCCTATGTAAATTCCACCTCCTCAGATGGTTTTCAAGTCTGTTCCTAAGGTCTTCCACATGGATATGCAAGCAAGTCAAGGTCTGCTGAACAGATCCACGAGAGGATGAATTCGATAGAAAGATAAACTGAAATAAATTATAACACAAAGCACTCCATGCTAGATAGGTTTTCTATCTTCTGCTTTTTAAGGCGGTTTTCATAGTTTGATAATAGACATCGGTTGTGCCAGGCTGTGGTGGCGCACGCCTTTAATCCCGGCACTCGAGAGGCAGAGGCAGGCGGATCTCTGAGTTCGAGACCAGTCTGGTCTACAAGAGCTAGTTCCAGGACAGGTTCCAAAGCTACAGAGAAACCCTGTCTCGAAAAAAGAAAAAAAAATAGACATTAGTTGCCTGTATTTTCTTAGGCATATTTCCCTAACTCCTCTTTCCCTGCTTTCCATTCAATCTTTTCTTCTTTTTTGTGTGTGCGGTCTCTCCTTTGCGCACATCTTGCCTTTCTGGCCCCCGTGGCCTCTTTTCCCGCTCCCGGCCTCGGGGCCGCGCTCCCAGCACTCTGGTCAGCTCCCTTATCGCTCGCTTGCACGCGCGCGCGCGCACCCTGCGCCACCCCCCGCAGAGCTCGAGTCACGAGGCTGGGGGCGGGGCGCCGCCGAGAAGGCGGGGCCTCTGCCGCAGCTTCGCAGCGCGCGTGGGCGGAGCCGGCCGCACGGGCCTCCCTGCTATATCTGCGCCTGCGCCGCGTCGCTGCGGGGCCAGTCGGGACGGAGGAGACAAGATGGCGTTGCGAGCGATGCGGGGAATCGTGAACGGGGCCGCGCCCGAGCTGCCCGTGCCCACCGGTGGACCGATGGCCGGAGCTCGGGAGCAGGCGCTGGCAGTGAGCCGGAACTACCTCTCCCAGCCTCGTCTCAGTGAGTACGGGAAAGGGAGCGGGGCTGCCTGGCTTGTGCTCACCTGTTCAGCCAGCGGGGAGGGGATGGGGTTCATTTCCCTCATCGCGCGGCTCGCACGCACCTCTCCAGCTTTGCGTGAGCATTGCCGTGACTTAGGTGGGCCGAGGGCGGGAGCACTGACTGGAATCGCCCCTATGGGCTAGTGGACTCCTGGCGATTGCCCCACCCTCCCCGGGTTCCCCGGACTGGAGTATTAGGCACTTGTCTGTCTCTGATGGCCACTCCATGTCCCTCGGATCGTGGTCTGCTCCTGGCCTCATTTAAATGCCTTTGAGTTGGGAGAACGCCCACTCCCGTCCCCCCTGCCCCGCGGACCTCTGGGCAGGTGGACTTGGCAGGAGGTGTAGTGTCATCGCTGACGTGGGCAGGCCCGCGCGGCTAGAGGGAGAGCTGGCTTATTCTGCAGGGACCGCTCACAGGAGGACACCTAGATACCTGAGAACCTTAGAACTGAAGAGTACCCTAGTCGTGCAGTTCCTCCCTCTCATTTTACAAGCGAGACGCCTAAGGTTCTGGAAAGGAGAGGCCATGCCAGGTTTCAGACATCTAATTATTGGCAAAGGAGGAACCAAAAATTGGGATTTCTTAATCCTTGCTTGCTCATGTGTCGTTTCTTCCTTTACTCACCAGCTAACCAAATTCAGTTGACTGGAAGGTTCCTTGGTAAGGCCGAAAAGCTTTCCCCCATATCTGGTGTTATGTGCATAGGCTTACGTGTGGTGAATTATAAAAGACCGTAATAAGCGATGTTTAAACAGACAAGACGATCAGTCGTTCCCAAAGAAAAATGGCTCTTGTTGGCTGCAGATTTCAGTTGTATAGCTCCAAACCTCTTCACAGCCCCCTCGAAGCCAGGGAGAGAGCTTTGGAAAGAGACTTCTTAAGTGTCTGTTGTTTTCCAGGTAATATGACTGCATTAGCACTGGTTAATTGCCAGCCTGGCTCTGTGGGTGGCTCATTGGTTAAGAAGAATTTCAGATGGAGGGTTTTAGCAAGTCGCCCTCCAGTCTGACTAATCCTGTCCTGAGCTGTCAGTGGATCATGTGATAACACTGCAGTGTGGGGAAGAGAGAAAACACAGTGGAGACTGACTGGATTGCCGAGATGTGCCTTTTAGGCTTTTTTTTTTTTTTTTTTTTTTTTAGAATAATTGTTGGAGTTAGCCTGTTAGGGGCTCATAGGAGCAGAAGGAAACATTGAAAAGCCTGACAGATTTATATCTAAGAATTAGATTCTTGTGAATTGCATTTGGTATTCATCCTTTGCACTGGGCAGAACCCATGGACATTGGTGTGTCTTCTAGTAAAAATGTTATAAAGCCACAGTAGTCTCGTTTGTGTGTAATGAATCAGTGTCAATCTGAAAGCATAGAATACTCTGGCTAATGCGGTAAGCCCTTCAGAGGTAGGAATAGGTTCTCCCCACCATCTGTATGTCCTGGCTGGTGGTTGATGAGTTTGCCCAGAGCGGGATCCTGCTGACAGAGCTGTCGCTGAAAGGGCCGTAAGTTGCCCTCTTTGTATCCCACGCTCCAGTGTCTGACCTCCGACGTGCTCTGTAAATTCTGTAACTTGCAGTTCATTGTCCTAGTCGTGTAGTGGGTAGATTTTAAATATGGATGGAGATGGAGTTTTCCTGGAGTTGAAATACTGTACTTAAGCAAACAACTAAGTGAATTTAAGTATCGTCTTTTACTATTTTTTGACACATTTTTATTTTAATCAGTTTTAAATGCTTTCAGATAAATATTAACATTTTAATTTTTATTATTAAAGTGTCAGAGTACCACCTAAAGTGGTAATTATAGTTATTTGATATATACTCTTTGACAGAGGAATGGAGTAATAATATCTGCAGTTCCCCTGTGAAAATTAGATCCTGTTTTAAAATAACTTCAGGTTTATTGGGCTGGTAAAAAGAAATGGAAAGTAAAATATTCAGACTTGGAATTAGCACCTACTCTTGAACACGTTATTTGACTTTCTGACATCACTATACACATGCTTTTAAAGCAAAATATTTGAGCATATTGGTTGGCCCCACTTTTCTTGACTCGTGTCAGCTAACCTTAAGTGTCTTGTATCATAAAGCAGAGCCCCAGCAAAAGCACAAGGAACTCTGCTTGCGTTTCCCCTAGGACTTTTTTCAGGTGGCCATTGCTCAGGTTAGTTCTCTGCTCTTGCACAATAGAAGGGATTGCTTTCTGAGTTTTGGTGGTGCCTAAAGAGCTAGGGCTTATTGTGCAATGGCTATTCCTTTAAATATGTCACAATCCTTGAGGCTGTTAGTGGTGTTGAACAGCCTCTTTCCCTGCAAGAGGAAGAGCCGGTCATCTGACGGAATGTGTGTTCCTTAAAATCTTTGTAGTTCTTGGTTTTGTTTTTTTAATGGGTTGGTTGTTGAGCAAATTGTTTGTTTAAGAAAAGGGACTGTAGATCCTGGATTCACTATGAAGACAGTGCTGGCCTTGAACTCAAAGAGATCTGCCTGCCTCTTCCTCCCAATTGGTGAATTTAAAGTCATTCACCACCAAACCCAGCTGTTTGTTTTACCCTGTATCCCTGGTAGCAGCTGTCTTCCTCAGCTTCCAAATAAGTCATGGCTTTTAAATGCTACTCTGTAAATGTTTTTGTATAGTATACCCATGTATCTGCTGTCGCCATAAGGGAAATAATTTGTCAGTGACTGCTGTGTGATGCTCTTGGATGCCATACTCAGAACTGATATCCAACTGCTAGTGGTTATTCTGGTGAAGGCTGGATGTATTGAGGACTAAAAGGTGGTATCTGATGTTTTCCCCGCACAGTTTTCTTTTTGAATACTTTCATTGTCATGGAAAGGGCTGGCCTTCTTATTTAAACCGTCTTCTTGTACCAATCTCTAGTATAAATGCTAGGAACTGTGTTCTCTATTTTAAGTTAAACTGTAGTCAGAGTTTCAGGACCGTAGAGTAGCAACTGTAAAGGAAAGCAGCACAAAACTTTGAGTAAGACAAACCTCAGGTCCTCCATTTTGTAGGGAGATTACACTGGCCTTGCTCACCTTCTAGTGTTTGTAAAGATAAGATCAGATGATCTGAAAATGCTCGGTAAAGTGTGCCTCGCTCTCCATGGTTTGGTGTATTTCCACTTAGTTCAGGTGATGGGGCTCTGTCTCGCCTGTACCACACTAGATAGCCTGTGAGGGAAAACTGGCTTCTCTGTCGCATCTCATTCCCAGCTTGCAGAGCTTGCATTTGCTTGGTTTATCATGGGTTCAGCAGCCACCGTAGACCGAGCTGGGCTGCTGTTCTAACAGCAGCTGGGGAAGGATAGGTAGCTTTGCAGCAGCGATAGAATGTAGAAACCAGGAGAACTGCCTGGCCCACCAAACTGTAACATAGCCTGCACTTTTCATAGCTCAAATTGTGGGTACTCTTGCTACAGAACTCATTGTTTGAGGCAGGGACTCCTAGCACGTAGCCTAGGCTGGCCCTGAAATCACAATCAAAGTGCTAAAATTAGTGGAATGTGCTGCCGTGCCCAGCCTCGGGGTGTAGTTCTTAGAAACTTAGAAATAGAGGTGCTGCTCTACAAAGACTTCCAGACACGGCTAGTTGAGTTTTAGGATTTGGCTCAAGTGCCTAGAGACAGGCTTCATTCAGGTTGACAGGCTTCAGGTGCGTGGGCTAGCTCCTCCTCTCTGAAAATGATTTTGCTCTTGGAAAGCCAGGAATAATGGAGCTGTTGGTATTCAGTAAATTTATAGTGTTTGCTTATTGGCTTTTCAAAGGTCATATATTCATTGTTGCAAATTTAGAATTCTTTTTTTCAATTAAGTTTTATTTTTTTCCTGTTTGTCGTTCTGGGGATTGAACTCAAGACCTCTACGCCTTGTCTTCTATAGTGGACTCAACTCTGCTGTTTCCTGGAAAAACCGTGACTAATGCTTTTTCTTGGTCATGTGTTTTGCTTGTGACTGGCAAAACTTCATCGTGTGTAATGAGTTTGAATTTTAACCATGATATTCTTAGCCATAGTTGTCAATACTCAAAATTCAAAGAAAGTACTGTCTTTTTTGAAGTAGAAGAATTTTAGGAATTGGAGGGATTTTAATGAAGTGTTTTGAGAGTTTCTTATCAATCCCATTATCCTCTTCCCTGTGCTGTAAGGCTTAGGGAAGGTTTGGGGAAAGTTCAAGCTTCTGTATTTTTAAAAGTGGGTTTCAGGAAGCAATGTAGCTCACAACAGTTCTAGAAAGTCTTTGAAGAACAGTATTTGGGGTTTTTAAAATGAAAACAATTTTTTGAAAGGTTGAAATTACATTTTTTTTAAATAGATTACCTTAAAGCAGTAAGAGTGTTTTCCTAAAATTGGCCTGAAATGCAGCAAATCTTAACGCCCTCATCTAAGATAGTAAAAGATGTCTCAGTTTGGGGGCCTCTATTGAGACTGACGTGACACAGGTATTTGCCATCTTGTGTTTAAATGTCTCTGTATGGAATGGGCTTGCCTTTTCTGTCTAGTCTGTACCAAGACACTTATTTCCTGACTTTGAGTGAGAGGGATTGGAAGCCCCTGCAGTGGACAGACTGGTTAGTAAGTGGTTTCCTCATTCTTGGGAAGATGGTATTTGTTCCAGGAATCTTGCTTTTCCAGAAGATTCCCAGTACCGTATGGCAGCTCTCATTGACCTTAGCTCCAGTTCCAAGAGATCCAACACACTCTTCTGACCTCCACGGGCACTGCACATACATGGTACCCAGACATGCATGCAGGCCAAACATCCATACACATAAAAATAAAGGTTAAAAGAAAAAAAATTAAAGAATATGTTCCTTGACTGGTTGGTCACTCATGCCTACAATCCCCAGCACCCAAGAAGCTGAGGCAGGACAGTTGCCGCAAGTTCAAGATCAGACTGGGCCATAGAGTGAGACCCTGACTCAAAAACAAGTAAAGAGTACTTAATCTCACTGGGTGAAGTGGTACACACCATTAATCCCAGCTCTCAGGGAAGGGAGAGACAGATCTCTGTAAGTTCAAGGCCAGCCAGAGCTACACCCTAACATCCTATT
The DNA here is from genome assembly GCF_014885135.2 of Alexandromys fortis. Taxonomy (NCBI): domain Eukaryota; kingdom Metazoa; phylum Chordata; class Mammalia; order Rodentia; family Cricetidae; genus Alexandromys; species Alexandromys fortis. Next base: position 870,876 of record NW_026068144.1, on the reverse strand, counting down.
TTAAAAAGCAACCAGAATACTTAGCTTCCTTGACCCCTGCTGGTTTTCCATTGCCTGCCTCCTCCTTGACGGTGTCTTTCCACATAGTCCCTGTTGTTCATAGTCATATTATTCTGTATGACTTTACTTTGCCTTCCACGGTTTCCTCAGATTTTCTCCCTGAGTTTTGTCACTACGTTTTTTTGAGACAGGATTTCTCTGTGTAGCTTTGGTGCCTGTCCTGGAACTAGCTCTTGTAGACCAGGCTGGCCTTGAACTCACAGAGATTTGCCTGCCTCTGCCTCCCGAGTGCTGGGATTGAAGGCCTGCTCCACCACCGCCCAGCTTGTCACTACTTTTTAAAGTTGTCTGTTTAGCTAGCTAAGTGTCTCCGCCTCTGCCGGGATCTTGCCTGGAGGCCTCCGCAGGACTGCCTTCACTTTGACAGCCCCCCCATATCCCAAGTGAAAAAGGAACTTATCAAGGGCAGCAACCTCAGTGCTTCCTTAGTACCCTGGGCTCTGAGAACAGTGGCTTACTTGGAGCAAGAGGCAAATGTTTTTGAAGATGGGCATTGAAAAGTTGTACAAGAGCAGCTGTATTTTAAAACTCATTGAAAAATTTGTGAAGCTTTTTGTGTTCTAATAGGTAGATGGGGTGGGGGGTTAAAACCAGAGCGCCATGTCAGCTCGTGCTGTGTCACTAAACACAACTCTTTCTTTCCAGCCTACAAGACTGTCTCAGGAGTGAATGGTCCACTAGTAATCTTAGATCACGTGAAGGTACGGACGTCCATTGTGGTCTGACTGTTGTACTTCACATTTCACTACTACTCTTTAAATGTGTGTTCTCAATTGTAAAGCATTTTTCGGCGTGACTGTAAGTATTCTCTGTAGGAAAGAGACCGAAAGTCAGAAGACTGGGTTCCAGTACTAGGTTTAGTGTGGATTCCATTTCACAGCCTCAAGTCCCTTGTCTTCACGGGTAGAGGAGAGAGTTTAACTTTATATAGAATTATAGGGGGAAGACAGAAATAAAGAGTGTGTTTTATAACCTGAAGGATATTATACAGAGGTGTGGCATTTTGTATCCTTTGTTAAAACCTTACGTGTTAGGCTTTTTAAAGTAGTATTTTCCCTCTGTACTAAATGTTAAACACTTGAATAACTAAGTGTAATTTGCTTTTGAGAACCTGATGTGGACTTGCAAGTGATGAACATACAAGAACAGATTATCTCAGTGGTGGTTGAAAACCGTCAACAGAGTATTTGTCCTGCCTTGGTCATAGGGATCATTGGTTTACATGTTCTGTGTCTGTTATGAACGTACTGCTAACTTTAGGAAAGGAGTGGTGGAATCTAGTTTCTCATTCCATGGGATTCTTACAATCAGAGTATCGTCAGAAAAAAATACAATATTACAAACAAAAGCTATTTTAGAAAGACAAAAGGAAACGTATCAGAGAAAGTTTATATCGTGTGCTTTCCAGGGTTTCTGTTGGTGGCTGTTGCAACAAGGCTGGGAGAAGCACACAGTTACTATTTTGTTGACAGATATCAGTGATGATCATGTATGTTTTTAGCATGTCACCCTCTGGAAGCAGAAAATAAATTGAGAAACATTTTTTAAAGAGAAAGTGCATATTTCCTTTAACTTCATCACAATGATAATATTTTTTATGACAAGGGAGTCTTACAGAGTAATCTTGAGAGTAAACCTAGTCCACGTCCTTCTGTCCCAAGAGGAGGCATCGGGTGTCCTCTGTCACTCTCTGCCTCGTTCTTTGATACTGGGTCTTTCCCAGTTGGAAATCTTGTAAAGAGTTTTCTCAGCTGGACTGGAAACCTCAAGCCCCACCCATCCTCCTGGCTCCAACTCTCGTAAATTTGGATATTTGTACTACGATTTATAACAGTAGCAAAATTACAATTATGAGGTAGCAGTGAAACCATTTTATGTTTGGGGTCACCACACCTTGAGGAACTCTATTAAAGGGTTGCAGCATTAGGAAGATTGAGAACCACTGCCCTAGTAACACTGTGTTTTCAATTAGTGAAAGCTGCTCTGTTTCCTTCTGGCTTCTGCCCTCAGTACTTCTAACAGCAGATGTACAGCTTCACAATAACTGAGTTCAGGTTTTCCACAGACCAGGAATTTGACTCATTTCTTACCCCACTAACTTGCTTACATACATGTGGGGTACCCACTTCATTCGTACAGCATGGGTATCTAGGTAGACACAGCTACTCTCGGGCTTGGCTGTAAATCAGAGAGTCTCTGTTCATTTTCCACAATCTGCTAGAATGGCGCATCCAAAGCAGGAGCAGTTAGTTTACTGACTTACTTTAAAAGGTTACTAAAAAGTATAAATGAATAGCCACATGAGTACAGGGCCTCTGCCCCGAGGAGCTGAGAGCCGTGTGTGTCTGCTTGTGGCTGCATTCTTTCCATCAGTAGAACTCCCAGCTCTCGGGTACTTCTATGGAGAATTCTTTGTTACTACTGTTGATCGCATTATTGTCCGTATTGACTATGTCAATCTCCTCAGACATCAGAGGATGGGGTGTTTAAAACATCTAGCTCTCTAATTGGGTGCTTGGTTCCCTTGGACAGTGGACACCATCCATGGTCTCCTGAAGTGCAGGCCCAAGTGTGGTTGAAGGACTTAACAGTAAATTCCTTTCCTCTCGATTGTTCCTGATACCTAGGAAATTACAGGGGTTTTAGGAGCTCTGGCCAAGACCTGACCTAAAGTTAAAAATGACCGGGAGTACGGTGAGAACGTTCGTCACCATTGCTGCCGTCCTTGTGTTTGACCTTAGCAAGCCGTGGGAAAAGAGCAAGAGGGGAAGGATGGGAATAATAGCAGCTGTCATTGTTCCCCATGAGATTACATAAAAGCTTAAGTCAATACTATTTATTAGACACAGTAATGAAGAGTCAGTTTACGGAAACCAGTGTAGCCACTGTGCGAGACATAACTTTGTATGGAGAACACCATGAGACTCACAGAAAGGCCTGTAAGACTCCAAATGCCCAGAAATTTCATTTGTTTTCAGTGATTCCACTTAACTTTGACTGGGTGAGTAGAGTCAAATTTGTAAAAGAGTTGTTTCTGACCAGCTAGAACGGTCGGAGAAAGGGTGAGGAAGCATGGGTAATTAGAAAAGGGATAAACCTGTCCATGTCATAAGGATATGGGACTCAAACAACTGCACACGTACGATGTTTGGTTGTCTTGCCTTTCATGAGACAGACTCATACACCTCCCCCACACCCAGGCAGGGTTTCTGTCACTCTGTAGACCAGTCTGGCCTTGAACTCAAAGACCCACCTACCTGCCTCTGCCTCCTGGGAGAGTGCTGGGATTAAAGGTGTGCATCACTTCTGCCAAGATACATTCTCATTACTTAGCCAACTCTGGCCTGGAACTGCATTCCTTCTGTCTCAGCCCTCCGAGTGCTGGGATTCTATCTGGCACATAGGATTTTTTGGCATGGTGAATTGGGCATTGTGAGAAACATTTATGCTAGTCAAATGTTGTTAGAGCATTCATTTCCCAAATAAAAATGGAAAATAAATAGAAAATTAAATCCAGGTGGACTTAAGTGAGACATCAGCCTATTAGAAGCCTATCAGAAGACAGCACTGAACCCCCCTTTATGACTGTCAGATTAAAGGTTTTCCTAAATAAAAGATAAAAGAATAACAATACATACTTTTGTGAGATAGAAAATGCCATAAGCAGAATTAAGACATTGTTTATAAGAGGATTAATATTCACATTATATAAAACCACAAATGAGTAAGAAGGTAGAAGTTTGGCAAAATTAGAGGGAGAAGCATATTTGTTTTTTCTTTTTTGTGTGCTAATAAGGGAACTGTGAGTTAATCTGGTACCTTTGCAAAATAATTGGGCAGAAAATGGTGCAATTTGCCAGTTACATGTACAGCCCTAAGGAAGTACAGACAGTAGGCTTGGGAGTTTGAGGTCATCTTCAATAATATATATAGTGATCTCAAAAATGAGCAGTATAAGGCTAGATGGGTATGTGGAGTAGGAGGGAATCTTTCAGAGATATACATTCTTACACTGAATGATACATATATTTAGACTATATTGAATTTATACTTTACACATTATCTTAGTCTGATGGTAACATTACATAGTAACATTTTCTCTTTTTTCTCTCATGTGAGGCCTAGGTGATTACAGGAATACATAGCCCAGAAAATGAACATCACTTTGAGCAGAAGAGACATTTTTGTTGGTAATCTTTCTGGTGTCCCAAAGTCTCAAAGAGGAAAATTAATGAATGTAATTGCTGTGTTTTTGCAAGATAATGCCCTCCTCTCTGTAGCTTGTACTAGTGTGCCACTTTGTGTGCCGGTAAATATAAGTTGTAGGGACCCAGATTCCACTCCCTGTGTATTTGTTGGAAGGTGGGAAAGTGCACAGACAAGGTGAGGTAGAGAAGCATAGAGTGTCTTGCTTGTATAGAATGCTGATTCTTAATCCTTCACTGTTTCCTGCTTAGTTTCCCAGATATGCTGAGATTGTCCACTTGACGTTACCGGATGGCACAAAAAGAAGTGGGCAAGTTCTAGAAGTTAGTGGCTCCAAAGCAGTGGTTCAGGTGAGCATCCACTGAGCCATTTCCTAATAAAAACACATCATGTTCCATAACTACATTCACTGATGATTGGATGCTATCAAAATGATACCCAACTCAGTTCTTTGGAATTTTTTCCTTACATTTCCTAGTTCTTAATATTATTACAAGAAAAGAGAGGTTTCTTAACGTGTTTCCTAAAAAACAGCCTACAGCCAGTGGTCAGATCTTAAGTTTTCTTTAGATACTATAAGATGACCAAAAATCCTCAAATTTTCTTTCTTTTTCATTTCTTTCAACCATCACTTTTATGCATAACTGACACCCGTAGCTCACAAGCAAGACCCTGGGCCTACTAAGTGTCCCTGACCTAAACTTTGTTTCCTTTCTGGTTGATTTTTTTAAAAAATATTTATTGATTGATTTGTTATGTATACAATAGTCTTATCTGTGTGTATGCCTGCAGGCCAGAAGAGGGCACCAGACCCCATTACAGATGGTTGTGAGCCACCATGTGGTTGCTGGGAATTGAACTCAGGACTTTTGGAAGAGCAGGCAATGCTCTTAACCACTGAGCCATCTCTCCAGCCCTGGTTGATTCTTTTTCTTCATAGGTATTTGAAGGGACATCAGGTATAGATGCCAAGAAGACATCCTGTGAGTTTACTGGGGATATTCTTCGGACACCAGTGTCAGAGGATATGCTCGGTAAGTGGACATCACTCTTCATTCTGCACACAGATCTGTTTCCTTTTAAACACATTTATATAATATCTGGAAACATAAAATATGGATTTGGAAGTCAGGATCTACTCTCTTTTCTCTTTTTGCTGTTGTGTAGGTCGGGTATTCAATGGATCAGGAAAACCCATTGACCGAGGTCCTGTGGTGCTGGCTGAAGACTTCCTTGACATCATGGGTAGGGGCAGTAGATGGATTTCATTTTGACTATTGGGAGCCTTGCTAGAGAAAGAATAATTGTTATGGTATCATATCAAGTAAATAATTTTAAGTACAGAGAAATTCATTGTATAGTTTGTTGACAGAGATTTCTGTCCCGCCCAGTCCTGCAGCCATTCAGTCCCAAAGAAACACACAGAGGCTTGCATTAATTATAAACTGGTTGGCCTATTAGCTTAGGATTTTTATTAACTAACTCTTACATCTTGAATTAACCCATAATTCTTTTCTGTGTTAGCTACCTGGCTTGGTACCTTTTATCAGTGAGCCATTCTCATCTTGCTTCCTCTGTGTCTGGTGAAGACTGCAGACTGATGGAGCCTTTCTTCTTCCCAGAATCTTCCTGTTCTGGTCGCCCTGTCTGTACTTCCTGCCTGGCTACTGGCCAATCAGCATTTTATTAAACCAGTACAAGTGACAAATCTGTACAGGGTACAAGAGCGTTGTCCCACAGCACAGCTCGGGTCTTTTTATTTTATCCACAAGTAATATGTAGACATTCTGACGCCTTTCCTTTTTGGAATACATCAGGTCAGCCAATCAACCCTCAGTGTCGGATCTACCCAGAGGAGATGATTCAGACCGGCATTTCTGCCATTGATGGCATGAACAGTATTGCTAGGGGACAGAAAATTCCCATTTTTTCTGCTGCTGGATTGCCGCACAATGAGGTGAGAGCTAGGGTACTTGCTGTGTCATGGCACGGGGAAAATCTGTAGATGCATCGGCTTACCTGGCAAATAGTTGGTATTACTAGTCACCCAATTCAGGCTTGTATGTCTGCTCTCTCACTTCTTCTGTATCTTTACTGTTAAAAATAACAGAGTTTTGAGTATTTAAAGTATTCAAGAGTTAAGGATAAGTTGCTTTGCTGTCAGAATATGATTGTAGTTTACTGTTGTTTCTTCTTATCTTCAACAGATTGCCGCTCAGATCTGTCGCCAGGCTGGTTTGGTAAAGAAATCCAAAGATGTAGTGGACTACAGTGAAGAAAATTTTGCCATTGTGTTTGCTGCTATGGGGGTAAGTATGGTATTCTGTTGGGAATAATATAAGATTATAAACCACACATACGTCGTTGACTTTATTCCTAGGTAGAGACAGTGCACCTTGGCATTTTAGCAAAATGAAGGAATCAAATTTCACAGAAATTTAGTAATTTAGTAATGACAGAAAATTAGTAATACTCTGTGTACCTAAAGTGCTTTACTCTAATTTACATTCTAAAAAGGAATAAAAATGGATGCTTGAATTTTTAAAAGAACAATTTAGATTCATAGCTTGGCCTTCATCAAAACTAGATGATGAGAATTTTCTCCTCCCAGCACTGATGAAGTCATTGATGTTTAGGTAAACATGGAAACAGCCCGGTTCTTCAAATCTGACTTTGAAGAAAATGGCTCAATGGACAATGTCTGCCTCTTTTTGAACTTGGCTAATGACCCAACGTAAGTAAATATGGTCACTTCTTTCTTTTTGAGAAGATGGGGATCAAAGGAATTAAGGGTAAACATCACAGTGAGATCCTCTTCACTGATGAAACTCTATATTTGAACTCCAGTCTGCTTCTTGATGCGCTTTGCAGTCAAGACGGAGTTAATGGAGACAATGAAGCTCATAAAGTGACCAGTAATACTTGACTGGATTGTTAAATGACATCAGACATCATAGATGATCAATAAATAACCTTTTCTTCTTACACGGGAAATATGACACCTGTTTCTTCCTGCCCCTCTTCTCACCACCCCTTGTCAGTTTTGAGAAACAATAACTCTGAGAAATGACAAGCATTTGTAAATTGATTTAACGTTGTGGTACTTACTGTTCAGTGAGTACACAGAGTAATTGCCTACAGAGGCATCTTCAAAGTAATAATTGGGTTTCGTCATCGTCATCGTGTGCCCCCCCCCCCCCCCGGATTTATAGGACTTTCAAAGGAGAAATTGCTGTTGTGTCCAGAATTGTTTTGGTTCTGGCTTTTGAGTGACCTGGGACTTGTTTCATTTCAGCATCGAGAGAATCATCACTCCCCGCCTGGCTCTGACCACCGCTGAGTTTCTGGCTTACCAGTGTGAGAAGCATGTCCTGGTCATTCTGACAGATATGAGCTCTTACGCTGAAGCGCTTCGAGAGGTAACTTCCTTCCTTCATTTTTTCCCCCCTCAATCAAACAAAATGAGTCAATTTGTAGGATTATCTTGACCCTTTGTAAGTTTTTGTTTTTCTTTAGTCATATTTTTGAGCTTGTTCCTGAATGATTTGTAGATTATCTTTATTAGAAAAGACAGTACAGTTTTTTTTCTTTCTGTGAACCTGGGAATCTTAGAAGGTAAGGTTAAAATTAATAGCCTTCCTAGCCCATCGTTACTATCCCAAGAGTCCTAGAAGTAAGAAAGCCCCACAAGCTGGTAACAATTCCCCAGTTTTAAAAAGTTTGTTGGCTTGTCTTGAGTATATGTATTTGCTCATGGAGGCCAGAAGAGGGCATCAGATCCCCTGGAAGTGGAGTTATAGATGCTAGGGGCTTCCCAGTGTGGGTGCTGGGAACTGAACCCAGGACCTTAACAAATGCTCTTAACCTTCAGATCTCTGTTTTTAATGATTATATATTTTTTGTTTTGTTTTTGCTTTTTGTTTTGTCTTTCGAGACAGGGCTTCTTTTTCGCTTTGGAGCCTGTCCTTGCACTAGCTCTTTGTAAACCAGGCTGCCCTTGAACTCACAGAGATCCACCAGCCTTTGCCACTCGAGTGCTGGGATTAAAGGCATGGGCCCGGCCTTGATTATAATATTTTTTTATTTTAAATTTATTTTATTTAATTGACTTTTTTCATTTATTTAAATAATGACCACAGTTTCCATTCCCTCTTCTCCTCCCATTCTCTCCCTCAACTCCCATCTACCCCCTCCTTAACCACTCCTCCTCCATCTCCCTTCAGAAAGGGGCAGGTCTCAAGGACTTGAACAAAGCCTGGCACATCAATTGATTATAATATTTTAATAAGTGGTTTGGTCACACTGTCTTTGGATTTTCTTCTTCAGAAAACCAAATGTTTGTTTAATAACAGTTATAACACTATCATCTTACAGAAATTGACTACATAAAAAGACTTCTAAGGAAACCTGCTCTCAAACAACCTAGATTTTAAAATACCCAAAATTAATCAGCACACTGTCACATGTTCATGTTGAGTCTGGGAAAGACTAGAGCCTTCCCTCATTGAAACAGATCAATACTTTTGTTAAGGACAACAAAAAGAGTTATGAGGAAAGATTTTTTTTTAAAGATAAGCAGTTTACAACCTAGCTTTGCTTCACATTAGACTGGCAGCACTAAAGTGTCCTGCCAGATCGCCATGGCAGTGTCGTGCATCGCTGGCTGCTGGGCTGTGGGTCTCTGAGAAGCATTGCAAGAGCCTACACTGGCAATGCTCTGAGGGGCTTGTGATGGTGGAGTGATGCAGGAACCCACATTCCCATACGTGCGTCCCTAAGAAGACAGGTTCAGAGAGAGCCCAGTCTAGCCATGACTGACTGTAGCTGAGATATTCACCTTGACCATTGGAATTCTAGACATACGTCACTAAGCTGGGCTCTGGTTTTTTTGATCATGGGAAACTTATCTGAGTCTCAATTCTGACTGTAAATTTGGGATACGCTTTTTTGTTTGGTTGTTGTGAAGTTTGACTAATGTCTGAGTCATGTGGCAAGCGATTGATTCTTGGTATGTGTTCCTTTTTAATTTTTACCTTTTTTATTTATAACCACTTAAATTAATATTTTTTTAACTTTTATTCTAATCTCATACGTTACCTCCTGACTGCAGTTTCCACTCCCTCTTTGCCACCCAGTCCTTCCCCTCTTCACCCAGATCAACTTTTCTTTTGTTTCTCTTTAAAAAAAAAAAAAAAGGCAGACCGATATCCATTGAACATGGCCTAACAAGCTACAATAAGACTGGTCACATACCTTCTCATCAAGGCTGAATGAGGCAACCTAGTTGAAGGAAGAGGGCAGAGACACCCCCCCCCCAACTCCCAGTTAGGAGTTGCATAAGAAAGATTGATGCAGAGGGTCTAGCTCTGACCCACGCAGACGTTCTAGCCAGACGTTTTCCTTACTCTGATGTGACATGGTCTTCTCCATGCTTGATTTGCTGTCAGGTTTCAGCAGCCAGGGAAGAGGTTCCTGGTCGGCGAGGTTTCCCAGGCTACATGTACACTGATTTAGCCACGATCTATGAACGTGCTGGTCGAGTGGAGGGTAGAAATGGCTCCATTACTCAAATCCCTATTCTCACCATGCCCAATGATGGTAAGTTTGCATATTTGATTGTACCAGACTAAATCACTTTTGACCTGTGTGTGTGCGTGTGTGTGAGAGAGATTTGTGGGCCAGGGGAGGTCAGAGGACAGCTTGGCCAGGTCAGTTTGCTCCTACTAAACAACACTGTCATTTGAAGAGCATCCCTAATTATCCTTACTACTTTCTGTAAGAAGGGCAGTTTTCTTTGTAATTTGAATTTCAGATTTTCATTTATGATGTTCTGTTTCAAATGTCTGCTGTTTTCAGAGCACTGTTTTAGTTATGAAGAATTTGTCTCTGTTTAATGTAAGCTGCTTGGATTTTTCCTGTGAGACAGTCATTTCAGCAGTTAAACATGCAGTGAAGACCATAGACGTAAAGATTTTTGAGATGTTTGACCCCAGTTTGGGCAAGAAGCAGCTTGCTTGTCCCAGGCCTGTGCAAGCCTACCGTACTGTACAACAAGGTTGGGTGTGCTTAGACTGGGGCTCTGCCACCGTGGTTTTTTGTCCATATTTCGTTTTTAACAGCTACTTGTATGAGGCAGTTTGGGAACTAACTCACCTTGGTGAGCGCTGTTGGATGCCTCAGAGTGTCTCTGGTCTGTGCTGAGCACAGAGGAGCGCAGTGGACTGTTAGGAACTGGTCCTCTACACTCACAGTCTGGATTCGTAAGCCACAGCAGCTGTTGTGCTGCATTGCTTGGGACACAAGGGGGCGTCTTCCCTCAAGGGGTTAAACACTTACTGCTTGTCGAGTCTTTGGGTGCTGCTTGAGCACCACTGCCATGCCTGTGTCCTACATTGACTTGATGTGTGCTTAGGATGGGACTTTATGTTTGCAGAAGAAGGCACGTAACTAGGAGCAAGTGTTTACTTCATAGTGTGCAGCACATGTTGGTACCGTTGTAACTGGACAAGGGAAATGGCCATTTACTGCAGTAACAGCTAGGCTCCTTGCCCGATGTTTAAACTTCATGAAAATGAAATTTGAGAGTAAACCCTTTAGTTTTATTAGCCATATTCAGGTACTCAGTAGCCATGTGTGGCAAATGCCTTTCCATTCTGCTTCCATATCTTGCTGTGATAAAACACCATGATAAACCGGACAGTGATGGAGCACGCCTTTTATCCCAGCACTCAGGAGGCAGAAGCAGGTGGATCTCTGTGAGTTCAAGGTTAACCTGGGCTACAAAGTGAGTTCCAGGACAGCCAGAGCTGTTACACAGAGAAACCCTGTCTCAAAGAAGCACAACAACAAAATCCTGTGATAAAAAGCACCTTAAAGGAGAAGGGCCGTGTTTCAGCTTATGATTCCAGGTTGCAGTCCATTGTTGTAGAAAGGTCAAGGCAGGAACTTCAAATGGACGAGGGTGCTCAGTACCTCCACTGTTTCCCTGTATGGGACCCCCTGCCTAGGGAATGGTTCCGTCCATGGTGAGCTGTCTTCACATCAGTTAATTAGCTAAGATAATTCCCCACAGATATGCTCACAAACCAACCCAACAAGACTCTCTTCCCTTGTTGTATTTGTTGACAATTAAAGCTAACCATCTCACTGCTGTGTTAGACAGCACAAATAACATCATCCCAGAGATGGATTCTCTGGAGCTCTTACAGCAGAGCTGTGTAGGTAATGTAGACTCTCTTCTTGTGAGATTGGCCATATGAGATAGCCATGTGCTTAATCCTGATGTCTTTCTCCGGCAGATATCACTCATCCCATCCCTGACTTGACTGGGTATATTACTGAGGGGCAGATCTATGTGGACAGACAGCTGCACAACAGACAGGTACTGACTGACACTTGAACAGTGCTGTGGGCTTGAAGCCACTTGTTACAGTCTGCTGACTTGATTGCTTCCTAAGAATCAGCTTGATGTTTTAATGTAGCTGTAAAAAAAAAATGTCATTTCTGTAAGCTAAAATCATGTAGTAGGCAAAATGCCAGAATTAAGAATTACCGTTTTTATTTATTGTACCTTTAAATGGGATCAGCTGTCTCAAGAAACTTTTTTTTTTTTCAGGGAATTCTATACTAACAGTAGTATATGGTATCTTATTAACAGAAAAGCAGGATTTTTGCTGGCTTTGTAACATTTCCAAAATCAACTCATGGGAAATTATTATAATGTTTTTATTTTGCTCATATAATTTTTTAGCTCATGCAGAAGATTGTTTAGATACTGTGGTATCCTAGGCAGTTGTAACTATAGATTTTAAAAAAAAGTACTCTTTATGTTTCTCTTTCTTGGATCTGATTCTCTGTGGAATACTGTGCCCCAAGTGTTTCTCACCACCGTTTCTTCCCTCATCTAGGAAAAGGTGCCTTTAGATTGTGTGATATGAGGGCTGCTTGTGACTTTAAAATGCCTCTGTGCAGTCAGGTTGGGATTTTTGCATAAAGTTGTTTCTTTCTTTTCCACCCAAGATTTACCCACCTATCAATGTGCTGCCCTCGCTTTCCCGGTTGATGAAATCGGCTATTGGAGAAGGAATGACCAGAAAGGACCATGCTGACGTCTCTAACCAGCTGGTACGTGCTTCTCTGGGCATGAGGGCTGAGACTGCCTTTCTCTGTGTCTTCTGCTGTCCTGCCCATAACTCTTCTAGCACTCATTTTTTCTTCCCATCTAAGTAGAATTTCAATGTTGGTTTAATACAGAATAATACCTCATTGGAACAAAGCAACTCTTCACAAGAATAAATTATACTAATCAAGATTAAAATACCAGACTTGGGGTCTGGAGAGATAACTTGGTGGTTAAGAGTATTTATTGTTCTTGTAAGAGGACCCACATGATGGCTCAGAAACATGTGTAACTCCAGGTTTAGGGAAGTGACACCTTCCGACCTCTGAGGATACCAGGCTTGTATGTGGTTTCCATCAATTCATGCATGTAAAACACTCATGCATATAAAATAAAATCCTTGAAAAATAAAACCAAACAACCCACTAGGTTTGGGCAGCTTGTGGTGTCAGACCTGTAATCCCAGTATTCAGGAGGCTAAGGAATTACAGATTGGAAGTCAGCGTGGGCTTCATAGTGACACTATCTCAGAAAGCAGTAATAGCAACAAGAAAATTACCAAGCTTCTAACTCATTTCTAAAATTTTAAATTTATTTTATTGAATATTCTGTCCCTATTTATTTATCTGTTTTATTTATTTATTTTTATGTGTGTTGGTATTTTACCTGCATGAATATCTGTTTACTACATGCATGCAGTGCCCAAGACCAGAAGAAAGTTTAGGATCTTCCTGGACCTGGAGTTATAGAAACTGCTTAGCTGCTGTCTGGGTACTGGGAATCGAACCTGGATCCTCTACAAGAATAGCCATCTGGGCTGGGCCATCTTTCTAGGCCACAGTTTTAAATTGTAAACGGGGCGGGGGGGGGGGGTAGGTGGCAACAAGGCTCAGTGGGTACAGGCACTTGCTACTGAATCTTCCAGTTCAGTCATTTCTGCCTGGATACCCTTACATTTGTTACTTAACATATGTTAAGTAAATAACCAACAGAACACTGAAGCTAACAGTTGAATTTATTCTGTGAACTCCTTAAGGTCCATATAGGTTGTCCATCAAAAAGAAAGAAAAATATCTGTCTCTGCAGTAGAAATGGCAGGCCTGTGAAATCACAGGAATTTGAAGAAGGCCTATAGAAATCTCTTTGGTTCTTGTGTATTCTCTATCCACTGTAAATTCATTGGCATACTGAGGAAGTATATATTTGCAGTGTGGATGATGTCCGTACATTGCAAGTCTTTTGGCCCCTTTCTGGTGTACTATAATAAATGCGAGCATCCTTTGCTGGGGCTTTCTGTGGTAGAGCAGGACTGTGTCTCCTAAGCTGTTGACATGTCCTCTCTCTTTAGTATGCATGCTACGCTATTGGTAAGGATGTGCAAGCCATGAAAGCTGTGGTGGGAGAAGAAGCCCTGACCTCAGATGACCTTCTTTACCTGGAATTTCTGCAGAAATTTGAGAAAAACTTCATTTCTCAGGGTAAGATGATTCCCTTCAAACACAAACAATTCAGAATTGTTAAACACCTGAGTGCTCACGTTGGTGTCTGCATTTCTCCTCTAATGAGACACTCCTCCAGGTCTTAAGGCCTGACTTCCCTCTGCCTTCTGCACGTCCTCAGGGAGCTTCTAATTATTATCTCACAAAGCCCAACCACCTTCTTTGCTGTTGTTTTCTTCCTGACCTTTTACTGTTACTGTACTGTAGGCTCTAGTTTGCTTTCTGTAGCCCTACCTTCTCTCAAGCTCCCACAACTTACCTGCTATAAGCAAGTCTTTTCATGTTCCAATGCCTAGGACCCAGTGACCAGAATGAGACTTTCCCCAGCTGACCACCTTCCTGCCTGCCAACACTCTGGCCTGTGTGCTCTTGGTGTCTGCTGGGGTCATTTTTCCAGCAGTTTATCTCAGTTGCTGGGCCTCAGCATGTTGTGTTTTTGTTTTTGAGAATCTCCTGTGTGAGGTGAACTAAGATCATACATATCTACCACCTCTGTTCCCCTCCAACTCCCCCTTAGAGTTACCCCAACATGTCCCACTGGTTGTGTGTCTGTCTGTGTTCTGTCACTCCCTAGTCCACTTACCTGGGCAGCATTCTTAGCCTTGCTTATCCTTGCTGATCAGATAGTGTTGATTTGTAGTATTCTTCCTAATCTATTTTGTATTCTCACTACAATATTTTGTTCAGTAGTTCTCTCAAACTTTGATTTGCTTTTGTATCAGCCAAGCTTCTTAAAGTGCTTATTCTGCCCCAGTAGATGGGTGTGGGACTGGACACAGTGAAGCTGCAGGTCTGTAGCGGGGGCTGAGGTGTTAGCCCTCCTCCAAAGCCTTGTCCCATCATCCTTGGCCATATTGGTACCAGCTTTCCACCACTCACAGCTCAGGGAACTATTGATCATTTTATTGGTTGTCTCTCTTCTACAAGGGTTTTCTTACATGGCTCATGTGGGTTAAGGCTAGAAATACTCTGTCCTTGAGGGGTAGTTAAAATAGGTATGCTACTTTGAGATAACACCTCAAGTGATACATGTAGGATTTGTGCACTCTTACTTGCATTATGAATTCATTATTTTTGAAATCACCTCATACAGTGGCCTAATTGTTTGAGTGTTATAAGTGGAACCAACATATAGTAGTAAGTGCTTAACCACTGAACTACACTGTTGGTCTTATTGGAACTTTTTCTTCTTCCCTCCCTCCCTCCCTCCCTCCCTCCCTCCCTCCCTCCCTCCCTCCCT
>NW_026068144.1:804695-855672 GCF_014885135.2 Alexandromys fortis | reverse complement strand
AAGTTCTATGGTAAAGTTCTATAGAGAAAGGAACCCAGAATTCCAGCCACTCTTAATCTTGTGGTTGAAGATTTGGGGGGGGGGGGCAGAATTTAATTCTACTATGTTAAACAAAATAATTCGGTTGGCTTATAATTTCAGCACTTAAGAGGTGGAGTTTGACGCTAACCTGGGCCGCTCAATGAGAGTCTGTTTCAAAATAAAGTTTTGAAAATCTCTGACCTGTAATATATCTGCTTTGTGGCATTGAAACTTTCTCATATCTGTAGATTCCTGCAAACCTAGCTTTTCTCCTGTGTCCTGGTCTGCTTTTTGCTCACCTTCGAACAAAATGTTGGGTCATTGCACTCTTTGTTTAAGGACCTTACTTGTCTGTCTCTGTCCACCTCAACCCTTTACACCAGCATGCACACTGCCCTTGGGCCTCTCCTTACCTCTCGTCTCTGGGGTACTTTGTATCCTCATTTCTATACCCAGTCTTGAGTCCAACTCATATTTTCTTTGTTGTATTTTATGCCTGCCTGACTGCTGGTTTGTAGACAGAATACTGAGTAATGCTGGCCAATTGGAAGTGCTTTGCCATTAATTCAGTGTCAATATTTTAGGTCCCTATGAAAACCGCACTGTCTATGAGACTTTGGACATTGGCTGGCAGTTGCTCCGAATCTTCCCCAAAGAAATGCTGAAGAGAATCCCTCAGAGCACCCTGAGCGAATTTTACCCTCGAGACTCTGCAAAGCACTAGCTACTGCTGCTCGTGTGGCGTGATTGGCGTGACCCTCTTGTGAAGTACTGGTTCTGTTTCCTGATTCCTTTTGCACTCCTCCGTCCCCACCTTGTGCGGGAGTTTACTTACCTGTTACTCTGTAATTAGAAACAAAGGCTAGGTAACTATTGTGCCAGTGTTGCAAGGTTTAAACTGCTATCAGAATGGAAGATCCCTGCCCGGAAAACCTCACCTTCAGTGAGTTCTTTAAAGGAGCCGAGGGGTGGCATGAAGTTTGTTCTGATGTATGTATTTGTACATAATGGAGAGCTAGTTGCTAATAATGTCTTGTTTGGGTCTCCCAAACCCTACCTCTCAACTCCCTTAAGAGTATCACTGTTTTGAAGTTAAAATGCTTCCGTCTCAAACTTAGGGGCAAGGTGGAGACTGGAAGAATTCTCCGTTCAGAAAAACCATGAGGCTCTTGACTGAGCCTTCCCTCTGGAGTGCTGGTGTGCCTGTGGGTCTGTCCTCTGCTCCGCAGATGGGTTTTACTGTCTGCTTGTGCTTTCCTATGAGACGAGTTCCTTTCTGCCAGTGCTGTGAGTTGGAATTCCTGTGTGGCATCTTTTTTTGTGGCTCACCCAGAATCATGCAACATTGCACAGTTAGTACCACCCTGCAGTGTGACGTGTCTTGTGCTGGTGATTCCCACTGGGCTACAGTCATAGAATTGAGACTTAGAAAAAGCTGGGGTACGGTTCAGAGAAACCCTACATCCCATCCTCATCCTGTGTTTATGGTGGTTCAGGTCTCTGTTGCCTCCTAGATCCTGGGGTGGGGCGTGAAGATGGTGATGGCTTGCCCTTGGGTTTGCTGTTATTTTCAACTCTGTTCAATCCCCAGGCTCTCTGACCCAGCTCTGCCTTTCTTTCATTCCTGCTCCTTCCTGGTGTGAGCCGTTAGCTATAGTCTGTGCGCCTCTGCCATGTCTGCTGTTGAGTCTCTGTGCTGTGTGTTCTCAGGTACAGCAGTAACTTCCCCATTCTGTGCATTCCATCTTCCAGTTGTTTTTCTCTGAGGGAATGGGGGGGTCAGCATGATTATATTTTAATGTAGAAAATGTGACATCTCGTTATAAATGAAAATAAATGCTAAATTAAATGGAAGTTACCTGAAGTGACTGTCTTCTCATCAGAAGGGGACTGTCAGCAAGCAAGTGGGTAACTTGAGTCTTCATGGTTGTGACCTTTGTGTGAGTGTGGTCTGTGTTGGTGTGTGTAAGAAATATGAAATACTTCATGTTCCTGAGGGCTCGAGTGAGAAGGCATCCGTGAGTACAACTACAGAGTCTTATCCATGGCAGCACTAGCCTGCATTTATTAGTGAACCTTTATCAAGACAGATTGGCTCAGGCTGGGCCTGGAGAGATCGTTCAGTAGTTCAGAGAACTTGACTACTCTTCCAGAGTCCTGGGTTCAATTCCCAGCAACCGCAAGGTGACTCACAACCATCTGTAATGGATCTGATTCCCTCTCCTGGTGTGTATGAAGACAAAACACTCATACATAAAATACATGAATAAATAAATAAAGACAGATTCACTCTTCTGCAGCAGTTAGGGCTGGGTGGTTAAGTAGCACTCTTTCTAGTTGGTTTCTTTTCTTTTTTTTTGATAAAAACATTTCTAAGGGAACCTTCTCTTTCAGTTTTTAAATTTAAATCAGATTTAAATGACGGGTATCTTCAAACAGTTGACTGCTGCTCAGTGGAGACGTCATGTGAATGAAAGATCATTTGTAGATTATTGTCATTGGTGCCTCACTGAGGCCCTACTTTCCTGTGCTAGTGGGTAGTTAAAGTGTCTGGTCCACAGGGCAGTCTGCTTTTGAAGTCTTCCAAGGCTGATTGCGGGCCGTGGGCTCCATTCAATAGGAAGAAGACATCAAAGCAGTGTAGTAGTCAGGTCTGGTGGATCAAGTCCTGACGGGCAGGAGAATCAGCGATCCAAGGTCATCCTCAAATGTAAGACTGATGTAAGGGGCTGTATCATCTCAATAAAACAGGAACAATAAAGAACAACAAAGGCACTTCTTGAAGGAAGTTGCATAAGAATGTAAGTATAAGGAAATGGTTTTATTTGCTGCCATTTTAAAACAACAAAAGTGGCATTGCATAGCCAAAATGATTTAGACCAAACCGTTTTTCCAGTTCAGGGTTGAACACCCGTCTCACGCTCAGGGAGCACTGATGCCCTTCCTGGCAGCAAGGGCCTTCATGACTCGTGTGGGACAGTGAGAAAGAAGTGTCTTCCAGTCAGTCACTCACCACAGCTCTCTGCCCTCCAGCATTTGTTTGCACACGCGGGCTACTAGGAATCCAGTCCTCCTAATCAGTCTCCCAAATATCTGACCAGCTACCCTAAGACTGGAGGCCCAGGGGAACATGGTCTATAGGAGTCTGAGGATTGCCAGCCTGGGTTGAATATGCGTGGTCCTGCTGGGCCCAGTGAGTCACAGTAAGTGATACACATGTCACACTGCTTTTCTCCAAAAGGGTTTCATCTCCAGATGACAAGAGCATTTCATAAACTGAGTAACTGTTGGGTTTCACATAGCAATGGTCTTGTTCCGTATCAACAATTTTGTTTTTTTCCTTGACACTCGTCATCACCCAGAGCGGCAGAGCAAGTGCTGGAGGCTAGAACTCGGTGTGTCTCCCTCCGCATGCCCTCCTTAAGTAGCTGGGAGTGAGCTCCAGCGCTCTAGAGCCTAGGGTTTTTATTTCTGCCTGAAGTCCCAGGACTTTAGTAGGAGACAGAGGGCTGTTGTGGGTATGCAGCGGGGTCTCTGGAAGTCTAGAGTCACCAACATCGATGATCACATCAGATTTGCTTGGGAAGTGAAGTAATGGAAGAACCTTAAAATGCATATCCTTGCCTGTGGCTACATTTACTTCCACAAAGCAAAACAAGCCACACACTGAGTTCCGGAGGGGCTGGGAACAGCTCTGAGTGACCATGCTAGGCAGGCCGTGGCTTATCAAACCAGAAGATGCCTTCTGAGGAGCTCCAATGCCATAAAGAATATACTCTAATTAATTTTAAAAATTTTAACATTTATAAGCCAAACAGGATGGGGAGATGATTCCGTGGGTAGTTCTGTAGGCTTGTGCATAGGCCTGAAGACCTGAGTTCAAGCCCCAGGTCCACAAAGTGGCAGAAGAGACCAGCTCCTAGGAGTTTTCCTCTGACCACATGTGCTGCAGCACACTCCTGCCTGCAAACAGTCCCTCGTTTCCTGGGCAAGGGAGGCTTTTGCCTCTTGTCGCTGAGCAGTTAGGACCCAGATCTTCCCTTGCATAGTGCTCTTGGTGCACTGCTCTATTGTACATCTATCTGTGCACCTTCTGGAAGACAGATGGGATGCAGAGCCTCATCGCTGAGAATCCAAGCCTTGCCCATGTCCATGGCCTTGGGACCAAGCCAGTGAGGGCTGGACTGTGGTCCAAGTTGAAACCTCACTGCTTTGAGCTAAGGCATTGTGTTCCTGCACTGATTAGCCTTACAGACCAGGCAGTGATGACACACAATTTTTATCCCAGGAGCCACACTAGTTTGCCATAGAAACCAGATAGTAGTGATGCACGCCAGAGAGGAATATAAGATGGGAGGAGACAGCTCTCAGGCTCAGTCTCATTCTGAGGATTCCTGGAGGAAAAATCGCCATTTAGGACTGAGGTACAGGTAAGAGTCAGTGGCTGGCTGTTTTGCTTTTCTGACTTCAGGCAAGCTTTATTTATTAAAATACAAATGAAATATCACTACATGGTTCAGTGGATAAGAGCACTGACTGCTCTTCCAGAGGACTCATGTTCATTTTCCAGCACCCACATGATGGCTCACAGCATTTGCAATTTGAGTTCCAGCCGACTAGATGCCCTCTTCTGACCTTGAGCATTGCGCGTGCATGTGGTCGCAGACGTGCATGGATGGGGTGAGGGGGGACCACCCATGCTCAAAATAATTTTTAAAGTTTTTTGCAAACACCTGACAATTTATAGTCGCATCCTCTCAGAAGCACCAGTGGTCCTCCTTCAAAGCTTGAAGTTGAATGTTTAAGACAACTTTTCAAGCTGGGTGTGGTAGTACACATCTTTAATCACAGCACTTGAGAGGCAATGACAGGCTGACCTCTGAGTTGGAGGCTAGCCTGGTCTACAGAGCAAGTTCTAGAACCATTGAGGGTCACACAGAGAAACCCTCTTTTGATAAAAAAAATTTTCAAAAGGAAAGAAACTTTAATTTCAAGGAGAATGTATTGGAGGTGTTGCAGTATGTCTAGAAAGTCGCCCATGTGGTCAAACCTTTAGTGTGACAGTGTGGTAACTTGGTGAACTTTCACACTGTGAATCCCTGTATCACACATCGCACACCGGACAAGATATTCCTGGCATTTCAGAAGTCCCCTCTAGGGCTGGAGAGATGGCTCAGAGGTTAAGAGCACTGGCTGCTCTTCCAGAGGTCCTAAGTTTAATTCCTAGCAACCACATGGTGGCTCACAGCACTCCTCTGGCGTGCAGGCATACATCGAGGCAGAATGTTGTATACATAATATTGTTGTATTACATAACATATGTATACAACATAAGAATGTTGTATAAATAAATAAACCTTAAAAAGAAAAGAAGTCCCCTCTATATCCACTCCCCATCCCACCCCCATGTAGCAAACCATCCTGCCTCCTCTGCAGCGAATCCAGTATCCCTAACATCAAGAGTCATACAGAGAACATTAATTACCACAGCCCAGAAAAGCCAGCTTTCTAATTCCGTGTGCGAAGATGTTTGCTGCTGGGCTTGGGAAGATGCTCAGGGGGAGAAAGGACTTGCCTGGCAACCTGAGTTCCACCCATGGAACTCACAGAAAAGGAGTTCCAGCTCCCAAATGTTGTCTCTGACAGGCACGTGTGCTGCGGTACCCACACTCACAGAAATAATTTTTTAATTAAAGTTACTTAAATTGAAATTAGTTTAAATTAAAATTATTTAAATCCTAGTAAAGTACATCACTGCAGGCTCCCTGAATTTCCAATGACTTGTATTTTGGAAGCCTGGGTGACGTGCTTTGCAAAGACTTATTCTCGTGTCCCCAGTTAGGCTGAAGAAAGCAGGAACCCACACGATTTTTAAATCCCAGGATTGCAGTTCAGGTGTGGTCAGCACACCATCCTTGTGTCCAGTATTCCTTCTTTGGGCACCAGTGAGCATCTCTTAGCTTCTTGTTCTTTCACTAGTACATTATCAGACCTGTCGAGAGGATGGCGTGCTGAGATGCTCTTCAGTCCTGACAGCATTAACCCGAGGTGAGACCATCACTACACTAAAGACTCCTGCTGCCTGCTGTGGTGGTGAGTGCCATCTCCACGCTCTCCACCTCAGCCTAGATGGAAGGAAATCCTCCTCGACCCTGGAAAAGCAGCCTGAGAACAGACCTGAGCTAGTCCCCCAGCTCTCTCCTTCGTGGACTTAGGTTCCCTGGTCTTCCTTTTATGTGAATCCTGCAAAATGCACAGAACAAGTGACTTCACCACTGATTAGGATGATCTTTGAATAGGCGTTTCGTTCTCTGGCAGTTCTGTGGGAATAAACAGGGCTTTGCCTTACAGCTGGTGGTTTCTTGAAAGATCCTAGGAGCATTGCTGTTCTCAACAGTATCCCCAAACTTCACCTCAACCCAGGGCGACCCAGGGCATACTTCTGCTCTTCACGACCACCCTGAGGTAGGACAGGGTGAGCGTCACTTTCCTCTACCTGAGACTCGGGGAGGTGGAGTAACTAACCCAGGTTTAGTGGCAGATGGACCCTGATGCCCTTCTGTCGTTTTGTGTCCCTGCTCTGTGTATAAGGTCCCACTTTGTGTATAAGGTCCCACTTTGTGTATGAGGTCCCACTTTGTGTATGAGGTCCCACTTTGTGTATGAGGTCCCACTTTGTGTATAAGGTCCCACTTTGTGTATAAGGTCCCACTTTGTGTATGAGGTCCCACTTTGTGGCAGCCTAGTGCGGAAAGTCGTAGGCTTCGAGAACAGCAGATCCCAGGTGGGATCTGGTTTCAGTCTTAATGAAAATTTAGACAGGTTATTGTCGTTGATTCTGCTTAAGCGAATGAGGGAGGACAGTGCCCGCTCTACAGTGTAACTGCAAACTCCCAGCAGGGTGTCCGCTCCACTGTCTTACCCACCGCGACAAATCTCAGCCTCCATTACCGTGTGGCCATAGACCTTCAGTTCATTCTGCTGTGACTTCTTTTTCCTAATGGCGAAATGGATCCATAGCTATTGAGAAGTCAAATGCCCCACCACCACAGACACACTTTGCGATCTTCCTTTCAGGCCCACATTGTCAGAAACCTAAGGCGGATGAAATCTACATAAAAGCCATAATCTAAAAACCAAGTCAAACAAGATTTCCGTCTCAGAAGAACCTGTGCTCCAAGGTGCCCCATAGCCTGCTTCATTGCGTCTTGTGGCTGATGAGAGCGTCTGTTTGGTTATGCTGGGACAGAAGCCAGGTGACAGTAATTTGATCAAATTCACACTCCCAGATTGTTCCCACACGGACCAGGGCTTTTTAGGATGTGAAGGTCATGGCCAGGACCTTAAGACTTGTTGAAGACATTCAATAACTATGGATGTGGCCCATGGGGTGACTGGTCTCAGGTCTTCCAGAATTGTAATCCTCAACACAACGCTGAGGGAGAAGGGCTCAGGACTAACTTTCCAGAAGAACAAAATACCGTGGCAAACCATTGTGTCTGAGCGGGCTTCTCTGCAATGCTCACACCAATGCTCCTGGGCAGATCAGAAGACAGCGGTAGAACACGGATGCTCTGATGGCCCTAGAGCACCCACGAGAGGACCTGTCCTTTCTCCCACATTGATGTCCACTGCCATCCAGATCCTGGGGGTGTGGGATGGTGGGGACTAGGAAACTCTGGCAGCCTTAGGACAAAACAGGATCCTAGGTTCCTGGGAGACCCAGAACAGCACAAGGAGCACTCGCAGCCTCCAGAAAGCCTTTCTCTGCAGGCTCCATTGCACTGCCCTCTCCGAGAAAGGGACCTTTTTCCAAAGAAAGGCCACACAGCACAGGAGCCCTGGCACCACATCCAGCTCCCAGCTGGACTTGCTCAAGAGAGGAGCCATTCCCCCCTGCTCTGGTGGCTTGTTCAGACCCGAGGTCCAGTCACTACTGCTTAAAAGCTTGATCACAGATGTCTAGACAGTTCGTCACCACACTGGTCCTGAACCGGGAAATATTCTCAACAACGCCGACTGCCATGTCATAGGCTCTCGGCAAGTCCCAAGACATTTTTGCTACCTCTCTGCTGCTCTTGTCATTGCTGGAGCATGCTCTGCCCTGTTGTTGGCCTGTCCCTGAACAGGGAGAAGAGGCCCTATAGCAGTTATACCACTGGTCACAGCTTGAAGCCCTTCAAAGTCTGCAGTATATCTTAATCAGTGAAATTTTCGGGTACACTTAGTCTCGCTGTATGGACTGTTGAATGAGGGTGTCAGTACTTTTTAAATATTTTTAAATATTCATACATTCATATAGTATGTTTTTATCAAACTGGCCCCCAATTCCCTCCTCTCCAATACTTCCCCTACCCCCTCACACTTTCCCTCCCAAGTTAAAGTAAGTCCACTTAGTGCTACTCTCATTGGCTGTGGGACCAGCCAGTCATCCTTGAAGAAAGCTGACTCTCGCTTCCCCAGAAGCCATTAGTGGCCAATAGTTTCTCAGGGGGGTCAGGTTTTTTATTTAACTCCATGATAAGAGTAAATACTTTTTCTTTTTAAACTGTAACACTTGCTGCATTTCCACTTTTCACCACCAGGTGTCAGTAGATCATGCAGAAGAGCGGTAGAATTCTTTTGGGTAGTAGAAGAAGGTTCCTCCTGTACTTACTTCTCCAGGAGTCCCTGAATGAAATGTTCCTAGAATTTCTTTTCTC
This sequence comes from Alexandromys fortis, assembly GCF_014885135.2. Classification (NCBI taxonomy): domain Eukaryota; kingdom Metazoa; phylum Chordata; class Mammalia; order Rodentia; family Cricetidae; genus Alexandromys; species Alexandromys fortis. Next base: position 846,949 of record NW_026068144.1, on the reverse strand, counting down.
TACGTCCCCCTGCTCTCTTTGCACCTGTCTGACTTTGTTGTCTCAACTGTTCTACACCGGGGACCTCACCAAGGTTTCCTCCCCTAGGGTTGGAGACCGGTGGCTGGAACAGCATTACTATGAGCCTGGCAGGGATCTAAAGGTTTACTGGAACCAATGGTTTGATTATCAAGGCAATTCTGGGAGCAGCCATGAGTTCTGATGAGGAAGCCGCATAAGGAGAGTTAGAGCCCAAAAGTAGTCCCACAGGGCTTTTCCTGCGTGCCCCAAAGGTGAGCCTTAGCTACCTTCCCCTCCATGTTGCATGAAGTCACCTGGCTTTAAAGAATGCCTTTTCAGGGCTGGAGAGATGGCTCGGAGGTTAAGGGCACTGGCTGCTCTTTCAGAGGTCCTGAGTTCAATTCCCAGCAACCACATGGTGGCTCACAACCATCTGTAATGAGGTCTGGTGCCCTTTTCTGGCATGCAGGCATACATGAAGGCAGAATGTTGTATGCAAAATAAATTAATTAATTTAAAAAAATGCCTTTTCTCCTCTCCACCCCATGACAAGAACCAATGGCTGACCTTGCATCTTTCCCCAAGTGCAGAACAAGCAGATGGGGAACAAGGCTATTCTTGGAAGCATACATCCCGAGATACTGCGGGATGCCTGAACCTAGGACTGCAACTTTCATTCCCGCAGGAAGCCTGGCCCCCTTAGGACTCTCACTGACCTATCCCATTGCTGCTTTCCTACTACTGGACTTGGACTGTAAGCACTTTGGTACTGTGACCATCAGCTGGACAATACAGCAGGCACCAAGGAGACTTCCTGTATCAGTGTACAGGGCGGAGATGCCGATGCTAGCTCCGAGTGGGAGGGAGATGGTGTCACATTGTATTATGCTACCCAGAGGGATGTACAATTTCAAGCTCAAGGAGTGTGTGTTTGTGTGTGTGTACAAGCATCTGTGTGCTGTGTGTGCATGTGTGTTCATATATGTGTTCATATATGTGATACTAGACATTAACCACACAAATGCTAGAGGATATAGCTCTACTACTCAGCTCCCTCCCAGGTCTTCGAATCACTTTTACTTTGAGACAGGGTCTTGTTAAGTTGTCCAGGCTGCCCTGAACTTGCTGCTCAGACAGACTTTGAACTTGATCCTCCAGCCTCAGCCTTCCAAGTTGGTAGTGCAGGTCTGTGCCCCCAGCCCCAGTTCTGGTTAACACTCTGAACCGCGGGTGATCTTGGGGGAGGGACATCACAAATAACTACCATAAGGCTGGATGCTTTTTTTTCTCAGTGATAGCCCAACCCATTGCCAGGGGGCAGTGCTACCTTCCCAGAGGTCTGTGGATGCCAGTGGGGAGTGTTCGATGTTACTGTTTACTTTTTAATTTTATAAACTTTGTTGTTTTTTTTAAAAACTTGTAATTAAATAAAAACATCGCACACCAAATTAACCAGACCAGAGTCTATACAACTCAGTGAACACATATCATAGGCATTTGGAACAGAAGCTGTTGAACTGCACATTAAATCTTACACTTCCAGTATTAAATATATTTCACGCACTTTTCTACAACTAAATCAAAAAAAAAAACAAAAAACAAAGAATAGCCCATAGCAGAGTTAGAACTAGAAAAACCATAAGCTAAGTTTAACGTGTCCTTCCCAGCTGTGCCCACCACTGCACTCGGTCCTTCCTCCTCCCTTAGATTTAGGGAGTGTGTATTGGGAATAGGCAATTCTTGCTTCCACTCATTTTCCTCATGTTATTCTGTACCTACATGCATATTTTCACATGTGTAAATATATTATTGCCTGCGTTCCATATATAAAAATGAACCCGTGGCTTTTTCCTTCCTGCCATTGTATGATCTCACTTAATGTTACACAATCTAAGTCCATTCGTTGGAGCTGAGTAGTGTTCCGTTTTACATACATCCCAAATTTTCAATACCCAAATGGCCAATTATTTTTGAAGCAACTATTCAGTATCCCTAAGCATCAGAGAAACGTAAATTCAAACTACTTTGAGATATACCTCACCCCCAGTCACAAGGCGGTCATCAGCAAATATGACAGCAAATGTTGGGGAGGGTGTGATGAGAAAGGAACTGTTACTCATTGTGGGGGGGGGGGCAAATCAATAGAGCCGGGCTGGAGAGATGGTTCCGTGGTTAAGAGGACTTGGCTGCTCTCCCAGAGTGATATTCTTGGGTCCCTGCCCTAGCCACGCCCACTCCCATAACCTCTGACCCGCCCATCGCCATCTTGGGACCCTCTCTCTCTTTCTGCTTCCTTAGCGTGCGCACGCGTTCTCTCTCTCTCTCTCTCTCTCTCTCTNTCAGTACTTTTTAAATATTTTTAAATATTCATACATTCATATAGTATGTTTTTATCAAACTGGCCCCCAATTCCCTCCTCTCCAATACTTCCCCTACCCCCTCACACTTTCCCTCCCAAGTTAAAGTAAGTCCACTTAGTGCTACTCTCATTGGCTGTGGGACCAGCCAGTCATCCTTGAAGAAAGCTGACTCTCGCTTCCCCAGAAGCCATTAGTGGCCAATAGTTTCTCAGGGGGGTCAGGTTTTTTATTTAACTCCATGATAAGAGTAAATACTTTTTCTTTTTAAACTGTAACACTTGCTGCATTTCCACTTTTCACCACCAGGTGTCAGTAGATCATGCAGAAGAGCGGTAGAATTCTTTTGGGTAGTAGAAGAAGGTTCCTCCTGTACTTACTTCTCCAGGAGTCCCTGAATGAAATGTTCCTAGAATTTCTTTTCTCTACGTCCCCCTGCTCTCTTTGCACCTGTCTGACTTTGTTGTCTCAACTGTTCTACACCGGGGACCTCACCAAGGTTTCCTCCCCTAGGGTTGGAGACCGGTGGCTGGAACAGCATTACTATGAGCCTGGCAGGGATCTAAAGGTTTACTGGAACCAATGGTTTGATTATCAAGGCAATTCTGGGAGCAGCCATGAGTTCTGATGAGGAAGCCGCATAAGGAGAGTTAGAGCCCAAAAGTAGTCCCACAGGGCTTTTCCTGCGTGCCCCAAAGGTGAGCCTTAGCTACCTTCCCCTCCATGTTGCATGAAGTCACCTGGCTTTAAAGAATGCCTTTTCAGGGCTGGAGAGATGGCTCGGAGGTTAAGGGCACTGGCTGCTCTTTCAGAGGTCCTGAGTTCAATTCCCAGCAACCACATGGTGGCTCACAACCATCTGTAATGAGGTCTGGTGCCCTTTTCTGGCATGCAGGCATACATGAAGGCAGAATGTTGTATGCAAAATAAATTAATTAATTTAAAAAAATGCCTTTTCTCCTCTCCACCCCATGACAAGAACCAATGGCTGACCTTGCATCTTTCCCCAAGTGCAGAACAAGCAGATGGGGAACAAGGCTATTCTTGGAAGCATACATCCCGAGATACTGCGGGATGCCTGAACCTAGGACTGCAACTTTCATTCCCGCAGGAAGCCTGGCCCCCTTAGGACTCTCACTGACCTATCCCATTGCTGCTTTCCTACTACTGGACTTGGACTGTAAGCACTTTGGTACTGTGACCATCAGCTGGACAATACAGCAGGCACCAAGGAGACTTCCTGTATCAGTGTACAGGGCGGAGATGCCGATGCTAGCTCCGAGTGGGAGGGAGATGGTGTCACATTGTATTATGCTACCCAGAGGGATGTACAATTTCAAGCTCAAGGAGTGTGTGTTTGTGTGTGTGTACAAGCATCTGTGTGCTGTGTGTGCATGTGTGTTCATATATGTGTTCATATATGTGATACTAGACATTAACCACACAAATGCTAGAGGATATAGCTCTACTACTCAGCTCCCTCCCAGGTCTTCGAATCACTTTTACTTTGAGACAGGGTCTTGTTAAGTTGTCCAGGCTGCCCTGAACTTGCTGCTCAGACAGACTTTGAACTTGATCCTCCAGCCTCAGCCTTCCAAGTTGGTAGTGCAGGTCTGTGCCCCCAGCCCCAGTTCTGGTTAACACTCTGAACCGCGGGTGATCTTGGGGGAGGGACATCACAAATAACTACCATAAGGCTGGATGCTTTTTTTTCTCAGTGATAGCCCAACCCATTGCCAGGGGGCAGTGCTACCTTCCCAGAGGTCTGTGGATGCCAGTGGGGAGTGTTCGATGTTACTGTTTACTTTTTAATTTTATAAACTTTGTTGTTTTTTTTAAAAACTTGTAATTAAATAAAAACATCGCACACCAAATTAACCAGACCAGAGTCTATACAACTCAGTGAACACATATCATAGGCATTTGGAACAGAAGCTGTTGAACTGCACATTAAATCTTACACTTCCAGTATTAAATATATTTCACGCACTTTTCTACAACTAAATCAAAAAAAAAAACAAAAAACAAAGAATAGCCCATAGCAGAGTTAGAACTAGAAAAACCATAAGCTAAGTTTAACGTGTCCTTCCCAGCTGTGCCCACCACTGCACTCGGTCCTTCCTCCTCCCTTAGATTTAGGGAGTGTGTATTGGGAATAGGCAATTCTTGCTTCCACTCATTTTCCTCATGTTATTCTGTACCTACATGCATATTTTCACATGTGTAAATATATTATTGCCTGCGTTCCATATATAAAAATGAACCCGTGGCTTTTTCCTTCCTGCCATTGTATGATCTCACTTAATGTTACACAATCTAAGTCCATTCGTTGGAGCTGAGTAGTGTTCCGTTTTACATACATCCCAAATTTTCAATACCCAAATGGCCAATTATTTTTGAAGCAACTATTCAGTATCCCTAAGCATCAGAGAAACGTAAATTCAAACTACTTTGAGATATACCTCACCCCCAGTCACAAGGCGGTCATCAGCAAATATGACAGCAAATGTTGGGGAGGGTGTGATGAGAAAGGAACTGTTACTCATTGTGGGGGGGGGGGCAAATCAATAGAGCCGGGCTGGAGAGATGGTTCCGTGGTTAAGAGGACTTGGCTGCTCTCCCAGAGTGATATTCTTGGGTCCCTGCCCTAGCCACGCCCACTCCCATAACCTCTGACCCGCCCATCGCCATCTTGGGACCCTCTCTCTCTTTCTGCTTCCTTAGCGTGCGCACGCGTTCTCTCTCTCTCTCTCTCTCTCTCTCTCTCTCTCTCTCTCTCTTCTTTTATCTCTCCTCTCTCCTTTTATCTCTTTTCTCTGTCTTTCTTTCTCCCCCTTCCTTAATAAATACTTATGGCTATTTCCTGTGTTTACGTGTCTGTTACCTGCCGCCACCGTGGGCCAAGGAAGCGTGCCCTCCTGTAGCCGCCCTCATGGCGGGCTCGCTCCGCCAGCCAGCCCGGGGACCGTTTGCAGCAGATCTCTAATCGTTTTTTAAGAATAACACAGAGGTCCTGAGCTCAATTCCCAGCCACCATATGAGATGGCTCCCAAGCATCTGTAGTGGACTCAAATCTCTTCTTCTGGTGCGCATGAAGACAGATCACTCCTATGCATAAAATACATGAATAAATCTTTAAAAAATAAATATAGCCATTGTGGAAAACAGTTTGGAGATTTTGCAAAAAATTAAAAATAGAGCTACCATATGATGCGATTTCGCTCCCAGGTGTACTTAGAGAACTACATACCCTACCACATTGATATCTGCAGTCCGTGTTCATTGCTTCTCTATATGATCGCAAGGAAATGGCTCCAACCTGGTGCCAGATAACTATATTTATATAAGATCTATATTATATGAATATATACTCATTTATAAACATAAATGAATGCTAAGTGTTTTCTTAGGGCAAACCATTCAGCAAACAACTACTCCCAATTTATAGAAATGAAATGGATAACTGGCGCCACTCCTTAGAGCACATATGCCCTGCGGCCATCTCTATCAGATTCCCAAGCCTTTGGAATAGACCCCTTCAGTCTGATGTGCTGGTTTAGGAGTCTAGTTTAAAAAGATAATAATAATAATAATAATAACAACAACAACAATAGTAATAAGTAATGATGATGATGATCCCTCTGTGGTTTGAGGTGGGACTAAAGGACTGAAGAGGTGAGCTAGTGCAGGCAGCCCGGACGAGGAAGATGCAGTAAACTGAGCCTGTACTTCCTCACCACCAAGTCACTCTCGGTTCGAATCCACTCTGCCCCACCCCCACCCCACCCCTTTCAGCGACCTGCCCAGATGCCCCAGGGCTCTTGTCAGAAGGCTTGTTTTAAACAAAGGGCCACGCCCTCTCCCAAAGCCCGGGCGGAGCAGCAGGGACCGCCTGTCAACAGCAGGTTTCTAAGCAGATGCAGAAAGGGGCCCGCAGCTGCCGCCGCCGAGCACACCAGCGCTCTCTGTTTTCTAATTCCCTCTCCCAGCTAAGTGCTGATTACCCTGCTTTGCCTGCCCCCCCCCCCCCATCCTCCCAACCACCTGACTTTAGCCTGAGCTGCACGCAGAGAACGGAGCAGCTGGCAGGGCGCACTTCCGGCGAGGGCCTAGCGGGGCAGCAGATGCGAGGCCCTGATTATTCCGGGGCGGGCTGCACCAGAGACCCGCATTTGCACTTCAAAGGGGTCTGGCCCCAACGCCCCACTCTGGGGACCCAGGCTTGTTCTGGGGAAAATCGAGTTGCTTTGAGTGAGTTACCCACCCCCTTCCTAACAGGGGGGCGGGTTTAAACAACCCCTAGAAGTTAATGCCCACTCGCTAGACGTCCCCAGGGACCCTCCCGTCTAGCAGCTCTCCTCGGAAGAGTGTATTTCCATCTGGTCACTCCCGGGGCCACAGCAAACCCAGCTCTATTTACACTGGCTATCTTTTCCCTTTCTAAAAGCAGTCTCACTACGTGGCCCTCCTAGAGATCCATTTGCACCCACCTGTCAAATGCTAGGATTAAAGGTGAGTTCCACCAGCCTGCCACTATCTCCGTCCTTTCAACATCTCTTGCTAGGGTTTGAATTCATGCGGATGTCCAGTCCCTAAGCACCTCAGAGTGTGCTCTAACTTGCCGATGTGGTCACTGTAGATGAGATTGGTTAGGATGAGGAGACCACAGCCCTGTGAAGCCAGGCCAGCAGTGTGTGTAGCCAGAAGGCAAGCGACTCCTGGGGCTCCGAAAAGTGAAGAAGGATCCTCTCGTCCCCCCCCCCCCCCCGCCCCAGCAGCTTTGTGAGGGAGTGTGGCCCTGCCAAAGTCTGGGCTTGGATTCCTGGCCCCTACAACCTTGAGAGAGCCAACTTGTGGTAGGGCAGCTAAGTCTGCTGTACATCTGGTGGCCTGGGAACAAAACGGAGAAGTAAGGAAGCGCTTGGCTTATTTCATTGAAGAGGAAACTGAGGTCAGGACTGCCTGGTCTCCCTATCCTCAGAGGGAGCTAAGGGCTGTGTTCACATACCACATAGCTGGGCAGGTTTTAGTACCTCACTATAAAATGACTTTACCAGAGAGCTATCTTTTGTTAGTTGCAGTGACCAGCCTTGATTGTCCCTCCTTCTCTACCAATTCCCCATCCTTTCCATCTCTCTCTCTCTCTCTCTCTCTCTCTCTCTCTCTCTCTCTCTCTCTCTCTCTCTCACACACACACACACACACACACACACACACACACACCCTTCCACACACATAACGAAGCTTACAGTGATTAAGATTGACCAGGGCCCTGAAGTCATGTAATAAAATGGAAAGGTTTTGGGCGATTGCCAGCTTCCCTCCTCCGTTCTGCGCTTTTGCGCAGTAGGCTGGGTTATAATTACATGTGTTTGTGTCTTAGCCAGACAGCTAATTCCGAGGGTAGAATCCTGGAGCTCGTCCTCTTGCCTCACCTCAGCAAATACCAATTTAATTTGGGAGCCTCTTGCATTGTAGAGTGTTTGGAAATTCAAAAGAAATCAGCACAAAAGGAATGAGATTCTTACAGCCGGCAGCCAGGAAAGCTAAGTTCTTTCCTCCTTATGTCTGTGAATCAAGAGGAGGCACCTGTCCCACAGGAACAGGGCCTGCTGCCAGTTTGGTTTCCACCTCAGAAAGCCTGCCCATATTAGCAATATTAGCAGCTTCTGTGACAGTTTCTGCGCATCCCGGGTCCTCGGTTGGGAGGATCTATAACGCATGCGCTGTGACACCGCAAGGGAAGCTGGGATCAAAACGAAGGCTTGGGAACCCGAGGGTAAATGTCCCCAGCTCCACTCCGAGCACTCAGCTCTTACAGCTTCCTAAGACTCTTCCCTTTCACAGATGCTGGGATTCTCCTTGCAGGGATCCAACACAAATTTTAGATAAATCCTGCTAAGTCCTGTTTAAGCCCTAAATCCTGCCCTGACCCTCTGCCAGCTGTTGGCAACCGGCTGGTGATGTTACCAGAGGGCTTAGGGTACAATCCTGAATCCTGGCGGCCCCAATAGGTAAGGCTGGGTCTCTCATCCCAATCCACCAAGTGAAGAGAGAAGTAACAGTACTGAAAAGTAGGAAAAGGAGATTTATCCAGTGAAGTCACACTGCGAGGAGCAGAGGGGCCAATGGCCTCCAAGGCTGCCTTTTACTTTATTACGGTGACATTTAGATTTAAGTAGAAGGCAAGAGGTTTGCATAAGCAATCTTGGTCAGGGTGACCAAGTCCGCAGTCAGCAGCCTGAGAGCTCCTTGTTAGAGACCCCCACTTAGACAGGTAAGGCTGGATCTTGACCTTGCTGGAGAAAGGAATGCCATGATGAGCTAGAGTGAAGCTGAGGTCAAGTCTCCAAGCACTTTTTAGCATAGATAGGAAGTACAAGCGTTTCTATATAGAGAGGGATTGGGGGAAAGAAGACGATCGACCCCAGCTGCCTAGGTGTGAGGTTCTCAAAGAAGAGTCATGCTGCAGGGATCCCAGTGATGACAGAACAGAGGATGGTGGACACTTTTGGAATGGCCAGTGGGTTCCTAAGTGACCCTGCCCTCTTTTATCTCTATTTCTCATAATTGAGATCATATATAGGGTGGCTCCCAGAGTGTCTGCGATTGGATTATGATCTGATAAAATAAAACTAAGAGCCACTGGGGTTACACAAGGGAGTTTGAACATGTCTTTTTCCAGCCAGTGGGGTTTCTTACCAAGTCTCTTATAACCTAGTTGCCTGTGATGCCAACTGAGGCGGTGACTGGCAGAGGAAGAATCTATTTCCAAGCTATTGTGCTCTTCAGAACATCTTAGAAAAACCCTGAGGCACACATGTGTATCACATATAAAAACATACATCTGTGCCCACAGTCATGTGTGTGTATAACTCTAAATATATAATATACCTCCATGTACAGATATATATGTCCACATTGACATACATGTATATTCACATGAAGATCTATACATATATGTATCCACAGCTATGCATATCCATATCTACACACATATATACACATATTCATTAGCACACATATTTAGGCACCCATGAGTATATACATACCCACACATAAATATCCACACACAATAGATATATCTCACATACATCTAAATGCATACATACTGTGGTGGTTTGAATGATATATGTACCCCATAGTCTTAGGATACCTGGTTCCCAGTTGTTGGTGCTTTGGGGGAAGTTTAGGAGGTGGCTTCTTGCTGAAGGAGGTACATCACTGGGGATAGGATTTGAGAGTTTAAAGACTTGTGCTATTTCCATTTACTGTCTCTGTTTTTTAATTTGTGGCTCAAAATGTGAGCTCAGATTGCTTCTGCAGGTGCAATGTCTACCACCTGCTTCCATGTTACCCCTGCTATCAAGGATGTCAACCTTCTGTTCTAAGTCAACCTAAGTCCAATAAGTTCTTTCATAAGCCATTGAGGTCATAGTGGTTTATGACAGCAACAGAAAAGTAACTAATACTGCCATGGCTACACATTGGAGTGACATCTGTTGGGGTCCAGCCTTGATGGGATTTGTACGTTCCAGGGTAGGGGTCCGTGAGTTAGAAACAGTAGATAGGAGCAACAGAGATATGAAAGAAAAGGAACAGAGACACAGTAGAACCGGGAAGGCAATCCAGTAGATACTGAATTCACCTGTGTTTATTTTCCATGCTTATATACACCAGTCCAAAAGTGGGGGGAAGAAGGCAAAAGACTGCTTTAACATGACACAAAGAACAAACAGAGTAATTACCTGCTTCAATACTGAAGCATCAAACCACTGTATCCTGAGTTCAGCATTCTGCTGCTTAGGCAGGACATGCAGCAACTACACCTTAAACCAAGAATCCTGTAGGCAGCCACTCCCTGAGTCAAACCTCCTGTCACATCCTTGAAGAAGCAGGAATAGGCTTGAATTCTCTAGTCAGGGAGGAATGGATCTACCTCTTTGGGCCGTCTCAATTCCCAAAACACCAAGTGACCACACCCTAGGCCAAGATACTTTGTTGTAGCCACGCCCTCAGTCAGACCTCTTGTCAACAACCTTGAAAGAGCAAGAGTAGGCTTAAACCCTCAGTCAAGGTAGAGCAGACCCACTTCTGTGGGGCTCCTACATAATACACATACCCACAAACATACACGCACACTCAGTCAACCACAACCACATACCCAACAATTCACACTTTACACTGGCAATAAAATATGCACCACCTCCTCTTCTGCTCCAGTTTTCAACCTTTACTTAAGACAGCAGAATAAACATGATTGACTTTCATCGTGCGTGTACAAATGTGTGCACGGGTGCCTGTGTGCAAGGCGTGATTGGAAAACATGGCTTTCTTGTCCTCATGAGGCTGGACCTCTGGCAATCTATGAGAAGGAAAATCCCTGCCTAGCTATGACACATCAAAGCTGTCCCATGTGACTGTGCCCAAAACTCCCATTTCCTTGATGACCAGATGGCAGGGAGCAGAAGCAGAACTTTGGACTGGGGACTTGGTTTTCTCTGTAGTTTGTGTCGCTCTGTGATGCCAGCTCCCATTCAGAGCTGGCCAGTTTGGCATGGCTGTGGCCTGCTCTGCTTGCTAAGTTGGTCGTTGGGACCCAGCCAGGTGGGCTCCGGAGCCAGCGTGTCCCTAGAAAGCATTAACTCCACAGGGGAGGGCTGGCACCCGCCTGATAGTGCTGTTGGCATTGTCAGTGGTTGAGGGCTCCATCCACAAAGAGCCTGACCTTCACTGTATGCAGAGTGGAGGCTTGGAGAGGCATCCTTGTGGCAGTTTGTACCTCCAGGGTGGTGGAAAGCCCGGAAAGGCATGTCAAGACCCATAGCTCCAGTGGGATGTTTCTCAGGACTCAGGAGCACTTCAGGTCGCTCTGATGAGTATGGGGAAGGGGGAGGAAACTAAGTGACCTTGAACAACGCTGGACATTGCCTTCCCCCCTTCACTGTGCACAGACCCAACTCTGTCACCAGCAAGGGAGCTGGCCTGGTGCTGTGGCTCAAGAAGGACACCCGACCTCTCTTTACATGGAAAATGAATGGAGGGCCCAAAGGCAAGTAAGAGCCTTGTGCAATCCCCCAGCCTCAGCCAGACTGCATCCACCGTGGTTTTGGTGAATGCTAACAGTGCCTGCCCCTGCCCCCACCCCCACCTGTTGAGCTGGAGAGTTCCACTTGAACTGGGAACTCCTGGCTTTGTATTCCACTTTATGTGGCCCAAGAGGATGCCATCTGAGTGACAAGCTATGCAGGCATATTACCCTGTTATTTTTAGAACGAGGAATTTGATTTGCTTCACAAGCCACTGATTACAAATTCTGTCATGAGTTTCTTAGCTCCCAACTAGCTGCAATGGAGGCAACATGTGTGTGTGTGCATGTAAATATGCTCTGTGTGTGTGCTTGTGTATGTGTGTGTACATGTGAGTATGCTCAGAGTGTGTGTGTATATGTGTATGTGGGTAGCTCAGTGTGTGTGTGTATGCATGTGTGTGTGTGAGTATGCTCTGTCTCTGTGTGTGCTTGTGCATGTGTGTGTACATGTGGGTATGCTCAGAGTGTGTGTGTGTGTGCACGTGCACGCGTGTGCATGTGGATACACTCAGGCTGGCACTGTGTGGTGGAGCTGAAATATCAGAGCAGGAAGGGAAGCTGTGCTCAGGGTGGTGGTGAGTGAGGATTCTGACTCTCTCCTTTTTGGTGCTCTTTCACCGGCTACTCCTTTGAGTTAGGTCACATGTCACTAACTTGCACTGCCAGCAAGTCCCTCTTTGTTCTTTTCTTCTCCCACCTATACCCTCTCACCTAGAGCCTTGTCCCCACCAAACCAGTCTTCTAGAATTGAGAGCAGATGGAAAAGACTGCAGGATGCTGGGGATGAGAATATCTGTTCTCACTGAGAGAGGTTCAGCAGTGTCAGGAGCATGGGTGCAGGGGCTTCCTCAGGCCCTGCAGCAGTGATGTTACACCAGCAAACTCCAGTGATTGTACTAACACTCTGTCGTGGTGAGAACAATCAAAGCAATACTTGAGAGAGCATTTATCACATTTAATGGTCCAGGCACCCTCGGAGTCACAGAGAGGCTAAGTAACTCATGTCTCACTGCTCAGCACCAGTCTGGAGGTGAGTGTAGCCAACCCAGATCCTGAGAGGGGCAGGACTGAAGGGCAGAGGATGACTGGGAGAAATCCCTCAGGGTTGATGAAACCTCTTTTAGGGAATCTTTTGAGCCCCATACTTGTTTTTTTTTTTTCTGATACATGTTAGATTCAGAAAGCAGGAAGACCTTAGAGACCGCTAAGAGGGCCATGAGAAGGGTAGCAGCCACTGAGGGATGGAGAAAAGGTGTGACAGGAAGAGCATTCACAGAAGGGGTTAAAAGTCTTAGAATAGGGCCAGAGAATGAATGGAGCCATTCATGGGAAGGGGCCAAGGCGACCTGATCTACAGTCAACCAGCCTCTTTGACCTTAAAACCATCCAGACATCTGGACCTTGTTTTTGTATCTCTACTTGATCTGGAATTCCCCTCTGTATGCTGCAAATGGTTTATTACCATTGGTTAATAAAGAAGCTGCTTTGGCCTATGGCAGGGCAGGAAACCTAAACTGAATTCAGGGAGAGAAAAGGCAGAGTCAGGCAGACACTATGTAGCTGCCAGATTATTAATGGCAAGCCACAACCTCGTGGAGATACATAGATTAATAGAAATGGGTTAATTTAAGATGTAAGAGCTAGCTAGGAATATGCCTGAGCCATTGGCCAAACAGTGTTGTAATTAATATAGTTTGTGTGTGATTATTTTGGTGTGGGTGGTTAGGACATGATTACATCTGCTTACATCTACTATAGAAGGGGGGCTATACTTCCAAGTGTCTAGGATATCTGGAATGTTCCTTGACTCCTTGATAACCTCTGATTGACCAATAGTTGTAGGAAGGAGTGGGGCGAATTTTAAGGAATGGGTGGGACCTACAGGATCCAGGATCTGATTGGATAGGGAGATGAGAGAGTGACAGTTAACTACGACTTGCTTCCACCGAGCAAGGCAAGGCTGGCGGAACAGAGCTGTGCAAGTATGGATTATACAGCAGGCTAAAACAGCATCTGCCTAGTGTGACTAATGCCTCCCCAAGCAAACAATAGCAATACTATGTATGGATAAATTGCTTGAAGCCCAACATTTCATTGTCAAACTACCCAGGGAAGGCTGGGGTAAATCTCAGTGGGAGAGCACGTGCCTCGTGTGTGCAAGGCCCTGGGATTCATCCTCAGTGCTTACATCTTTTTTTTTTTTAATTCACTTACCTAGAAACAAGCAAAGAAGCCATGTTGACTTCAGCATCACTGCAAGGATCACATCACTTCACGAGACTTCTGCTTTCATGTGTGGTGCTTGATGATAGAGCTAGTTTTAGATGGAAGGCAGGTGAGAGTATAGGTTACCCGGGTGGGCACTGGGGCGGGAGAGCAGTACAGGACACAGCAGTCTGCGGAGAGCTGCAGGTGCCCGCCATAGGCAGTTGTCTCCTCAGGCTCTGAGAGAAGAGATTCTCAAGAGAAAGGATTTGAGGAGACAGCCAAGCTAAGGCTTTCCTTTTCCTGTACCAATGGCCTTGCCACATCCTTTTCGGACACATTGCTGGCTACATAGTGCTTACTATATAGACCAAGTGCCCTCCACATAGTGCCCACTATGTAGACCAAGCTGGCCTCGAACGCCACCTGCCTCTGCCTCCTGAGCGCTGGGAGTGGTAGCCCATGACTTTGATCCTAGCACTCTGGAAACAGAGGCAGGCCACACCTGACTTGGGGAGAACCTTGGGAGGAGCATGACCTTCCAGAATTGCTGAAGGAGATGGTCAGGGAGAATCAGGGTCTGGTCGACCCCCTTCTCTCAGGGGTGTGCACAGGGCTTAAGACATTTGCATAACAATATCTGCTGCGGCTGGGTGCTGTCTGTGCAGGCTGCACAAGGCTGAGGCCTGAGCAGCTGGCTCTCAGAAGAGCACTCTGTCTCTTCCACTCTCTTCTGTTTGGATCAGCATGGGAAGAGGAGGTGTGGGGAGACATCCTTGCTCCACTTCGCTGCCTCTCTTCAGTGGGGCTGCTTTTGTGTATAAAAATAAATAAAACTTTTTTTACGTGTCATGGTTCTGGGGTGTCTTGATGCTGGCAGGATCTCTAAACAAATCTCTGCTGCACGTTACTTTGGCTGGGTCCTGGGTGGTCCTAGCTGGGATGCTGGGATCAGCTACCTTCCTTCTCCAGCAGAATAAGAAGTTTCTGACGTGACAGCCCGGAGCTTTCAAGAATGTTAAAGTGGAAGCTGCCAAGACTTCCAAGCGCATGCTAAAGTTGGCAGCATGGCTCTCCTGCCTAATTCCCCTGGGTCTGCCCCCAGGGAAGGGGAGGGGCCAGCCATCCAGAATGCCTGTTTTAGTTGGGCTATTATGAGTAGCACACTCCTAGCTGGGTCTACGAGGAGGACCTGGCTGCCTTCCTTAACATCAGCCTCTAATGGCCTTCCCTTCCCCAGAGGTATTCTTTCATTCCCGTGGGCCTTTAATTCTCTCTTTGTGCAACCCTTCTGTCGCCTGTCACCATATTGGCTATCTTTGGGGCCTAGGATCTGAACCTCAAACAAGCAATGTTCAAGGTGAATCAGGTGGAATAGTTAATCCCAGGCAGACAGGACAGATGGCAGCTGTGTTGGCAGCATTCACACCTAGGGGGCTGGAAGAGTGGCAGCAATTGCTACCCCAGTCCCCTTGCCAAAAGGCCATATGTACTGGACCAAATACTGCCTATGAGGTGAGCAGCTGGCAGAGGGAGGAGGCGAAAGACTGGGCTTAGGAAGGGGCATGCTTCTGAAGTCACTGGCCCCTGGTCCCCTCCCTCCTTCCTCTGGATCAGCCCAAACCACATATCACAAGTAAGGTCACCAGACTAGTGAAGGCAGGGTTCCCCAGGTCACAGAGATGCCTTCCTCAAGGCCTCTAAATGAGAGCCACCCCAGCTGGCACAGAGTGACCTTGCCTTTCTGGCTCCAAAGGGAGAGGTCCCCAGGAATTGCCTGCCACATCATAGGAGACGAGTGACTATGAAGACATGAGAAATGGCATTCTTTATTCATAAATAAAAACATAAAATTACCAGAAATAGTTTACAGGGCCAACAAAGAACTTCAAAAATAAAACAAAATGAAGCCATCAAGAGCAAAGCAAACCACAAACAAGGGAGAGAAAAATAACTATGTACATAGTCTTCAACATGCCAGCCCCTCAGAAGCCAGCCTCCGCCAAGGGCTCCAGAGTGGTCAAAGGGGAAAGCAGGTGCCACCGAAGGGTGCTGTGCTCTGTTATGTGGCATCTGAGGATGGCTCAGGTCCTAGGGAAATCTCTGGTCCAGCCTGGCTTTCCCTTGGACATCTCTCTGGAGCCAGGGACAAGAGGACCAGCAAGTGTCTCTCAGAGGAGAGATGCTAAGTCCTACAAATGATTGGTCCCCTGCTGAAGCTCAAGTGCACCTAGAGAGAACAGAACTGAGCATGGAGGTACCCCATGGGAGTCTGGGATTGCAAGACATGAGGCAGGCCCTTCCTGAAAGGCCATGTTGGCTGGTAGTCTTCCTTCAGAGGGCAGCAACATTCCCAGACCTGGTATCTCTGAGGAACGCATGGATCTGAGAGACAGCCCATGGCAGGCTGGTTGTCTGCCCTGAATCCACACATCCCAGCCCTCCTCAATAGCTGTTCAGTCTGAGCCTTTCAACAGGGCATGGCCCATAGACAGAATGCCTTAGGGCAGGGATGGAAAGAAAGGCCACAGGAAGGCAAGGCTACTGGGTTACAGGTGTCTTGAGTTACCCTGGGATCGTGGGCTCTTAGCAGTCTTGAATGGGTATCTGCCACCTTGACTGTTGGGTAAGTCCCAGGCAAAGGGCTCAAAGATGACTTGGAGCAGGGTCACTGGGCAGTGTCGTGGGAAGAACTCCCTGTGAGTAGAAGGCACCCAGCACAGATACAGAGCGCAAGGTCTCTGCCTGTGTGCCTGGCCAGGGCATGGCACCCACTTCCCTTTGAACAAGAACTCTATGGCACAGCACTGGGCTTCTGGCTGTTCTTTCAGAAGGTGGAATCCTGCAGTCTAAGGAGAGGCAGCTAACCCCCATCTTGCTCCCCTCTGTTGGACAGTCTCAATGTGAAGGACTCAAACAAGGCACAGACCGGTAGAGAACGAAGGGGTGAGGGACAGGAACTTCTTTTTTTAAACTGGGCTATGAACTGTGCCTAGTGGAGGGTATGACCCTGCAAGCAGGGGCTGTCATCTTTGGCCTGTCAATTCCAGGTTTAAATTGAGCGTGTGGCTATGGGCACTGGGAGACCAGAGGACAGGGTGACAGAGGAAGTCAGATGAAGAGGCCAAGCCTAACCCCAGGATCAGACAGCAGAGCCATCTAGGGAGCAGACAGTAGGAAGGGCAGAAAGTCCACAGAAAGCCAAGGTCGGGGGGGGGGGGGGGGGGGGGGGGGGGGGGGGGCGGGGGGTGGGGGGGGGGGGGGGGGGGGGGGGGGGCTGGGGTCCACCAGGAACTCTAGCGGCCAGCATTAGGGAGGTAGAACGTAGAACTAGAGTTGGTTCCTGGACTGCCAAGCACAGACCCTCCCTTCCATCTCCCATCTCCTGGGTCCCACCCACCAGGCAGCACACGGCTGGGTGTCCTACTGACAACAGCTGTGGTAAGAACCAAAAATAGAATATGGAGCAGCCTGGCTGCATGCTTAATCTGGCTTGCCTTGAAAAACACAGAATGGGAGGGGGGAGGGGAGAGACGAAGATAATTTCTTGAACTAAGCAACTGTACTTCCCTCTGCCTCTAGCAGAAGACAAGTCCAGGCTCCCATGGGTTCACGTGCTGCTCTCCAGACTGAATCTTTATGGCATGGGGCTCCAGTGGAGGGAGACTGTGTATGTTCCTTGTCCCTCCCTCCGCCTGCCTAGACTGCAACCCAGGCGGCACGGGTGACCCCGCCCAATCCATATAGAGTTATAATAGCTCTGAAGATGCTGTAGGCAAGGGAGGCTAGCGCCTCACTCCCATGCATACTATCTAAGTGGATGAGCTATTCTGGACCCAAGCAAGAGCCTGATATTTGGGGGGAGGGGGCTTCATATTGGCGGCTGGACCAATTCAGGGAAGGCCTTGCCTTGGCCTTGGCTGGAGCACACAGGAGGCTCCCCTGGAATAAGAGTGAAGCTATGCTGTATGTCACTTCCAGGTAACGCACGTGGGACCCCAATATCTATGGCTTTAAACAGAGTGACCACTGGGGGCGGAGGGGTGGAATCCCATTTTAGACTGAATCCCACTGTCTGCCATGGTTCTCTCCCCTCACTTCTCTCTCTGAGCTCTGGGAGACCCATGAAAATTCTGGAATGCAGGACTGTCCATCCACCCCTCCTCCCATGGCTTGCTGGCTAAACCGTGTGGCAACACAACTCCTCCACCTTCGCAGTCAGAGAAGGACAGGCTGTAGTGAGGAGCGTGTCCAAGGCTTCTGGTTACACATGGCTTCTATCTCAAGGCATCCCAATATGCCTAGGGGATGACAGGGCTCGGGGGTGACAGGGAAGATGTTTCTGTCCTTGGGTGGCCACTTGGCCTATGGCAGTTGTCCCCATCCCTGACGGGGCCTTTACCACCACTGTGAATGAGACCACAGTTGAGGGAAACATCAACCAGCACAGGAAGCCCCTGAACACATGTCCACTAGCACTTGGGGTTCAGAAATCAAGGTCTATTAAGCAGCAGGGATAGTTAGTTGGAAAAGGCAAGAAGGGAGGAAAGACTAAGTCCCCACCACTGGGAACTCCTGAGTCTGGGCCCCAGAGGTGACTTCTCTCAGAGGGGCTCAAAATGCCTCTTTGAACAGGCTCAGGCCTCCCTGCCTTCTGGGGTCCAGTCCCCAACCCTCCATCCCCTGGGCAGCCCCTCAGATCTCAGTGGCTATGATGTCCTCATAGGGGATGTCAGCTCCGTCCAGTTCAATTTCAAAGGGCTCCCCTGCCGCATCCCCGCGGGCCAGCTGCTGCAGGGCCTTCTCTAGCCGCTGGTTGCGCTGGTACATGGCCAGATAGCTCTGCTGCAGCTGCTTTTGGTACTGAATCACTTTCTCCTTCTCTTCCTTCCACACCAACCGCTCATGCTGGAAGCCGGAGGACATCTGGTCATGGCCCTGCCTCTCCTCCTTCAGCTCAGCCCGCAGCCGCTCCAGCTCCCGCTGCAGAGCAGGGATGTCCTCTGAGAAAGTAGGCCCCACCCCTAGAGGCCCCAGGGAGGCAGCCTGGGCCCGCAGCTCCAGCAGCTCCTGCTCCAAAATGTTCACTTTCTCCCGCAGCAGCTCTGCCTCGTTCTTCTTGCGCTGCAGCTCGTTCTCACAGACCTCCAGCTCCAGCCCCTTGGTGCGCAGGGCACTCTCCAAGTCTTGTGTCTTCAGATCCATGCCCTCCAGCTTGCCCCTGGTGTCCTTCAGCTGTGCCTTCAGACTGAGGATCTCACTGGCCTTTGTGTTCACCTCCATCTGGGACTCTTTGAGCTGCTGCTTCAGAAGGGAGATCTCGCCTGACTTCTGGCACACCTGCCAAGGGTGAGGAGGGAAAGGGTGAGACACGGCGCCAGAGGTGATTGGCATCCTAAACAAGATGACATCTCCACCTCCTAAAGGGCTCAGGGTGCTCCTGACGGGAGGCCTTTAACACAGTTCTAGTGCATGTAGACAATCTACTTTTCTTGCCTGCGTTTCCAAGCCTACCTCACCTCCAGTTCAGGCCCCACATCCAAGTCTGTGCCCAAACCTAAGGCTATATGTAATTCCATAATCAATGCCTTCCTCTGCCCACTGCTCCAGGTACAATACAGAACCCTCGCTCCTGCATGAACCCACCCCTGCACTCACCTCTGGGGTGAGACCTTTTCACTTTGCTCTGCTGCACCCCAAAGGCTAACCACGTAGTCTGGCTCACAGTGTCCAGAACACATCTGCCAAATGATGATCTGTGGTCTGCCTCTCTTCCTTGGCTTCCCCATCCAGTTCAACTGTCATTGGCCATCAAAGTTGGGCCAAGAACACAATGAAGTCAGATCATTGTGGCTCTGGGGTCTTGTCTCTTTGGGGATAATAAGCTTTATTTAGGGTCATGGTATGGTTTGAAGTGGTGGTACACACCAGTCTATACATATCAAGCCTGTCTCAGATATCCCCTCCCACCTCTAAGAAAGCATGAAAGATAAGAAAAATTAAAAAAAAAAGTGTATGACTCATATGCATGAAGCTCCGGGTTTGGTATTCACCATGCACCTGCCCCGACGCAAAGAGGAAGCCTAGGGACTAAAGCCAGTTAGACTAAGAAAATGAAGGCCAGGGCTCGGCACTCCAGAATGAACTATTAGAACAAAACTGGAGACCATCATTCCTGTATTTCCATTTTCCTCTCCCAGTAAAGCTCCCCTTTGCTCCCAGTGAAATGCTGGCCAATGTAAAGGACAACACTTAGCCTCGCCACCACACACAGCTAGACCTGAATTTCTTGACAAGGCCAAGTCCAGACCCTGAATGCCTCCCAAAGACCACGTGTTAAAGCCTGCTTTCCAGCGTGGTAACACGGCAGAGGTAGTAGAACCTCTTAGGAGTAAGGTGCAGAGGAAGACGCTCAGGTCACAGACCCTTGAAGAGGACCGTGGGATCCTGGTCCCTTCTTTGTTCTCGACAGTTGCATGACCACATGGCCCAATCATGACATGCTAGCTAGTTCATCACAGGCCCAAAGCAAGTCTGTTTGTCAACTGATCATAAGCGAAAGCTCCAGTACTATGGGCCAAAACAAACCTTCCCTCTCACAAATTGCATGTTTTTGTGCATTTTGTTATGATGATGAAAAGCTGAGGAACATGCCAAGCCTATGTTAGTTTGATAGAGGGAGTTAGGACAGTCACACTGGAGCACGGGCTGTGAATCCTGGTTGGATCACTTATGCACCAGGTGAAGTTGGCACACATTAGCATGGAGGCAACAGGCAATGAAAGGTGTGAACGCTAAGGTGAAATGGCTCCCAGGGCAAATGCATTTGTCTGCAATAAGCTAAGTTCTGTCCCTGGGACCCACATGGCGAAAAGAACCAACTTTGGAAAGCTGACCTCTGACCTCCACATTTGGACTGCAGTGTGCACATTCCCACGACCCAAATAAATAAAGAGTAAAAATGAGAACTTCCAGTCCACAGCTTCACAGGTAAATCCTAGGACCGATCTCCCGTATGTATCAGAGGTCAGCCAAGTCACTTGGCCAACAACTTGTTATTGTAACTAATCTGTGAGCCAGTTTCCTTAATTATAAACTGAACAACTGTAACGTACCTACTTCATAATATAGTTATAAGGATTAGATGGAAGAACATGGCACTTCCTAAACTCCCTGTAAATTAGGTGGGTTTATGGCAATATTTCTGTCACTATTTATTACTTATTTTTTATTGTTTTGCTAAGTATCCTAATTAGCCAAGGTAGGAACAAGATCATTGCAATACCCACCTTAGTTCCAGTCTCGACCATCAGGATGGCTGACAAGGGCCAACACTCACTACTTCTCTCTGAGATGCACAACAGGTCCCTTCTTCACCCCATTTGTGACTACTTGTCATTTCACAGGGCGAGGACAGGAAGCTGCAGCAGTCAGGGCTATGCCGCTGATGGTGGGTGACTCCGTCCAGGCCTGATGCCAACCCTCCAGATAGAACACCTGCTGTCCTTCCTCATATAGACACTTGGGGAGTGAGCAACAGTGCTGATGTGCACATGCCCTGCCTGCCTGGGCCCGAGGGCTGCTCAGGGAGGAAAGCTACCTTCCGATGCACAGGATGCATGGACGGACTCTGCTCTACAGCCAGGCCAGGCTCGAAGAACTCATTCCAAAAGCAAGGAAGAAAAACAGACCAGTGATGGAGTGTTGTCCTAGCAAATGTGAGGTCCTAGGTTTAAGCTCCAACACACACACATACACACACACACACACACACACACACACACACACAACCAAACAAAACTGTCCCCCCAAAGTGCAACTATGTGTCTATTCTGTCCTTTCTTTTTCTCTTATGTTTAAGTCCCAGCTGATCAAGTAGAACCTGAAGGTACTCCTCAGCACGTAGGGGCAATTTCATCACTGATTACCTGCCACTCATGACAGTAATTAAGGCCCCTCCCCTCAAAGCACCAAATAGTCCCATTCCTTCTCTAGGGTCCTCGTATCCAGCAAACACCGATGTGACTGTGCTTCCGTCTAGTCCCCCAGAAGTCAGGTCAGCCCTATGGCAGCCTGGTTGAGCCTCCCTTGTCTGGGTTTTGACTTTCCCGCTAAAGACTCGCTAGCAAATTCAATGACTGGGAGCCATGAGGGTGACAGCGGAAGGAGCAAGAAACGTGGAACTGACTCAGAGCATTCCCCATGCCAGCTCATCCCAGAGTTCCCTCCTTAGCCATAAAGCTGTCTTAGCAGCACAGGCCTGAGCACTGGGTCGGCAATGCAGATGTGGTCGCTGTCAGCAAAGCCCAGGCAGGACCAGTGGAGTCTTACCTCCCATTGGGTCTCCTCGAGTGCAGGGGCGAAGTTCGTCTTCTCCCGCTCGTAGGACCTCAGCTTGGTCTCCAGAAGGTCCTGCTCCTTCATTAGGCTCTCGAGCTCCTGCCGTAGCTGCCGTTTCTCCTGCTGCAGCTGGAGCACCTGCAGCTGGAGCACTTGCTGCGTGCGCTGGCTCTTCTGGGAGGCCGGCTTCAGCTTACCCTTGGGTTCTAGGCACTCCAGTTCGTCCCTGGGACGCCTTGGCCGCTCCTCGAAGGTCTGGCCCGAGACAAACTCCTTCTCGTCGAAACTGCGCTGGAGCTTCTGCAGGGCACTTTCCCTCTGCAGCAGCTTCTGCTCCAGCTCCTGGATTGTGCACTCGTCCGTGGAGAGTGGCGAGCGCACACATGAGGAGCCCTTGTCCACCTTGCCAGGGTGAGCCAGCTTGCTGCCACCATCTGAGAACGACAGAGCCTTCAGGCTCATCATATTACTGTCCTGAAGGATGATGCCTTGTGTGATGTTGTGGGCTGAACCCCCAAAACGGCTGGTAGGCCCCACGGGGGTGACCAGAGGATCCAGCTGGTAGCTGCTCGTGGTACTATGTGTGGGCAGGCTAGACATGGAGTTCCGGCCCGAGTCGGACAGTGCCCCTGAGCACAGGCCTGGCTTCAGCTCCTGCTCCTTGGGCTTATCTGGAGGCATGGGGTGAAGCTGGTGACTGGCACTCTCAGGTGACGAGTGCAGGATGGCTCCGGACCGCGGCAGCACAGGCTTGAAGGCAGTGGGCCTCGCTGGCCCCTTGTCTGAGCTCTGGGGAAACAAGGGACCACACAAGCTTGAGTGTCCGCCCCACATTAATCTCACCTTTTCTCACTTTGGGTGCACATACACCATCCTTGTGAGTCCCCCTGAGCTCAGACCCCAAGTGAACCCACCTTGGTTGGTAGCCATGGCAAACCTTGTTATTTGCTCTGGGCCAGCTAAGCAGAGAACACTTTTCTTGCGTGCATGTGAGTATGTGCGTGTGTGTGTACACACATGCCACAGCACGCATGTGGAGGCCAGAGGACAACTTACAGGGGTCAGTTGTCCCCTTGCAGCATGTGGAAGTCAGGTTGTCAGGCTTGCTGGCAAAGCCCCCAGCTGCTCAGCTGCATCACCCACCTCAATGCACAATTCCTAAGAAACCCTCTGAGGGAGGGAGCTGGAGGCAGCAGCTAAGAGCATAGGCGGCTCTTCCTGAGGACCTAGATTTGATTCCCCACACACAGAGGTGGCTCACACTGTTTTCTAACTCCAGTTCCAGGGGATCCGACACACGCTTCTGGCTGACCTCTGTGGGTACCAGGCACACACATGGTACACATACATAACATGTAGGCAAAGGCTAGCATAAAATAAATAAATAAACAAATAAATAAATAAAGATAAACACATCTTTAAAAATAATAAGAAGAAAGTACTCTAAGACCAGGTATGATGTCATACACCTTCGTCCTTTAACTTGAGAGGCAGAGGCAGGCAGATCTCTGTGAGTTCCAGGCCACCATGTTCTATAGAGTGAGTTCTGGGCAGCCAGGGCCACATAATGACACCCTGTCTCAAACAAACAAACAAACACTACCTCTGTTCCTAAGAATGTCTTCAGTTGTGGCCTAGGCATTGTGCTAGCAATTGCTGCCACCTGGTCCCAGCCTGCTGGAGATGTTAGATGGGGACCGGGGTGTGGTTCAGTCAGGACTGCAGGCTGTGAGATGTTAGATGGGGACTGGGGTGTGGTTCAGTCAGGACTGCAGGCTGTGAGATGTTAGATGGGGACTGGGGTGTGGTTCAGTTAGGACTGCAGGCTATAAGAGCTCAGCACCTCCTTCCCCTCCGCCTCTTCCAATGGGCCGAGCATGAGACTGTCAATCACTACTTAGAGTCCAGGAAGATCATTTGGAATAACAATCCTTTCTGATGCAGTGTCTCTCAGTGGAGGGCTTGCCTTTCACAAGGCATTTGTTCGGAAAGCTCTGAGCAAACACAGGCTTCTTTCTCAGTCTAGGTTGAGAATTCCTGGTTCTAAAATCTCAGACCTGAAATGCTCCAGAATCCGCAAGGCTTTGAGTCCAGACAAAACGCTGAGAGCAGAAGTCTGCACACTTGGAAATTTTGTCTTTTGTATAAATTATTTAAAAATATTATCTAATCATCTTCCACTTTTGTGTGTTAGGCATATATGAAACAAATGACGGTTGGCTTAGATATCTTCATGAAAATATTTTATAGACTTGAAGAAACAACCCTGAAACTTCTGGTGCTCCTGTTCCCAGGCACTTCAGAGAAGGGGTATTTAACCTGTGTTTTAGTCACTGAGTGCTGCAGAGTGGGCATGGGAACTGAAACAAGCTGGCTTGCTTCCAGTGTGCACTAGTGAGGCTATGGAAGCCTGAGCTGCTGCAGGCGAGGTTTCTAAACACTTAGGACTCTTTGTGGGCATCCTTACTCATTCGGTAACAAAATCCCAGAGCGCTTCTCCAACCAAGGGGACCAGGAAGCCAAGCACGGGTAGGGCAGGGATACGAGTGAGTATCCTCATCCAGGTTATGTCCCAGCAGAGCCCAGGCAGGGTTGGATTCCCCTCTGCCCTTTGCTGCAGGGAAAACTAAGATTTCTGGGTTAGGAATAAACTTTTGATTTCTGCAGTGAGGCCAAATAGTCTCACCATTGCTGCTCTGGCCTCTTGAAGGCTTAAATGCTTAGATGGGGTACTCATCCCTCCTACTTCTCATCCTCTTCCAACCCCCTACCCCCCAAAACACCTTTGTCAGAGAACCTCACTTACCATTTCCAGCTGATTGGAGAAAGGCATGCGTTTAGGTGGGGTGGCTGGATCAAAATCTACCCCAGCCTGTCCCCCCATGTCCCCACTGGATAGGGCTGTGTAGTCTGGGCGGTGGGAGCCTCGGGCCTTCTGGCTGACCTTGATGTAGAAGAAGTCTTCACTTTTCCCCATTTTGGAACTGGACTTGCCGCGTCCCGAGTCTTGGGAGAAGCCAAATCTCAGCAGCCCATCCGAGTACCGGTTGAGCTTCTTGAGGTGGGAGGATTTGCGCAGCTTGTACTGTGAGGCACGGCAATGCTTGCTGTGGAAGCTGTGGCCCGAGATGAGGCTGCTGACACTGCCCATGGCGACCGCGTGGCTAAGGGCCTGCAGGGTAGAACAGGGACCTGAAGACACTGTAGCAGCAAAATGTAGTCCTGTCTCAGCCAGGGGACTGTGGTCAGAGCAAAACCCTCTCAGAGCCTGGACAAGCCATGGACCTGGAAAGAGACGGAGGAGGTCATAGATCCGGACACAGCATTGTTATGATGATTTCAGGAGAGTTATTTTAACCATGGAACCTGGGTGGTAGATAAGGGTATCAGTCAGTGCTAGCTCCACTTCTGTGAGCATCTCTATCATTCTGATGACATGAGCAGGCCAGAGGGAGGCATCTTTCTCTGCACTGGGCTCCCAGTGGAAGCTGAACACTGAGCATGATCAAGGGCTCTATATAGAGAGATAGCCCATACCTAATCTACAGGACCCACTTCGAGTACTATGCTAAAGAGAAATCAGGATGTTTATGTGTGTATTGGGGTGTGGGCTGGGGGACAATGACAGAGTTCTGGATGCCCAGGGAGTACTAAGGTTTAGATGAATCCCTTAGTACTTATGTTGTAGAAACTCAATCTCCAGTGTCATACGTCACACGGTATTTGGGAATGTGATTTGAATTCACTAGGATTAGATGAGATCATGATGCAAGGTGTCTAGTGATGGCATTAGTGGCCCTGTAAGAGGAAGGAAATGCAGGTGTGACCGCACGCACCTATAATCGCAGTTTAGAGGGTAGAGGCAGGCAGATGGAGAATTCAAGGCTAGCCTGGGCTGCATATTAAATTAAAGACAGAGAAAGCCTAGGCTTCATCATAGTAAGAACCTGTCTTCTTAGACAAGAAGAAGGGAACAGGGAGGAAGAGGAGGAGGAGCAGGGAAGAGACACAGTTGAATAGTTGTTCTATTTGGAAATGGGCTGCCCTGTACAATGCCCCCAGGGGTGGGACTAAAGACCACCCTTCTCCACAGCAAGAAAGACTTGATCAGATATGAAAGCCCAAGCCTTCTTGAACTTCTTGAACTTCAGAACTGTGGGCCAGCCTATCTATTTTATAAATCATTCTGCTTTTGGCCTTCTATCATAGGAACAGTGATGTTGTTGTAGTTGCATTAGAAGAGATCTTAAGAAACTGATAAACAGGCCATGGGAATCTGGGAAGGACAAATCTTTAAGGAGCTATAAGGACAAAGGGCCTGAGAGCTTGAGGCAGAGGGTGCTTCTTGGGATCAGCTGGGACACCATCCTGACTGGAAAGCCACCGGGTTGGCAAGGGAGAGCCCGCAGGTAGGTCCAGGGAGCAGGACGCTTACTGAGACAGAAAGGAGGAATGTAAGCAAGGGACAACATCATGTCCTGTGCTATGGAAGGCCACTGTGACAGCCCAATAAAGGGGATGCTGCGGGGGGTGTGGAGGGGGAGCTCAGCAGTTTGTTTGAGTGACTGATTCAATTGGGCCAGAGTGGCTGGGAGCTTTTCGTTGTACATTCAAGGCTGCTCTGATAGGATCTGCAAAAAAGATGTGACAGAGTAAGAGAAAGAGAAGGCAAGAAGGACTGGGGGTGGGGTCTGGGGAGGATGGAGGGCGGGGGATGTAGCTCATTGGTAATGGGACTGCCCTGGCAACAGAGATGATATTCTAGAGAGAGATTAAAATAAATGATCCCCAAAAATTAAAGTTTCCTAAGGAATCTTGGGGGCAGGATCTGCAGCTCTCCTGACAGCCAGAGGGGGTGCTGCTTCCCAGATTTTACCCAGTTCTGACAACTTGTGGGAGCATCCTGCAGGAGTGACTGAGTCTAGGATGGACGGGACCACACATTGATTGGTACCGCTTAGTTGTGCATGCCCCTAGCCCTCAGATCAAGCCTCGGACCAGTGACTCTGAAGATGGACTAAGAGGAGAGCCGCTCCTCATCAGTCCTCCTCCCAGCACGTCCACATGAGCTAAATCTCCCTTCTCTGATTTTTCACTAGTGCTGGTTCCTTTAATTGGTATACTGCAGAGCCTAGCTTATTGGTGCTGCCAAAGCCCAAGCTTTTATTTAAAATCCTATTAACAGTAGGGCAGTTACCTAGCATGCACAAGGACCTAGATTCTATCCATCTCTAGCATGTATGTGATTGTGTATGTATGTGTGCGTCTGTGTGTGAGTGTGTCCAAAAAGAAGAAATAGAGAGAGAAATAAAGAGAAAGGGCAAATAAATAACTTCAAGAATGAATTTTCTAAAATGTTAACGTTCTTTTATGGAGCAGTCAGAAGCAGGGATTTGTCACTCACTGAATTAACAAAGACCACAAGCTGAGCCACCACAGGGGAGCTGAGCTGAAGAGCAGGGGTTTGGTTTAAGTTTGTGAAGGCTGCTTGTGGAAACCGTTGGGTACCTGAGCTTGATGGAGAAGGCGGCAGGCAGTGAGGGAAGCCACTGCAGCTGCTGATTTACAGGACAAAGATGTTAGTGTGCAGAAAAAGATGATAGAGGGGCTGCAATCAAAGACAAGCCTGAGGATGGGTTCCGAGAGCAGGCTCAGGAGGCAGGAAGGAAGACAGAGGCGGAGGCTGTCCACGGATAGGACTTCTGGTCGGGAGGCTCTCCTGCATTCTGCACATTGCGTCACTTAAAACTGGGTTCGTGTGAACTCTTGGGATCAAACTCAAGACCTCAGGCTTGCTGTCAGGTGCCTCTACCCAGTGAGCCCTCGTGCTGTTCCCATCACACCCCTTGGGCAGGTGGCCCCTTCTTTCTTGCACAACAAGTGCACATTTGTGAGGATTATACAATGCTGTGTTGTAAGGCCAGACCCCTGGCTTTGACTGAGAAAGATTTCAATATGAAAACCAACTTCTCTGATTTTTTTTTGTATTACAAAGCAGAAATATTTATTGTTTTTAGGGTCTTCCTATGTAGCTCTGGCTGGTTTGATACAAGATAGCCCAGACTGTCCTCAAGCTCACATTGATCCTCCTGCCTTACTCTCCCAAGTGCTGAGATTGCAGGTGAGCCACCAAGCCTGACTGAAATGTCCACTCTTAAGTAGGACCGGCAGGAAGACTGAAGCCTGCTTATGGAGCGTAGTGTGATGCTCGGCACAGGCAATGCGCCCCTACAGATGTGTCTAGGATAAACAGAAGCCTATGACAGCATGGTGCCTTCAAAAGCCGTGACAGATGAAGTGTATCTACAATACGGTCATGTGTGTCTTAAGTCTGAATGCAAATGGGTTCCCACAAGCATATGTGTTTGAATACTTGGTCCCCAGCTGGTGGCACTGTATTGGGAAGTTGTGGAACCTTTTAGATAGAGATCTAACAGGCAGAGATAGGGCCATATGAGTAAAGAAAAAGGGCTATAGCCAGTTCTAGTTTCACCCAGAGTTCCCTGCTTCCTGATCCACAAGACCTGAGTGGCAGGGCTGCCAATGTGACTTCACGGATAAAGTGCTTGCCATGCAAGAGGGAGGTCTGGAATTCAGATTCCCAGAGCCCATAGAAGTACAGGGCCATCATGGTGACCCATCTGCAATTCTAGTGCCCAGGAGGATCCTCAGAGCAAACTGGCTAGGATTAACAAGCCCAAGTTCAAGTTAAAGACCTTGTTTCAAAATAGGGAGGTAGAGAGTGTGGACAAGAAGGATGCTTGCCATTAACTTCTGGCCTCCATGTACATATGGATACATGTGCACCTACATACTTGTGTGCCTATATACATGTAAACATATACACAGCGCGCGCGCACACACACACACACACACACACACACACACACACAGCCGGGCGGTGGTGGTGTACGCCTTTAATTCCAGTACTCGGGAGGCTGAGACTGGTGGATCTCTGTGAGTTCGAGGCCAGCCTGGTCTACAAGAGCTAGTTCCAGGACAGGTTCCAAAGCTACAGAGAAACCCTGTCTCAAAAAATAAAATAAAATTAAATTAAAAAAAAAAACTGTGAAGAGCCCCTCTGGCCACCATGCTTTTCCTGCCTCGCTAGGCTGTGACCCTCTCGAACTCTGAGGTGAAGGCAGCCTTCCTCTCTCCTGTAAATTGCTTCTGTCAGGCACTGTAGTGCAGCAATGAGGAAGGTAAGTGATAAACATACTAACCAAATGTGCTTAGGGCTCTGTTGTGCCTGCCATCTCCTCCCCGCTGGCTCTTGCCGCGGCTGCAGCCTACTGCTTTTCTCTGTGCACTGAGCGCAAGAGGCTTTGTCCACTTAGGACATGCCCACCTGCTGCTGGCCTACCTACCTTCTTAAGGCTCCATATATTTCACCCTTTATTCTCAACTCATCTCCTGTTACCCTAGACAAGTTCAGCTCCTCCACTGTGTTCTGCCACCAAACACTTATTTTCCATCTAATAATTCCGTTAGCCTACAGTATGCTTACTTTAAAATGTAGTTAATTGCACATTTAACCACCAGAATGACTTCAGTGGCAACAAATACTTTGTATCTGTGGCTCCCAGAACAAAACTGAGGACGACTAGTCAGCAGCTCAGAGAGCTACTGGAATGCGGCCTCAGTCAGCTCACCACTGAGCAACAGGGCCCTTGACCTGACATCTGCACGTCACTTTCTGCCAGATAAACACAGATCCACGCTATCACATGCTGTTGGGATGTAGACTCAGAGAGGTTTAGCTCCTGCACCAGTGGTCAATAAGGTTGAGAGAGAAGCTAGAGGGAAAAACAAGGACTAGAGCCTCCAGCCACACCTTCATTTCCTTTAAGAACAAATACCAGGAAGGTTCCAGGTGCCCTGAGCAGCAGCCTGGATGCTTGCTGTGCACAGGTTTCATGCTGGGAGCACAGAATTGGGAGGAAACGAAGAGCATTAGGAGGGGTGCACAAAGGACAGACACCTCTGGTCCCTACACCCTCAGGTCTTAACATCCAGGGAGCTGTGAAGGTCAAGGTTTCTCTGGGATCCACTTACAACCAAGCTGAAGACTCCTGAAGTGTCCAGACTTACCCCACCATCAATTAGCGAGCATTCCAGCAAGCGTGGCTGTCATTCAGTCTTACCGGCCCCTGTCAGACTTGATGGCTCTCTCCTCTTAGGGCACCTTCGCAGGTCTGGGAAACACGTTTTCATTGACCAAGGGAAGCCATATAACTCTTAAGACATTCGTGTGCACTATGAGGGTGGTAAGGCAGCCTAGACTGCATGCGCTCTTAGGGACGTCACAGCTGAGTTCGAATTAGCAGCAGATGTCATGTCTGAGGAACTCCAGAGAGAACAGGAACCCAAAGCAGCCTCAGGCTCTCAGAATCCCTACCAAAGTGATGTGGGAGTGTCATATATCAATCTGTTGATTTCATTGGCTGAGCAATGAAGAAACTGCTGGCCCTGATAGGTTAGAACATAGGTGGGAGGAATAAACAGAATAGAACTCTGGGCGGAAGAGGAAGTGAGGTCAGACTCTGCTCTGCTCCCGGAGAGACCGGACAGCTCTGCACTCTGGAGCAGAGACACCATGATGGACGGAGGCTAGACTCTTCCCGGTAAGCGCACCTTGGGGTGCTTACACACATCATTAGAAATGGGCTAGTCCAGGTGCGAGAATTAGCCTGTAAGGGCTGAGTTCATGGGCCAAGCAGTTCTTAAATGAATACAGTTTGTGTGTTGTTATTTCGGGCATAAGCTAGCCAAGCGGCCGGGGTGTTGGGGACGCAGCCCCGCCGCTCTTTATTTCAACACCAAAGAAATTCAGGACCTCCCTGTCCCTGCTCCACAGCAGGGCCAGTATTCACCCCTCCTCCAGGTCCAGCCTGCATCGAGCTGGGACTCACCCACTGCACCAGTACAGGAAGTGGGCTAGATAACCAAAGGCCTCGGTTTTGACCCTTAGGAGGGAAGAGGAGGGTGCCTCCGCCACTCTGTCTCCACTCCTGTTCTACACTGTCATCTCCAAAGGAAATCAGGGCTGAAGCAGATGTGACAATAACGTTCTTCTTTATCCCCTCGAAAAAAGTAGAAGAGGCATGGCGTCAGAAGGGGTTTGTCTGAATTCCAAACCTATGCTCTTCCTTCCCACGGGGCAAGGTAGCTGGCCCTAGTCCATAACGTGCATAGGCTTTAGGCCTAGGGGAAAGGTTCTGAGTATCCATGCATTCTTATCCCGATTCTCTTCCCACCCAGCGAAGTCACAAGCTCAGGAGGAGCAGCCTAGCTGCCCCCTTGGCTGTCCCCTGCCACTGCCTTCTTTTGCTCTGTAACTACTTCTTTTACCGGGGGTCTTGGCTGGGGGAGGTGAGGTAGATAGGAAAACCGGCTTCTGGTCTGGCACTCACAGCAAGGCCACAGACCCCTTACTGTTTTCAGGAACAGCTGTCACGGATGCTGTTCCTGTGAGAAGGACCCAGTGCTGCAATCCCCTTACAGGGTCCCCACACAGCCCCTGCATGTGAAGTCCCAGGTTTCTGAATCGATCCAAACTTGGTAGAAAGCAGGTAGAGACCACAGTACAGAGCTCAACACCTTCATGAGTGCCCAACCTTCAGAGACCACAGTAGACAGCTCAGCACCTTCATGAGTGCCCAGCCTTCAGAGACCACAGTAGACAGCTCAGCACCTTCATGAGTGCCCAACCTTCAGAGACCACAGTAGACAGCTCAGCACCTTCATGAGTGCCCAGCCTTCAGTCTTCCCTGGGCTTAGTTTCCAACCACAACATGAGGCTGAATTTGGTTCACTGTTGTGTTTTTAAGACTTCTTAGAAATTTAGGACTCTGGACTGACAGCTGGAGAATCCTGCATAGAACCAAACAGACTCTCTGAATGTGGGTGACAGTTATGTGGCTTGATCTGTTGCCAGGTTTCGGGGGAGGACAGCCTGGGAGTGGAACCGGGACTTATCCCGGGTGCATGAACTGGCTTTTTGGAGCCCATTCCCTTTGGTGGGACACCTTGCTCAGCCTTGATACAGGGAGGAGGGGCTTGGTCCTGCCTCAACTTGGTATTTCAGACTTTGTTGACTCTCCAAGGGAGGCCTTACCTCCTCTAAAGGGCGGTGGTGGCACACACCTTTAATTCCAGCACTTGAAAGGCAGAGGCAAGCAGATCTCTATGAGTTCGAGGCCAGCCTGGTCTACAGGAGCTAGTTCCAGGACAGGAACCAAAAGCTATGGAGAAACCCTGTCTCGGAAATTCAAAAGGAAGGAAGGAAGGAAGGAAGGAAGGAAGGGAGGGAGGGAGGGAGGGAGGGAGGGAGGGAGGAAGGAAGGAAGGAAGGAAGGAAGAAAGAGTGGAGGGAGTAGAAAGGGGAGAGGGAGAAAAGGAGGAAGGGGTAACTGGGGTTGGTGTGCAAAATGAAAAAAAAATTTTAAATAAATAGATTACTATCTCCTTCATCAGAAAGATGCACCCTAAACCTCTTGGTTAATACTTCTGTGGCTTCCTTGTCCACAAGTGCCTGGCCTTTGATTGGCCTAGTTCAAAACATGAATACACACTCCAACATGAACTCTGGGGAGAAAGTCTGGCCTTGGCTTATGGACTGGACTTTGCTGTTTCCTTCTGGGGACTGGAAGATGGGAAATAGAAGTAAGGATAGGGTGGAAAAGCATAGAAAATGAGGGGCATGACCTCACAACTTCAGGCTCTGCTGCCCTAGATCCCAAGATGTGGGCGTGTCTAGACTGGCTCCTCAGGAGACTAAGCCAAGAGAATAATTAACCAGGGACCAGCCTGGGCTACACAGCCAGCCTGGGCTACACAGCAAGGCCCTGTCTCAAGGAAATATAAGGGGGATAGGACTCCCAGGTATTTAGACTGGGAGGCCCTCTAATTAGGGTAGCAGTGCTCAGGATACTGTCTCTACCTGGCTGGTCTGGTGTCTGGCAATCTACTCTGCCACCTGCATTCTTGTGTTTCGTTCTTACATTAACACAGGTTTTTACATCTGAAATCCTAACAACCAGTCCAAGGGCTGGAGAGGCTAGGAGCTTGTTCTGCTCCTGTGGAGGACCTGATTCAGTTCCTAGAACCCACATTGTGGCTCGTAGTGGCCTGTGATTCCAGTTCTGAAGGATCCAATATCTTCGTCTGACCCCCTAGGACACCAGGGGTGCTCAAAGTTCACAGACACACAGACACACACACACACGGAAAACACACATTCACAGGAAATTAATTCACAGCAAATGAGTCTTACAATTAAAAAAAGAACAGCTCAAGCATTCCATGAAGTACTGACAATTATTAAATGCTGACATGTTGATCACGGACATAAAACATGGCAGAGTTGAACACCCCATCCTGCATTTTTCCCAAACCCTTACCCCAAGCTCTCTCCCCAAGGGAAGCCAGCCCCATGAACTTGACAGGAACATTTTTGGATCATAAAGCATTTTAACATATCTATATTAATGCTATATGGTCCTTACACAAATGCTATGCTGCTTAACTTCACCTACTGTACTTGAGGTTCCTTCAGGTCACAGGGGGGCATGGAGCTGGCTAGCATTGCCTGTTGCCTGGGTACATCTCTAGGGAGCTGTTTTTCACATTGTAAATGCTCTCTGCTCAAACCTAGCCACTGTGTTGACAAAACTCTCCTATATATGACAACTTTGGCATACCCATGAGAGTTTTTCTAAATTTCTTCTATTGAGGTCTTGAAAACTATCTAGGTTGTAAAACCTCCAGTCTTTAGGTGAATTCCCCGCCCCCGCCCCCCCCCAGCCCCGGGCCAGCTGACACCTGAGCCACTGTTTAGCTAAGAGGAAGGGCAGGAAGATGACACTCAAAGCCCCCAAATCACACTTGCCCAGTCACAAGAAGGCAAGGGCAGGGCCAGTCACTTTATGGCAGGGCAGAGTCAAAGACTATCACTGTAGAGGGGTGGGCAGAGCCCTGAGGGTAAAGAATCTTCAATCAGAAGAATTTCTGCAACTCTGCATCAGTCAGATGAGACAAATAGCATGTCCCTGAGACCTTCTGTAACATGGGAGCCTAACTGGACATCCTATGCCTAAATCTTTCATGATATAGAGGCTACTTCATGATGTAGAGGCTCGGGTGGGAAGGGGCTATACCAGACTATGTACCTCAACTTCCAGGTCAACAACACACTTTTTAGACACTAATGAGACAAGGCCGGCTGAGTTCCATTTATTGATGGGACCAGCCAGAGTAGCACTGACTGCTCTCCATGGGTGATATGCGGATGGGCGTATGTGTTTGTGCCTATTAGAACGTAAAGTGTATGAGAACATATAGAAGTATGTGACCATGAGTCTATGCACAAATGGGAACACACGAGTGTGTGAGAAAGTGTGTGATTGTGGACAACACCGTGTGCAACTGTGTGTATGAGTGCATTCCGTACACAAGTGCCCGTGCAAACGTGAATTAGCGCAGGCATGACCGTGAGAGTATGTGGGCAAGTGTGTATGCGTGAGAATATATGAGTTTAGAATGAGAGCATGATTGTGTGAGCTTGGGTGTATTTCATTATGCGAGTGTGTATGTGGGAGGGGAGAGCTGTGGGATTGTTTTTGTGGGTCCTGTCTCCAGGTATGGCTGGCAGCATCTGGGTAGGGTCAAAGCTATGCCCCAAGCCTCCCATTTCTCTAAGAAACAGTTCTGATTTTAGCTCCTGGAACCACATCCTTATTTTTCCTAAACTGAGCTCTCTCAACTTAGGTTATCCATAAACACAGTTGCTTGGGGCAGACTATGGACAAGCACCGTGAACAGCAAGGTTCTCCTGAAGAACTAGAATCTACTTGAAGCCGTTCCCTCTATAAAGGAAGATGAAATCTGCCTAGTTGGGCTCATAGCTCATCTTCCTGCTCTAAGTAGATGGTTGAATCAACTGACCGCCCCCAAAAGAAGTGAATTTATGTGGAGGCCCAAAAATGTGAGCCTATTTCTACTTTGTCTGAAGGACAGAGAGTTTGAGGTTGCTCACAACTGCTCGAGTTGTCCTTTGTATCATGTTAGAGCAGTCTTTTGCCTTCTTCCTCCTTTTGTACCGGGGTATAAAAGTATATGAAAAATTAAACATGGGATGCCAGTCTTCACTGGAACTCCCTTCCGGTACAAATGTTTCTGTGTTATTATTTTCACTTGTGTCTTCGTCCTCTTTACTGTTTTTCTGATCCCCATGGAAAGCGGTATTTTTGTCAAAGCTGGTCTTTGACAAATTTACTCTCTACCACCCCAGAGTAGTCCTGTTCAGCGTCTTCATCCAGGACAGAGAAATGTAAGCCCGGGTTTCTGTTTCCAAGGATCCAAGAGCAATGCCAGGTACACAGGTTTTAAACAACAACACAGGTTTAGCTGAACGGCCAAGACACTCGAGTCTGCCAGGTTGCTTACAGACAGCCCCCCCCCCCGGCCTAGTATAGAAACACTTTTTCATGAGTGTGTGAAGGAGGTGATATTCAGACTGCAGTTGTCTGCCCATCTCTCAGACACCCTAGCAGAACAGGCTGTCTGGCCAGGTCACCATTTCTTGCCCTGTGCTTCAAGAGTGTGAAGGACCAGTGTTCTCTGTGAGGAGCCACACGATGCATGGATGCTAGGCTGGACGTCAGGGAACCTCCTCCCACCTCTGCAGCCCTCATTTCACTTTCTGGACTCTGCTCACTGGTTCCTGGCTGGCAGGGAACAGCAGCACACAGGAAGAAACCATTCTGTTCCACTCATCAGGCCCGCATTACCACATACCTCACCTGCGCTCAACAAAGGACCACAGACTCGCGCCCATCCGGTATAAGAATCATTATCAGTCAGGATCTTCATTCCCTTGCATCCCAGATAACCACAGCTGATAGCAACTCCAGCCGTCACCACCAACGAAGGAAACCGTATAGCTATAAGTTGACCAACATTAAGGAAGGAAAGCACTGGCAGACATGATGGCAGAAACTGAATTTACAAGCTTTAGGACAAAGGCCCCGGGGGCATGCGTCTGAGAGAGTCCTGGCCTGGGTTATGTGGATGTTCATTTCCTGGGCTAGGACCCCTGACGGTGTGAGAAGGAAAAAGTGAGCTAAGCACAGTGCTGTCCGTCTCTCCTGCTGTCTGCAGATGCAATGCAACAGCTGTCTCATGCGGCGCCTGCCATGGTTTGCCCTTCACACACAGCCCAGGGAGCCACCTTCTCCCTCTTTCCCACCCGGATATGCAACCCAGTTGCCCCATCCCGTAAGGAGCTAGAAAGAACGTAGATTGCTTCATCAGGTCTCACTGAACCCTTCATCTGGGAGCCAAAATAAGCCCTTTCTCCCTTCCCGGAGTTTCTTTTGCCAAGGAACTTTGCCACAACAATGGGAATGGAAACCAATACAGTAACTGCCAACCAGACCTTCTGAAATCGGGAGGGAGTGTGGAAAGATGCAAGAACTCCACGCTCATATGTCTTGCAGTCAGAATAGTGAGTTCCGCCCGGCACTGAGGAAATGGCTCAGTGGATAAGGCATTTGCTGTGTGAGTGTGGGGACCAGAGTTTGGTCTCTAGGAGCTGCATAAAAACATGCCGTCACCTGTAAACCCAGCATGGAGTCAGGAATCAGCAGCCTAGCTAGACTAGCCGGCTCCAGCTTCACTGAGAAACCCTTTGCCAATAAAATAAGTAGACATCAATAGAGAAAGACAGCCAGTATCAGCCATCGGACTCTACAAGCATGTACCCCCACACACATATGTGCACCAGCACACACACATGTGTGCACAGACTCTTCAGAAACCTATGCATTTCCCAGTTGCTACTAGGGATGAATTCACAGCATCTTCTAGGCAGAAGTGCTTCTGCCTCCAGCAGGAAGGTTACTCAATCTTGCAGACCCACAGCAGTAATCTGAAGCATCTGCCAGCTGTACTGCATTGGTCGACAGGCCTCCAGGCACCTCACTGAAAAAGGTGGGGGGGGCATTGCCAGGGCTAACTGAGCACCTTTTGATGACCTGCCCTCCACCTACTTTGCTCTTTCTGATTCAGCTTTTCCTACCCACAATTCCTCCCAATGTTTCAGCTCCTTGTCCTTGACCCCTCTCTCATTTGCTTGGGGGTGGGGTGGGCTGGGAATAGGGAGCAAGGCTAGGAAAGGGGTAAGCCCAGTTTGCAAGCTTCAGATGCCTGGAGGGTTCCATGTGCAGAGCTCAAGGCATACTTCCCGAGTGAATAAATGAATGAAGAAAGAGGCGAGAACGGAGGAGGAAGGGGTGGGGAGCGTGGGAGGTGAGAGGCAAGGCTGAGAGTGCCGAGGAGCTAATGGGGAGCCGGCTGTTGGTGGGTTGAGAGCAAGGGCCCACACAGCTCTCAATTGAGCTTGGTTACAGAGACAAGGCAGAAAGTGAAAGGGTAATCACTGGCAGGCTGAGTCACCCCAGCACACAATCAGAAGCAATTCTGCTTCTCACGGCTCTGGAGGAACCAAAGCCATTCTGCCTGGCAGCCTTTTGTGCAGGTAGGCAGCATTCCGCTGCCAGCTGAGCCTTCCTCCATACCGGTGGGCAGCTTGTGTCTCAGTGGCAGCTGATTGACGTCTCTCCTCGGGAATATGATTGCAATCCCAACCTCCCCATTTCAAACATAAAGCCCTATTGCATGCAAAGCTCGGGCAAATTCACCCCATTGCCAACAGTGTAACGGCTCTACAAAGGCAAGCCAAAAGCATTCTCCTTCACGTGCCTGGCTCTCCGTGCTCAGGTGCCAGTGCCTGGCAGGCTGGGCAGTATCGACATGGGACAGACAGTTGGACAGATGGGCCAAAGAACAGAGATTGTGATCTTAGAGAACGGAACGTGTGAGAACAAAAAGGGTTTGACAACTGGCTGGATGCTTCCCTACCTTATGTGGACAGACACAAATGACTTTGAGGCAAAGTTCAGGTTGGTAAGAATCTGAAAAATTAGGGATAGAACAACAGTGTGTTTGGGGAAGGGGTATTGACATGTGGTTAGCACCGTGACATTCCTGGCTCTGGGCACTAGAGCTGGCATTTGGTCAGCATTTGGCCAATCAGATGTACCCAGGTCTCCACCTAGGCTGGATTCAAGCTCCCTGAATCCTGGAGGTTAATGACTCTGAGGAGCGCTTCTGTGGTTCTCCTCAAAATCCTAACTTTCCAGTCATTGTTTTCAAGTCCACAAGGAGATCGTCTCTACTGACCTACCCATCCCATTCCATCCCCAAAGGCAGAGACAAGCGCTCCTTTCTAATGGCAACCCTCAAATACAGAGGTTGATGGGGTCCCTCCTGTGCCATCACAGAGGCAACCCCTCCCCAACCTGGGCCTGAGCCCCATTGGCAGACAGGACTAAGAGGCTGTGGGAGTTGGCAGGCACAGAAAGAATTGGCCCCACGTCGAAGATGATATGATAGATGGAGAAATAATTTTGTTTGTTTGTTTTTCTGAGATTGGGTCTTTCTGGGTGTGGCTGCACACACAGCACTGGAGAGGAGAGGCAGATGGGTACATAGAAAGTTCCAGGCAGCCAAGGTTACAAAAGTGAGATTGTGTCTCCCTAGGAAAGAAAGAGAAAGAGAGAAAGCAAGAAAGAAAGAGTCTCACGTGGCTCAGACCGACCTTGAACTTCTAGCCTTAACTCTCTAGACAGTTAACTCTTAACTCTGAGGATGGCCTTCAGTGTCTGATCCTCCTGCTTCTAAACCCCGTGTGCTGGGATTATAGGTTCTCCCCATCACACCTCCTTTATGTGGTGCTAGGAATGGAACCCAGGACTTCGAGTCATCTAAAACGCTCTACCCGCCGAGCTTATCACCAGCTCTGGAAGGACTTTGAAGCATTTCAGCGTGCCACACTAAGAAGCCATGGCAAGGCCTGTGACTCCTGGGCCATCGGGAAGGGAGCAGCGTAGTCAGCACCATGGGTCTGCTTCCTGCTTGTGTCTGTCTTTAACGTCGAAAGAAAGGGTTGGGTAGGAACAGCGTTCTACAAAGAAAGGTGCCGTTTAAAAAATATTCGGATCAGACTCAAGATGAGATCACGTGCCCAGACTGCACCCCAGCAACCTGAGACTTCCAATGTCATCAGCAGTCCTCAGGGCTGGTGAGGGCCAGGTAGAGACTTGAAACTTGTAACAAGAGATGAAACAGAAAAAGTAGAAATCTCTTTGCCACTTACAAGATCCTGAGGAGGGCTCTGCCTTAAACGGGGAGGAAGGGAAAACTCCTACGGTGGGCAGGCGTGGGAGAAGCATGGGGGGAAATGAAAGAAGTAGCAATGAGAGCTGCCTTAAAAGGTTCCGTTTCTCTCTGCTTTGCCGCTCCTTCATCGCTACACTATGCTGGCTCCTTCTTCATACCTGCTATGGTGTGTGTGTGTGTGTGTGTGTGTTGTATGTGCATGAGTGTTGGGGATATGTGGTGAGGTGGGTATGACATTTGTGTGGTATGCTTGCCACGCGTGTGTGTGTTTATGTTGTGTTGTGCCAGGCGGAAGTGGCTGGGTGTTCTGGAGTGGGGAACACAAGAGAGATAACTGGTAAACTACAAAATGTAGGAAGCACTGCGAAGCCCTGGCAGAGAGTTCAGCTCAGACTCCAGTCCTGGGGCTTGTTAGGTATTGGCTGTGTCCTCTAGGCAGGTGACATTTATCAGTGTGTGTACCCGAGTGTGTTATAGCCTGTGCTCCATAGCATGGGCCACTCCTGGTGTCTCTACTTGACTTGAGTTAAAAACCTCTCTCTGCACCATCTGATGTACCTGAGGGAATGTCACCTCTGTCCTGCCTTCTGCCCTCACCCTTCCTCTAGGACTCACCCCTGCCTACATCCCAGGACCTCTGTGCACTCCCAGCCCCAGTGATGATGCCACATGCCATCGCGGCGTCTCAGTGACTTTCCACATGCTCATCTTTCTGCGGGAATGACCTTTTTAGGCAGGTGTGGCCAAGGAGGAGAGGTCCCTTTCCCTCACCACTGCCTGGTTTGGCTGTGTCTGAAGAGAGCACAGCCTGTCCGGTGTGAAATCAAATCCCAGATCACACACCTCCATTGTCTGGGGGCTGGAAAGGGTGGACCGGTCAGTGCACAGAGGCTGCTGTCAGGATGCTCAGAGCTGAGCTCTCTGATGCACACTGACACTGGAGACCCATTGCTCAGGTGTTTTCTTTGCACTTCTATCTCTTTGTGGGTCATGGTCTGAGCAGCTCCTTGGGAGTAGGCATCTTGTCTTACTTTCCTCAGGAAACTACATAAGTATGTGAATTTGAGTTGGATGTGTCTTTAATTATATTTCACCTGAATAATTAACTCCATCAGGACAGCAGACAAAAATGCGATGCATAGTCACCTTACCATGTAGGTCATAGGTCAGCCATGTTCCTTCCAATAAGGGCCAAACATGGGTGAAGATGTCAGAGGAACTTTAGCATCACCATTTTTTTAATAGACAGGGATTATGTATCACAGATTGGCCTTGATCTTTCTATATAGCTGAGAATGACCTTGACTTTCTGATACTCTTGCTCCTACCTCCTGAGTGCTGGAATTATAGAATTATATGCCACTATGCCTGGGTTATACAATACTGGATATTAAATCCAGGACTTCGCGCATGCAAAGCAAGCACTCTAGCAACTGAGCCGCATCCTCAGCCCCCCATTTAACATTCTGTCCACTACAAGAACTCAGGAGGCAACCCGGAAGTTAGGTGCCACAGCTAACACATCGGTTGTTCATGTGCTTTCATGCCTGGTCCTTACATCATGACCTACGATGACCCTGTGCAGGCATTACTCACAGCATTCGACACAGGGTTTCTTGAGGCCAAGGCTCACGCTTCCTGGACACAGCCTCCTCATGGGGCAGCCAAGCCAAGAACAGGGCTGAGTCTGGCTCGATGTGCCCAGTAGGGCAGGCCCTACTGACTTCCACCTTCTAGAACCTGTATCATAGCAACTTTTGAAGGGCAACAGATGTGTCCTGGGAGGAACACTGCATTGTTGTAGCATTCCAAATGTGTGGCCGCCACTAGGACCCTGTCACCACAGCAGGGAGCAGGACAGAGTACTCCTTCACCGAGAAGTTAGATGAGAAAATGGCAGGGTTGTTTCGCTTCAATCCCCCTTACAAGACCATTCTTTCTTCCCAGCTCATCCCCGTTATCCCAGCTACACTCATTATGTCACCTGCCTCCGAACCACAGTATAAGGAGTCACTGCTACCACCAGGATGGACTGGACATCTGGGGTCATTTATAACTATGTTTTCACACATTCTTTACTGTTGACAATTGTTTTGACCGCTGTCCCTTGCATGCAGTTATAGATCCTCCTACAGCTTCCCTGTGAAGTCTCTGTAACCCGTTCTTTCGCTTCCATGAGCCTTCCGGGTTTCTCTACATTCTTCCTGTGCCTACTGGGGTTCAGACGGCACAGGGAAGATGACTGTGTGTTTGGAAGGCACAAACCCTTTCTCTGCTCCCGTTTCCCTCTTTTATAATCTGAGATAAGACTTTGATGTATAGCCCCAACTAGCCTTTCTTCCCTAATCCTCCGACCTCAGCCTCCTGGATCCTGGAATGATGAGGCATGCACCAACATGTCGAACTTTCTTATAAGAGCAGCCATGGACCACAGCCCAGAGAGGCTTCTCTTTCCTCCCGCTCCTCTGGCAGATAGCAAGCACTTTTATCCAATGCTCTACTCCTAACATCTAGCACAGTTCCTGGCCCAGGATTGAGTGTTAAGAAATAGATTCCATGAGCCAGGGTTTCTCTGTATAACAGCCCCAGTTGCCCTGGAACTTGCTTTATAGATCTGGCTGGCCTTGAACTCACAGAGAGTCCACCTGCCTCTGCTTCCTGAGCACTTGGATTGAAGGTGTGCACCCCCATGACTAGTTTACAATGTTTTTTTTTTAAATTTTAAAGATTTTATTTATCATGTATACAATACAGTATACTGCCTCCATGTATGACTGAAGGCCAGAAGAGGGCACCAGATCTCATTACAGATGGTTGTGAGCTACCATGTGGTTGCTGGGAATTGAACTCAGGACCCCTGGAAGAACAGTCAGGGTCCTTAACCTCTGAGCCATCTCTCCAGCCCCCAACAATGTTTTCATAAAAAGGAAAGAAGGAAGGCAAGGAGGGAGGGGAGAATAGGGAAGAGAGGGAGGGAGGGAAGGAGGGAGGGAGGGAGCGAGGGAGGGAGGGAGGGAGGG